>NC_139245.1:36699840-36970128 GCF_977018435.1 Lepisma saccharinum | reverse complement strand
GTCATGGATCCAAAAATTTTCCGAATTTTTTTTCCAAATCCTGCGTTAAATTGCAAATATCTCGAATTTTTGACAAACAGAGGTCGACATGACCAAAGATGATTATCTAAAACTTTACGAAGCGTACTCTGCTTACAAGAGGGTAACAGAGAGAAACGTCGACATGTACTACACGCCCAGCGAATTCAAAATCCACAGGCCGATGTTCGTCATCAATACCACGAAGAGGAAGCAGGTGGTGGTCAACGATCGAACCAACATCAAGATCGTTTGCGAGTTCAACAGTCCGTTGCCCGAGGATACCGTGTGCAGCGTCATCCTGGTCGCAGAGAAGTCCTTCGCGTACGACGTGAAGAACGAGAGGGTGACGGAACAGTTTTAAAAAAAAATCGTAAAAAAAAAATTGCCACATACTAAAAAAAATCAACACATTTTTTAGGTTTTATAAAATATGTGAAAAAAAACTTTAAAATACTGAAACAAACGGAGTCCAATGTAAGTTAGTTCGGTGCGCAAATAAAAAAAATAATAGGTTAAGTTATATCACTGAAAAAAATCGTAAGATAGGTTAAGTTATATCACGTAAGATCGTGATATTCCTACAAGTATGAGGTGGGGAAAAAAAGAGGTGCATTGAAAATTGTACTAAAACATCGATAAACGCTAAAACCTCGACAAAAATTGTCAAAATATGTCAAAAACTGATATTCAATTGATAAAAAAGAGGATACCTACAAAGTATTATTTTGAAACAATAAGTAAGAAAAAAAAGGATAGGTTAAGTTATATCACGATCTTACGTGATATACCTACAAGTACGAGGTGGGAAAAATTGAAAATTGCACTAAAACATCGCTAAACGCTAAAACATCGACAAAAAATTGTCAAAATATGTCAAAAACTGATATTCAATTGATAAAAAATGAGGATGAAAGACGATACCTACAAAGTACTGCGTAGAAACAACCAATTTACACTACTCATCTTTATGGTATCTATGTATGCTTTGATTGGTAGAAAAGCAACAATAAATATGAAGAATATAAGAAATATTTCCATTCACTATCATCATATTGTGGAAACAGGGTGAATGAAGATGGTGATGAACAATCCGCCTAGTATTAATTTTTACTGTTGGCTGTACCTTAGAATGTGTGATGCACAAATTCAAGTACCTGTCAATTCAGATCTTACTGTTCAGGCTGGTATTTTCTCCAGGATGAGAAGAGTAGTGGAATTCGTGAAGTCTGCAATCCAAACCTACAAGAATACCCTGTGTCTGTAATATGTACTCCTATCAGTCTTGGAATATTAACAACAATATTATATCGGTTCTTATAATGTTTCATTCTCATCAAGAGAACAAGACGAGACTAGACTTGGCAGTGTTTCCATCTCTGTATATAAACACCAGTATCGCCCATGTTTCTGTCTTGTCTAGACTTGAAATGTACTCGAGAAAATGAGCAAAACAGAAACATGTATCACCAGGGGTTTGAACGCAAGACGACATGGCACAGCGTGTTGTTCTAATGCGTCGATCCTCTCCATTGGCTTAGCGGTAACATCGTCGCCTTGTAATAAGGGAACACATGTTCGATCCTTGGTGGAGGCACAAAGAGGTTTAGATCCCACTGTAAGCTTAAGGTCAAGAACGATTAGACTATCTGTACATAAAGTGGTACGAATGGTAGGTAAAGTTCTCCGTGCACTTTGCACCATACCATGATGGCACATGCAAGGGGCACCCATATCCATACATATTCTACATCTCGGCCATTTTTGAAGGGGATGTGATCAGCACCACGGTCCACCTGCATTTACCCCCAGGATTGCTCAGAGATAGCAGGTATAAGCCCCAAAAAATTTCTACCTTTGATCACCCATCCCGGGAATCAAACCCGGGTATTCCGCGCGGCAGTCATACACTCTACTGACTACGTCAACGCGGCTCCATATAAAGTGGATAACCTTATTCTAATAGTTCACGGATAATCAATATACAGGGTAAGTAAAAAAGAATGGTTCAACTTTACACGGTTATTATGACGTAACTATTTGCGATTGGAAAGCAAAAAAGGCCTCAATATAAAGAAAAGCTGTGAAAGTTTCATTTCCACGTATCGTGCTTATTCTGCTTAGCCGATGCCCCACCAGGATCGCCAGTGTCGCAAAGTGACTAGTGTGTGTATGTGTTGGAGAACTGATTCAATCACAATGGAGCAAAGACATTTCCGCATGCGTTTCGGTAGTAATGCACATGCTTCACCCTTCCGAAAGATTGGCCGAAGTTACAACTGCGAATTGTTAGTGCCTTCGAAGCCGTTGACAACGACGTGCTGTCTTATGCATAGCAAGCACTTGATTATCTTTTGGACTTTTCTCGCGTTATATGTACGTAGTTCCCATGTTGATACCTTGTAATGTGAGTAAAACTTCCAGAGTTTTTGTTTGTGTTGATGCCTTGTCTGATTTTCTATCATAAATAATAACGTCATAATAACTGTGTAAAGGTGTACCATTCTTTCTGACTTACCCTGTATATAATTTTTCTGTTGAAGAATAGGAAACGGGCAATGAACAACAGATAGCAATTCTTTCAAGACACCTCTCACAAGTGAAATTGCTCATGTACAAATATATAATTCAAGAAATACATCTGCATTGAGTAAAGTTAACATATCTAATGAAAGAATCTTAAAAGGTTACAATGTTAATGCCGGCACAAACTTTGTGTTTACCGAAAGAATTAAACGAAGACGCGAAAACAGCCACGGTTAGTTGGACGTAATTCTCATTGCACCGAGGCGGCGGTTGTCGGAACCATTAACCAACACTGCCGAGCTGCAATTACAGCTTAATGTATGCAATTACACGAGATCAAAGGGCGCCGACGAACGGGTTCTTTCCAGCCGACGTTTCCTGCATTACCTCCGCATAGCAGCAGGTACATTTCAAAGTAATGTATTGATCTCTTAGGCTTCAATTGCTTAAACAAACACCCGGTATCATAGGATGAATTCGTCGGATATTTTCAGTACTTAGCAATGGCAAATCTAGAAGTTTGTAAAAAATATCTTTAAATTATGTTCATTACACGTAATCACTAACGTACATGGAAGATTGTTTTTCGGATTGGGGGCCTCCCCGATAGCGTCGTCGCCTTGTAATGAAGGGGTCCCGGGTACGATACCCGGTGGAGGCACATAGTGGTTCGGATCTCACTGTAGATCTAGTCCCGATTAGCCTTACTGTGCATAAAGTGGACTTAAAACACCAAATCAATCCATCATTTTCGGAATGGACTGGAATTGTAAAGGTGGATGGATATTGCACAGCTGCTTGTTTAAAATTATGAATACTGAAGTTTGAACTTCAAACCGGTAGACCTCTGGTATCTGGAATCTATGGTAGCCAAATATTTTTTCGAGTATGCTTTCAATTATTTATCGTCATGAGAACAAAAAACGTGGCTGATTTTTGGTATTTTGAAAACGACCACTTTCTTTGAAATTCTATAAATAATACATTTATGGTCCGATCGTGATGAAATTTATGTACAGTGTGGGTAGAAATACAGCGTGTCCACGAAGACATTGCGTGATCATAAACGACCACAAAATGTTAATTATGTATATTACGAAATATATACCGATGCCATTCGAAAGAACAACTCAAAGAAGTTTAGGGGATATGCAATTGTCGGCGTTAACTACAACAATAGATGGTATAACAATAAAATAATGAAAAAATGAAAAAAATAGCCAAAAGTAGCAGATGTAATAGAAAATGAATGAAATGGAAAACTTGCACAGTAATACTCATGGATCCCACTGTACAAACCTAAACATCCAGTAAACATCAACAGTAACACAATTTGATTCTAACAACAATGCCATTAACAATAACACATTAAAAATCGAAAGATCTTGGTGTGTTCACTCTTGTCCACCACTACATTTCTTCTTATTATTATTTGAAGTTTCTTTACAACACTCATTCATACAGCATTGTACAGTGGGATGCATGAGTATTACCGTGCAAATTGTCCACGACTATTTTCATTAATTTTTCTCTTACATCCTAAAATGCTTTTTTCTGCTACTTTTGGCTATTTTTTTCCTTTTTTAATTTTATTGTTATGCAATCTATTGTTGTATGTAGTTTACGCCAACAATTACACATCCACTAAAATTCTTTGAGCTGTTCTTTCGAATGATATCGGTATAAAGTTCGTAATATACGTAATTAAAATTTTGTGGTCGTTTATAACCACGGAATGTTTTTGTGAACATGCTGTATTTTAAATACAATAATTTATTTTCAGATTTTTAAAATTGACCTAAAAGAAGTTCTCGTCTATTTTGTGAATCATTTTAAAAGCTGAGGACATAAGGGGCAAAAAACAAGACAACACACACAGAGAATTATCCTGGCCGTCTGTCCAGGCACCAGGGCCTCGTTGGTATGCAAGGAGCAGTTACCTGGATGTGAACGAGGCTAACTTTTGGGTGCCTGACCAGAAGGTCGCCCCTTACACCCAGCAAAACAAGAGACTAAAATAGTTCGTTTGCCGCGGTTAGGTACAATTTTCACCTCCCGAATCTCACCTAGTTAACGCCAATTCGATTTGCAACGGTTCATATCACCAGGAAAACTGCACGGGAGAAACGTCGTCAGGCAAAATTTCCATCTCAGGAAGTCCCGCGTGGATATAAATTGTGCAATCATGCGAGTCTGCAGGCAGGTCAAGTGTTCAATTACTCAGCGTTAGGGATGTAACATTATGCAAAGTCCTGCCAGACTCATCGCTAATCTCGTCCCTCTCAGACCTTGTGGAGTGAGATGATGTGATTTTTCAAGATGACATCTCTCTTTGCTTGACGAAATCAGGTTTTGAAGTCTACTTTGTGCTAGGTAAATTATTATTTACTTTCTTCCATGGAGAGCCTTTTCCATTAGAGCCTTGTAGTTAAATTGTGTAGAACAATTTTGAAGCGTGGAAATTCTGCTTATTCTTTGTGATGAACTTCAAGAGAAGAAATACCTTTCCTCGTCTACAGCACGTTTCCAAACAAGAAAATTAACTAAAAAAATAACTCTCTAGCATTCTAAAACCCGAAGGTTTATGTCTGCATCAACACAAGCCTTCCATCTGTCCCTATCCTGGGTAAGATCAATTCAATCTTTTCCATCCTTTCATTTCCGATTTCCTATAGTTGTTTGTTTTATGTCCACTTGATGCACGGATAAGCTATTCAGAACTCGACCACGGTTTAAAGTGAGATCCGGACCACTATGTGCTTTCTCCGTGTATCGAACCCGGGACCCCTTGATTTCAAGGCGACAACGTTAAGGCATCGCCATCGAGAAGGTCCTGACTACATCCATATATCCCTAGCTTAGAGGAGTATCTGAACAATATTGTATTTGATTGATTGAATTGATTGTTTCCTCTTCACTGTTCTGCTGCTTTTCGCTAATCGCGAAGATGAAGATGAAGGGTGATAAGGAAGAATGGATGAACGGACAATCAAAAACACACAAGAGCAACACACAACACGGGCCCTACGGAGGATTATACTGGTGGTGAGTCTGGACGCCAGAGCCTCGCTGGTCTGCAAAATACAGTCCAGGAAGTTTTTAACGTACCCTCGTACATTCAAAAAATGCGAGGCTTCAAAACAAAAGTTTGCATAACGTCAATGCAATTTTTTAAGAAACAAAAATCGTTTCTAACCCAGACAAGTTCTTCTAAACTAGGTCCCAACTCTATTTTGCTTTTAATAATCGTTTGGATATCTGCAATTAAAGCGAACACACAAAGGCTTTCAAGTTCTGTTGCGAACAAGCGAATGAACTTGAGACCAATTTCTCCACGTCACATTGCCTTCCCTTTCGAGTCGCTGATGCAGACGAAATGCAGTCTTCCAAGCCGGTAACCGTCTCCACCTGCAAACAGCTATAACGATTCTCGGCGGTGAAGTGGCTGTCCTTGTTTTGGAGGACTGAAGAAGGCCTTTGGCGCTAAGCTGCTTCGTCAGGCGTCTACCGCTTGCAACTTCAAATAACTTCCGCAGAGACGTTTCTAACCCGGTTCAGAATTTACAAAATTATTGGTTTCAGCCAATTTTCTGCGCAGGAAACACGGTTTCACAATCTTCTTCGATAAGAATGCCACGTACGGATTGTACGGAAACTGAGACGAGATCCTTTGTGACTTGAGACGATTGAATTGATTGATTAAATCGTTGTGTAAAGTTCATGTTGAGCACAGTTAGCCTAATCGGGACTAGACCTACAGTTTAAAGTGGGATCCGGACCACTATGTGCCTACAGTGACTTGGGAATAGCAAAGCGAGAGCGGGTCAAAAGTTGCTGTTTCCCGCGCACTGTGTGGCAACGTCAACCGGGCTGCGTTGCCTAGTTCGATGGTCAGACCGACCTCTCTCCAGGGCACTTTTATGTCATCCCTGACCTTTCGAGCAAATACTGTCAGTTCGTATCACATGGACTACAAAGTCCAAGTCTACAACGAGATCTTTCATTCTCTTAAACCTCTGAACACAAGGGGTTTTGCTTCGACGTGGCAACAGCGCGAACTTCCGCCACCCGCCTAATTTCTTTACCTTGCGTTTATACATAATTTACTTTCCTATGCTAAAACTTCATACACAAGAAATATATCTGATACATCTGATTATAATTGTTTAAAGAAAGAGTTGAATAGTACAAAAAGATAGGTAGATTAATTTCTTGTACGATAAATATCAAATCTTTTCTTTCATCTCGGTGTTCATTGAATAACATAACCAAATACCGGATACAGGTGATATTGCCCTCTGACACGACCAGTGTAGCCAGTACACCTCGTAATTTCTAAAATAAATGTTTTAATAATAATTTAGCCTCGTAACTCATCTGAAGTGCATAAAATGCGTAAACAATTAACGTTCCTTTATCATTTCGATAAATACCCACGCAGGTCATCGATTCCTATCGAACTTTTTTGCAAGCGACTCCATAGCTGTCTTTCATGTCTGTCTCATGTTATCTTTTACTTTGTACAATAAGCCCCCGTGGCGGAGTGATATCACATCACGCTACGACGCCATGGGTCCCGGGTTTGAATCACGGCCTGGGCATGGATGTTTGGTGAGTTTCAATTCATCAATTTCATCATGTCATCACTCATCTCCATACTTCGCAAATTAGCCAAAAGTGGCACAAAAAGCGAAGTAAAATAATGCATTTCAATCAATCAAAACTTTGTACAAGAACTGTTTATACGAACGTCCATGTAGAGATTCATTTTCTTGATTACTGTTTCAAAAATGTCCACATAGACAAAGGAAATACCGTTGCAAGGTACAAAAGTTACATACGTTCAAAACCTTCGTTACGTGACTTTTCTGACACCCTGTAGTCTGTTTCCATAATGTGAGGTCATGAATGGAAATATTTTTCATTTTTATTTTTGTTACCTATTTTCTACCACTTTCGCCTAATCGCGACGATGGAGATGAGTGATGATATAATGAAATTGTCGAAGGGACACTCACAATGAACACCCATACATACCCAGGCCGGGACTCGAACCGGGAACTCCTGGCAGCGCAGCGCGCTGTGCTAACCACTCCTTCAGCACTGTCGGCATTGAAATAAAAGCGTCCACATAATTCATTTCCTTAAAACAACACAGGACGCAGATGAAAAAAAACAGAATAAAAACAGCGATGTACAATTAATCTACTTTCATCTTTGTCTTTAAAATAAAGATAAACACAATGTTAAAATACGATCAGAGGTAGACTGAGGTTACGAAAACAAGAAAGAAACATATGTTTTTCTTGCAAATTGAAACCCAAACGCAAACAAACGTTTTGTGGCAATGGTCAGTGTGCATTTGTGAGTTCCTGTTTCAGTGTAGGGCTAGTTGATCACCACAAAATTCATCAGACTACCCACATATTTATCTACAGGCACAATGCAACTGTTGTATTTACTCTATAGTTCAATGTTTGTAAACGCTCGAAGCACAAGGTAAACCAAACTCTACTTACCGTGTGTCCATTGTAAATTGACACGCACAATCTCCTATTGTTTATCCAAGGTAGGAACAAAGTGAAAACAAATGCACGTGTTTTGTGGGAATATCGTAGAGGTTAGTCCCGAAGACGACTATCCGTAGGAATATAGTATTTATGGTAAAGCCATACCAGTATGCTAAACTACTTTTAAGATTGTGTGTAATAATTGTAAGAATTATACACATACGGTCAATATCTCTCTCTCTCTCTTTCTATATATATATATCTGTGTGTGTTACGTTGACTTCATTCTTTCAGTGGCGGAATGTTCACAGTCACGTCGCTGATAATCCAGAGTTTCCAGGTTCGATTCCTGGACACGGCTTCAATGTATCATTGTGTCTGTCCTATCGTAACAGCCGGCTCCCGTGGATGAGTGGTTGGCACATCGCGCTACTACGCCAAGGATCCTGGTTTCGAATTCTGGCCTGGGCATGGATGTTTGTGAGTGTTCATACATTCAGATAAAAATTAACAACAAATAGAAGCTTTTAAACTTCCTACCACCCCAATTAGTAACTGTGTCAACTATAAATCTCTAACCTTTTTAAAAAAATAATAATACCATTTCGTAGACTTTACACTAGTATTAACATTCCGATTAATGACCTTTCTATCTAAATTTATGATCCTAACAATCAATAATTGAAGCATTCCACCGAATAAGGCTTTATGGCATATTTCAATGAATGTAAGAACGACGGATATAACCTGTTGTATGTTATTGGACTACAGTAGAAATGACATAAAACCTTATTCAATCACAGTAGCAATCTTTGGGCAACATCCGACCTTATGACTGGCCAGCTTGTAGCCTGTAGAAGCAGGGCCACAGCACGATTTCACTGATAACTCAGCATCAGCACATTCCCAAAAGTGCCATACAGCGTTATTCGGTGGAATGCTTCAATTGTAGATCTTGTAGATCTAACACAATAACATTTTAACCATTCTTATTCTCCGAACAATCATTGGCCCATTTTCTGGTATGATATACGTAAAAGAAAAATAATTACAAATATAGAATAAAGAACAATGATAAAAGGGGTATCCGGTAAATATTTCGCGTCACTGACGTTCCGGTATGATTTAAGGCACCGGTAATAGCGCGGGTTCTCCCCTTTATTTGTCCATTCATAAATTTCATCATATCATTACTCATCCCCATCTTCGCAAATTAGCCAAAAGTGGCAAAAGAAGCGAAATAAAATAAAGCAAATCAATCAATAAGTCAATCCTATCGTAACAAAAAAATAGAAATAGAAACTATTTCGGCTTATTTTTACGTCACTTTCCTAGCTCTTGGGTTAATCGCGACTACAAGGATGAAGGAAGAACTGATGAAATTGATTGATTGTTTTGGCTATTTTAACGGCGCTTTTATGCCACATTTTTCCTTATCGCGACTGTGAGGATGATATGATGAAATTGATGAAGGAACGCACACAAAGAACACCCATGCTCAGGATGGGATTCGAACCCGGACTCCTGCCGTCGGATGAAATTGATAATGGGGCAAAAAACACAATGAGACATCTAGAGTCGAATTACTTTCGGAACATCTCCAGCGGACTACGCGAGTCTGTCTAGCGAGCATAGTGGGCGTGTAGAGCCTGAGCAGGGTGCTTAGCGATAGGTTCTGGGTTGAGATGACGTCAGTGGCTCGCTTCGGTCAGTGGCTCACTTCGAGAGTTGTGACTCGTTCCGAAGCTTCAAATGCATAACAGCCAAAGATGTTATGGAAATAATCTCCCTCTACCCAGTAGAGGCACATGGCACAGTGGTACGGATTCCACTTTAAACAGTATGCCCAGTCCCGATTAGCATTTCTGTGCATTTAGTGGACTTAAAACAACAATTCCAATTATACATCCACCGACCGTTGTTTTCTGACTGGTTAGCACAGCGCGGTACGATACCAAGGGTCCCGGGTTCGAATCCAGGCATGGACATGGGTATTTTATGTGAGTGTTTCTTCATCAATTTCATCATATCATCACTCACCATGTTCCCGATTAGCCAAAAGTGTCCGAAATGTGAAGTAAAATATACTGAACGAATCGATCAACAAACATACAGCCATGTCTTGTCCAGTTTTCGAATCTGGGACCATTGGATTCTCCCCTTGTGATGCTGACTTCTCCACTGCATAGTCCGGCAATAACCCGAATACAATAGAGTTAGTATGTTAATATCTAGAGACGTTTAACGTTATTACAATACAAATACTTCCGCTGAAAATTTGGAGCAAAATATGGGCCAATAGAAACCAATTTCTGGAATCATTTGGCAAGCCATAATAAGTTACTGTCCTTATAAGGAACACGATGGAAAACTTGATCCTTGAAAAATAACAATTCCAAGAAGAATAAAGAGTCAGTTCCTGGGTAGCGAGTTAATTTTGAGCTTCAGAACTCACCTATTTTGAAGTGGACTCGTCCTGCTCTTGTCTTGCTGTGATTCATCTTCATCCAACAATTAGTTTAGGAGTAGCAGTTGTTCCATGGCATTGTTGCTACGTATGGAAATTTTTTACCCGGCTCGTGTCTGTCCACTACCAGTATTTAAAGTTTCCGTTTATTCTCGCATTGTCGAATGTTACAATGAACAGAAGAAGAAGATAGATGGATCAAGAAGTTAAGGCTGTCTTGAAGCGCAGTGATGTGCCGTAGACTATAAGTTTACGTCTACATGCGTTGTCTACACGTAATCTACCCGTAGATTACATTGGTTTGTAGTTTACATAGACTACGTAGACAATCTAAAGTGCATTAAAATTAATTTTCAAGTGTTTCATGAAAGAAAAGTGACTTTTGCAACTATATTGGTTCCTAAGAAACTGAGAAGAATCCTATTTACAACAAAATTTATCTTCTCTTCTCTCATCAACTATGGAACAAGATAAGTAGTATGCAAAAAATAACAACAGATGGCAGTCGTGAGGCAAGAGTGGTCTTTCCCCCATAAAACACTAGAATATTTCCTATGTTAGGTTTTATTCCTAGGTGAGAAATTGTTTGAATTTGGAAGAAAGAGTACGAAAAGTTCTCCTTACACATCAGTAACTGATACGCAGTATAATTTTCTTTTAATTCCATGGCGCTCTTTGCTAAGTTATCACCTTTCGCCATGTTGTTTACATAGATTACGTCATCTACGTGTATAAAATAGTCTACGTGTAGAATGTAGACTATCGTTGTTGACGCGTAGACGCACATCACTGAGCTATATACAATGAAATTCTTGGCGGAGTTCCTCTTCGTCAAAGGAGGAACATGTAGAAGACAGTGATCATGACTTTAACTTAGGGTGACCATTCGTCCTGATTTTCGCTTCTAAAAAAAATCAAATATGTCCTATTTTTCAGCAGCGTCCTGCGAAATGTTCTGCAAAACATCCAGACGAATTGTTTACATCTGTGAAACTGTTAGTTCCTTTTAAATTAATACTATTGTTAGTTTGCAAAGAATAACTTGTACATATAAAAATGTTCACTCTCGCTTCGCTCGCGACCTTATTCTTACTGTAAAGCTTATATTTATTGCTTGGAAGCAGATATTGCATGCAATCTGTTCACGATATGATATGCAAGGTACCGAGTGACGGAAATGGGTTCTATTGGATTCCCCTGAAGGACCGGAACTATTTTTCTCGCACAATTTAAATTCGGTCCAAGTGGCGTATTCTTTCATTGAAAAAATTGTCCTGGACCGTATTTAAATTGTTCCGGAAAAAAGGTTCCTGGACCGAATTGAAATACTTTACAGATAAAAAGGTTCCTTACGGTCCAGAACCCATTTACGCTTGCTGATTTTCTCTCCTGGACCGGAATTGAATTTATTTAAAATTCCTGGACCTTTAACAACCTTGACTAAAAGTATATGCGAGGGTGCTTTGAAAATTAAAAAAATAGCCCAATTATTGGACTTGCATGTTTGATGCATTGATGAGAAGATTACTACAGCTGCGGCTCAGTATTGATATTATTTTAATATTATTTCACAATGTATGGATCTTTTATGGTAACAAAGGAAGGAAACACAAAAAAACGAGAGAGATAGGAAGGTTAATCTGTAAAATTAAAAAGATAAGCAAAAGGAGGAACGATTCAGTGAGAAATGAAAAGGAAAATATACAAGAAGGGAATAGGAAGACCTGGGTAGCGGAGGGGTTGAACGCTAGGATCTTGGGGTTGATTCCCGGCCTGGGCATGGATGTTCTTTGTGAATGTCAAGAATGTAATCATACCATCACTCGTATCCATTGTTACAACTAGCCAAAAGTGACAAAAAGGCGGCGATAAATAACAAATCAAGAAGAAAATAGATTAAAGAGAATTGTGTAATATTTCAGGAGACATGTAAGCATCATGACTTTTTCTTCGCCAAACAGGGATGCGCTTGAATTTCAAACATTGTTTCTGTATTTCCAATTATTGATAATATCAAATGCCCGATTTTAAGGGATTTATTATATCAATATTTATAGCTGCAATCCCCTTCGTACGCATCCTGGATGTCCTGCTTTTTGTTTCAGAAAATCTGATCACCTACTCTAACTCAAACTGCAGAAAGTGATCAGGATGATATCATGATTCCGTGGACGAGACGCACGTGGGCGAGGCGTACAAGAAAAGTTCGGTGGGTCAGGTCATGGGTTACTCTTCTGTACAAGCAACTTGTATATTACTAGAATGACTAAACCTAATCCACAAATACAGTCAGAAAATATACAAATATTTACAAAATGACATCCCCATCTACAGAAATAACTTTTACTTTTCTGTAGAATAGAACAACCAACTTGTACAAGCGGCCTGGTGGCCTTGTCAATTGGCATGCTATAGACTTAAAATTATGGCACCATATTTAAAAATGTATATACAGTATGGCGTTTTTCGTGTCGTGTCGCACAATGCGTCAAAGGTAATTACAAAATTACATCATTTACAGAGATAACTCTTATTCTAGCTTTGCAATATACGCCACTGTACGTAAGCATTTCAGCAAATCTCCTTTCAAGTACATATTCACAACCCTCCGTATTCGTTGGTCAACCTAACCTAACCTAACCTAACCTAACCTAATAATAATATTCACGGGCTCAGGTTCTCGCCCGTCCTAAAAAGCCGGTACCGATATCCATCCAGTATGAGGGAAGGTTTACCTTTTCTAGTCTCGATAACTTCCATTACACACACTTGACTAAATCAAACGAGATTCACTCTTCTAACACGCTCCTACAACCCTCCACGCTACTATCTTAGTCATACGAGGGTCACTATTTATATTTTGAGCCTTGGCAACACTGATTGAAGTTAGGCGCGATTTGACGTTTGCACGGAATCGTCTGGCATTATTGACCATAACGTACTTCAAATGTTTTGTGAATAGCTTCATTTGTGTTGTTTATGTTGCCTTGGAGATTGCGCGACAACAATAAAATGGAATTAACTCTCGAACATTTTCGTGCGATGAATTTTTACGATTTTCAACGTGGATTATCAAGACAAGAGTGCATCGATCAACTTACTTCCACATTTGGCGATGAAGCCCCATCCTTTGCCACTGTGAAACGCTGGTATAACGAATTTAATCGAGGCCGCCATTCGCTCACCGACGAGATTCGCGAAGGCTGTCCAAAATCAGTTGTTGTTCAAGAAAACATTGATGCTGTGCAAAACCTAATACTGCAAGATCGTCATGTGACATACTGTGAGATTGAGGCAACCATAGGCATTAGTTCCACCAACATATATAAAATATTACATGATCATTTAGCTGTGAGAAAGGTATGTTCTCGTTGGATCCCACATAATTTGACAAAAACTCAAAAAGACGCTCGCGTCAATTGGTGCAAACAAATGCTCAATAAATACAATCGTGGTGCTTCAAAAGACGTATATAAAATTGTAACAGGTGACGAATCATGGATATATGCATATGAGCCGGAACGTAAACAGCAGTCGACTGTATGGGTGTTTCAAGATGAACCCAATCCAACAAAAGTTGTTCGCGCTCGAAGCACATCGAAACAAATGGTCGCCTGTTTATTTCGGGAAAACTGGTCATATGGCAACTGTGCCTTTAGAGGAACGTAGAACGGTCAACTCTGAATGGTACACAACAATTTGTTTGCCAGAGGTCTTCGGTCAAATACGGAAACAAACAAACGCCGTCGGATCATTCTTCATCAAGACAATGCCAGCTGTCACACATCTCGTCTAACAACCGACTTTATGAACAGTCAAAAGATCGAATTGATGGGTCATCCACCGTACAGTCCTGATTTGGCACCCAATTACTTCTTCTTGTTCCCGAATGTCAAGAATAAATTGCTTGGACAACGATTTTCGTCGGCGGAAGACGCCGTTGATGCGTTCAAAAACCATATTATGTATGTAGCAGTTTTCAATGCCAAATTGTTAGGCTCAAAATATAAATAGTGACCCTCGTAGGTTCAAGGGTTCAGACTATATTTCAGTGCAGTGAAAATATGAGTAAAACAGCGTTGTGAAATTACGTGTAAATAAAGTTTTCTGCATGACACGTAAACTATACGTAAAATACGTAAAAAAACGTAAAGTACGTAAAATCTAGAATCAAGCATAAAAATTAAAGAAAACATGGTTTATGGGATGGTTATTGTTATGCGTGGCAGTTGACAGTGGCAGAAAATAGAAAAAGGTTTGAATAAAGAAATCCATACCAATATGTATGTGCTCTTATAATGAAATTTTACAAGATGCCATATTCATATTCACACCATAATTAGCCTATGCAAGTGTCGTGATTCGCGAGATTAATCTCTAGCCCTGTTCATAATATCACAAGAAACCGGCTCTGCTTCGAATGTTCCAAGAAACTGCTTCAAATATATTACACACTGAATTTACAAGATCGTACCAGTGAGAAACATTAGTGTGATTAAGGGTATGTGAGATTGAGAATTATAAACATTCTAAGTGAATAACAATTTTTTTCAGTGGAAATTTAACCAACAAAGTAATTTTTTCAGTGTTGCAAGCAAAATCGGCTAATTTTGTGGATAAGGTTTAGCATAGTTCGGGGCAAAAGTATAAAAAAATGGGGGCAACTGCCTCCCCTCGGCCCCCTAATCGCCGCCACTGGTTCTGTTCAATCAGCAGTTTCTTTTTCAGTATAACAATTAACAATCGCCATGTTTTTTTACAGTTATATGTACACCGTATGAAAAAGGAATTTCAAGTTGTTACTAAAACTTTGAAATCCATTCCAAATAAATTGACGTTAATCGTTGTGTTATAAATACAAGTACTAGTGCAAGACATATATATCAACAGGTTTCTAATTTTTTATAAATATGTGAAAGAACAGATCTATTTTAAAATATCTCTTAGTGAGGGTGAGGGCGTGAGATGGCTGTATAAACAATCTGCAGAAAATAATGATTTTGTGCTGAATATGTAAGAAAATTAAAGTTTAAAATGTAACATAATCTAAGTAGTTTTTATATAACTAATTTACGAAATAATAAAGGTGTGTCACAAATATTTTCGTTTTTAAAACTATGAAAATAAATACTTAAATGCTCAAACACACTAGAGAAACAAGAGATGAAGTTGAATGGGATTCGGCTAGGCGAATAGGAAAAGAGAGGAGAGAACTAGTGAGAAAATGGAAGGAGGCCAAAGAAATAGAAAAGAAACGAGAAGACATCATGAATTGGAATGGAGGACTCAAGATAAACAGGGAATGGAAGAGCGTGTTAGAGAAAGTTGAAAGTATGAAGAAAAGGAATGAGGGAAAAAGAAGTATGAACAAGGAAGAAAGAAGAGAAAAGAAGGAGATCAGAGGACGAGGTATTCATCCATATCCAAAAGGCAGGAGGGGTGGGTGAGTGGTAAACAGGTGGTTCTAGACTCTTGCTAATCTTGGCCTGTCAATCACCTGTCAGTGTAGTAGACCCATTAGTCAACTGTCAAGAGGTGATATGTTTAATTCCTTTGGAGAAATCTTCCTAGATAAGGACTGTCAACTTGTTTGTTGTTGTGTGGCTAGTGACCCTGCTATGTGTATGTAATCTTTCTGTGTGTAATATATTTCTTCATTTTAGTTTAGTTCTTCGTCTGAGGAAGACCCTCATACAGGGTTGAAACGTTACATGTTAAGTGTTTTTTTATCTTAATAAACTGCCTTGGTCAGTATCTTAGTGTTTTTAATATGGAAACAAGGTTTAATTATATTACAATTAAATGTTTTGTATAAAGATAAATTTATAACCAAAAGAAAGCTTAAACATTAAATTTTTAATTGTGGAAAAGAGTATTGGACAAATGGTGACCGTTCATGTTTTCACATTAAATTATTAACGATTGGCGAGGATCCTTACTAACAGACTGGCCCTCACGGTCAACGTTTCTGTTCGATCTTGCTGACCTTGGACGTCCAAGCGGTTTACTCGTCATACTGCTTCCAGTGTTTTCAAACTTTCTCACCCAATATTTAATTAAATTTGCGCTTGGGACGTCTCTCATTCCTGCCGGGTTATAATGATACCGGTACAAACGAGGCACAACGACATAAGAATCATTACTTTTATAAAACGCACAAACACAAAAAGCACTTGGCTGCCCCATGGCAACTAAATATTAACAATGTTGCCAAGCGTTTGCTATCTATCTCATTTCTCCGTAATGTGCGAATTGCCCCAGAGGGCAGATTCAAAAACGAAAATATTTCTGAGACACCCCTTAATAGTTTATTTTACATCTGCGTAAAACCTCGAAGTAAATTACTCGTAACGTAACGAATAAATTACTTGCCAACTCTGGTGTTGGGTCAAGGAATGGAGAATTGTCCAGATGGTTTCTCGGTGGAATGAAAATGTGATAAAGAGTGTAAACAAGTGCATATGTACATATGTTTCAACAACATTTATTCATCAAGATAAGTAGTGTGTCTAAAGTGAAAATAATTTAGGTGTAAACATTACCCCACGCGAGTCCTATCGTTCTCAAAGGTTAAGGACCACAAAATAAACGAAGAGGAATGTTGTGTGACAACACATGGTGGAGGCATTGAAACAGGAAACAATTAAAACCCACGGAAATATCGACCAGGAAACATTGGGTTGAATGGACGCATCTGGATGACGCTACGCATCTCGCAACCCTCTCAAGGCATTTTCGTCGCACCCAGGACGGAAAAGGTGAAAATCTGCGGTGTCGTATTTTTACTCCCCATTACGCAAAAGTGTGTTTTGTCCTGGAAGACAATCACGGAGGAGTTGTATCAAATATTGACGCACAACAAGAAGGCAAAGACCTCTTTCCTAAGCTTCAGAGAAAGAACTACGAGCATTAGATACAAACTCTATTGTTCCTTCCTGTTTAAGTCTCCACAGCTGTTCTTGACCTCTTAAGCAATGTGGGAGGGCAATGAACTCATATTGTCTTTCTTTTTTACACGGAAACCGCCACTATTTTCCTCATTCAGAGCAAGTCCTGCAGTTTACTCACAATAAACCAGGGCTTAATGATTAGCTACAATGCGAACACCTTCTACTTCGTTTCCTTTATACAGGGTGATTCTTATAGATCCGGCCCGACAATATGAGCTGTAATATGAAATACAGGGTGTCTCATAGGTAATAGAGCAAACTGACACAGGTGAAAGTACACGATAAAATAAGCGAAAAAGCCTCAATAAACATGGGTCTGCAAACGAGCCGTTTTCGAGATAATCGCGAATGTGTGATTACAAGCCGCCACTGACTTCATTGTTTGTAAACGTCGTCCTAGTTGGTAAAATGCTAATAATATGTGCCAACTTTAGGGGCCCGTTGGGACAGCGCAATTAATGATTTATAGTGTTATTATTATCATTTATTTATTTATTTATTTATAAGCAATCCCATAACAGAGCAATGCTCCAATTACAATGGGATATTATAACAATACTCACATTATGCAACACAAAAAAAAGAAAATAAAATGATAAAAATACAATACAAAATACAATACAATATACCCACCGACAAACATAATACAATTAATACAACAAAAAATTATAAAACTAGAATAATACTATAGTACCAATGTACATGAAGCTGAAGCTTCAGACTTCAACCAATATAACGAAACTCCATATTAAAACCCGCACTAAACAAAAGAGATAAACACCCAACTCTCATTTTGATATTTTTCAGATTATAGAACATATAAACATAAAAGATAATATACAAATCCATAACGTTAAGTGCAATTCAATACATACAATACCCGACATGAAAATAAGAAAATTAAATACCATTTATCGTTGCATCTTAACTTTGTCTTGAGTAGTAGCCCTTTATTACTGATATGTACTTTGCGTGAGGGAATGCAAAATCTACATCAATTTTATCCTTAACAATACTATTATGTAGTCTACACATACGAATGACCACAGAATTCTGATGGACCAAATTTTTGGAAAAAGTGCATATAAACGGTTGACGCAATCTTAATGATTGAGGTTTAGTACAGAAGTTTAATCTTTGCAAAACTTCTTCTGTTTCGGTGAGACCATTAACAACTTTATATAATAAAATATGCTTTGCAATATCAGATCTAGTTTTCAAAGAGGAAAATTCAAATTCAGTTAGTAGCATATTATAAGGTATTCTTAACACATAAGACGATTTTTTATATTTTTTAAAGAACAGATATCTTAAAAATTTATTCTGGATTCGTTCGAGTTTTTCAATATATATAATTGGAAGTATATCATTAAAATTATGATTCATGGAAGGGAAAATTTAAGATTTTGTAAACTTATAAGAACTCAATATTTTTCAAAATATTGCCCCTGGCTGGTTTCTAGTGGTGGCCGCGGTGGCCGCGGTGGCTCAGTCGGTAACGCGTCTGACTACAATGCTAAAGGTCCCGGGTTCGATCCCCGGCCGGTTCAAATCCGGGAAGTTTTCTAACGATGGAAGCAGCCCCGGCGCCCACCCAGCGTCGAATAACATGGGTACCTGGGGGAAACCCTGGGGGGTAAAGGCGGTCAGGGGCGTGATGCTGATCACATCACCCCACTCACGACCGGATCAAGAAAGTGTGGGGCGTTACCCCCTATACGCCTTCATGGCGTGGTGCTATGCACAGGGGAACACTTTACCTTTTTTTACCTGGTTTCTAGTGGGCGGGATACACAATAAGGTATTTCGTATATTTAGAACGTTCCACTCTCAAATATGGTAACTGGGGGTCATTTTATGGGGCTTACTTTTATTACTATGATTTTTCCCTAGTTTTTAGTGCTTTTATTTGATAATGTTGATTTTTCAAAATTTCGGAAGGGGGTGGAGCCCCTCCAGCCGCCCTCCCTACGTACCCCAGTGTTGAGAAGGGGAGTGAGTGTGAGTACATGATACACTTCAGTATTTTATTGCAATCTTTTGGGGGCGGACTACAAACGGTCTTATCTTAAACACGGCAACTGAGGTCCGCTGAATTTTAGTTTTAGAATTGTTGATTTCCTGTTATTTTTTCTTAAACCACAAAATAGTAATATAACAACTACTTCTAATGAAAAAAGTTAGTTAATATATAACATAGGAATGTCAAACCTAAATTATCCTTATGGATACTTTTTTATCCCACAAATATATCCTTTAAACTGACTCATAAAAATGACAATTCACAAAAGCAACACCAACACGAAAATAAGCAATAGCATTCTGTACTGTAGCTTATTTTAAAATTTTTATCAGCACTTAACGTTTCACTAAACTTAGCGTGTACCTTGTGAACATTTTCGGACTATACACTGCTATAAACTCCTTTGGCATAAGCATGATCGTCTCCTATTTTCTTAACGAAGGATACACTTCATTTTCTTACAGTGCTTATGTACGAGGCTAAATCAAAAACTAAAGGCAATTTTTTTTTTTTTCAGGAATAAACGAAGACTGGGTCTGTCTAACGTCACCACGTGTATACTTGGAGTGACGTGGAAGTAGAAGTATCCATCACTGCCCCATTCAGTCGAGTGTTGCGGAGCAAGAAGGTCGCACGTATGGACGCACCATTCCACGAATGCACCATCGAGGAAAAGCGCGCTTTCTGTGGTCAAACGGAGTCAAACCGGCAGACATCTACCGTCGGTTGCTGGCGCAGTATGCAGCAAGCACGAATCAACGAAAGGTATATGTGATTACCAAATCTTCGGCCCCTTGAAGGAGGCGCTGCGTGGTCGTCGCTTCAGGTCAGATGACGAGGTCTAGCAGACGGTGCAGACGTGGCTTCGTGAGCAACCAAAAACCTACAGAAGCTGATTTCACGATACCAAAAGTGCATTGCCGTGCAGGGGCTATATGTGGAAAAGTGATATGTGTAGTTCTTATTGTGTGGAAATAAAGATGTTATGTGAAAATTGCCTTTACTTTTTGATATGTATACTTATGTATACTCTCGGTAACGAGTCTCTGGCTTCTGGATCCACTGTTCTGTGGAACTTGTGTGTTGTGTGCTATCCGTATAAGCTTGAGATTGTCCCTTCATCTATTTCATCTAGTTACTACTCATCCTCATCTTCACAATTAGCCAAAACTGGCAGAAACGCGAAGTAAAATAAATCAAATAATTAATTAAGTATACCCTCGCATTAACGTTCCCAATAGCATTAAAATTATGATGAGGTAGCTCAAAGTGAACAGGGATTTGAACTCAGCACTTTCGGATCTATAACCGACAGGTTAACATGCAATGTTAATTGCACATTGTCTAGTGCTTTAACTATACATATCCTAAAACTACGGTTAGAAAAAGCACCTCTTCTCTCGTCTTCAGGTGAAATTTCTTTTGCCGATGGTGGGAATCGAACCTAAAAAAATACGTATGATTTTGCTACAGATCTCGTGATTTAATCAACTATTCCACGGTGCCTCAGAAATTTTGTATTAAATTTTGCAATTATGGAAGTTCTATGGTCTCTGTTTTACATCTACTCAAATTCAAAAGGCTTGCCTCATAAAGCACATCGCCCACTGATACGCGACAAAAGAAACCAACATAATTTCTGTTGCCTGCTTTTATTGAAATCAAATAATGCAACGCCCACTACAGCGAAACGCGCGGAATTCTGCAAGATGTCCAGATGTCTGCAAGTATCTAGGGTGGAAGATTTCCGTTCGCCGCGTCTCCAAATGCCCTCTCGTGTAATTCCGCGTCTCTTCGTTTAGCTCCGGCAAGCGTCATGCTTGGCTCCGCTGTAGCCAAGCAAGGGCAAGGAGTAGGGAGGGGTATGACAACATGTGGGGTACTTGGTGAAATGGGAAAATTAAGGGAGGAAGTGGATCCCAAAATGAGGAGCATTAAAAACTGGGCAAAACTGATCACCAGTGAGGAAGGAAATTTGAAGAAACTCTGTGTACAATCACAGATATGGGAACGGAATATTCGCAGGAAAATATATGGACCAGTGAATAAAATGAGACTCTGTAGTATAAGAACAAGCAAAGAACTCCAGGACCTTAGTATATCAGCAGCCAGATATTGTGAATGAAATCAAGTAGATGCATCTAAGATGGTTAGGACATGTGGAAAGAATGGAAGGAAGGAGGTGTGTGAGGAAATTAATGTATGAAAGACCAGAGAGAAGAAGAAGGGCAGGAAGACAAAGGAAGAGGTGGCTACAGGAGGCTGAGGACGATCTACGGAAGCTGGGAGTGAGAGGATGGAGGAAGAATGCAGTCCATCGTGGAGAAGGCCAAGGCCCTACAGGGGCTGTAGAGCCACAGGGTAAGATAAGTAATGTTCGTGGTGACGCGATTCCAGCGCTTCAGTGGACGTTCAGCTATAATATCTTGGACAGGACATCTAGATGAGTTACTTTGTGTCATGATATGGCCGAATTCATGCTGACTCCCTACGGAGCACCAAACAGTTAAGCGGCCACGTTAAGGCAGACAAGGGAGCTTGGTTGATATAGCAATGTCGCGGTATTACAGAAACGGAGTTTTATGGACTTTAAAGTTGTCGTCCCAACCAAAAGGAAATGATCAAGAACCATGAAACTTTCCTGCTATTCCACATATCCACAAAGACGTTAAACACACTTGACACATTGCCTCAAGGTTCTCAACGCTTCAAAAACGATTCATTTAGTCTGGTCTACACAAATCTGCAAATTAACTGTCCATCCAGTGTCTTGCAAGGTTACGATAAAGCCATGGCAAGATCTGGTACGTAGGGTGGATGGATTATGTCATGAAACCCCAAATCCTTCAAAACAGCCATTATCTTCCCAACCTTGTGCGAGGGAGCATTGTCTTAACAAAGCACTTTCTTCTACACCTTGCTTCTCTAAATGACTTTTAAACAAATGTATTGCAATCCTACACATTGGTACATTACGCTATGAAATAACAAACGTTAAGCATCAATGACAGGAAAGTAGGTAGGGTTGAGAACTTATAAGCCAGCTTCGTACACCTGAAGATGAAAATGTTATAATGCATAATATGTAAGTTTAGATGGTAGAAATAAAAACTAGTGTAAGTTAAAGAGCACACATCAGAATAACTGTCCCTTCTGAGGTTCCCAACGCCAGAACTTCGTTAGAGAAGAACGATGAGTTTTCTGATAATGCTGACATGAAGAAACGCTATCCATTAACTGAATCAACAAGTTCAAGGACTCTCGGTTCGAATAGCGTTAGCGCATAGTTTCCTCAAGTTGATTTTCCACTCCAGTATTCTGTTTATTCTAATTGTCACAATTCACCTGCAAGCCAGGAGAGTGACAAAAACGAAATAGAGTTGGAAACAATCTATCATGTGAAAACAAACAAGCAATGCTGAAAGTAAAAAACAAATTGCTGTGTTGTGGGAATCAGCACGTGGTATAAACTGCAGAAGTAAAGTAATTCATTATTTGCTTAGGGGAAGACAAAAATTACCCTCAAGGATTAAAAGCCTGGTAATAAATGTTCTCTGGCAGTCTACACTTTTGCAAAAAACTTCGAAGGGGATATTAATACTATTTTCGGAACATCTCCAGCAGATAGCGCGAGTCACTATAATCTATCCAAAGAATCTGCGGAGCAACACAACCCTTAACCGTAGAGAAGAGGGAAAATCCAGCGAGAGGAGTAAAGCAGCGCGCTGCTGTAAACGGCTGGTAGCTGAAGCTGCGTTTTCCCCTCAGTGCACAAACTTTCCTTCTCTCGCGTTCATTGCTGGAACCCTCTCGAGTCCTACCTGCGCAGAGACTCGTTTCCGTTCGCTTGCTCCACAGACTTCTTGGACAGAGTGCAACAAGAGAACATACGCACAGTGTGCAGTGAGAACAACAGAGTTAGGGATAGGCACTTTGGTAAAGTGAAGTCATCAGATCTTTTCTTCATTAATGGATTCACGATGGTGACCTCAGCATAGGGATTTAAATAATACAAGAGAATATCCTTCAAATATCATGTAATTATCCACTGGAATGAATGAATTCATTTTACGTCGCTTTTCTGCAAACTTTGGTTAATCTCGAAGATAACGATGAATCGTGAAAAGATGAAATTCATGAAGAGGCAATCACAATTACATATGAACAGCACACAAGTCTATCAGAGGATCACCCTGGATGTAAGTATAGCTGCCAGTACCACGCTAGCCTGCAAAATGCAGTCCAGGGTATACTACCTGAAAGTGGGTGCCTTACGAGAAGGTCACCTGTTACTCCCCACTTTGTCACTGAACTAAAACAGAATTACACTGATAGCTAGCTAAACAGATAGATAGATATAGTTTATTTTACTTCGCTTTCCTACCACTTTTGGCTAATCGCGAAGATATGGATGAGTGATGTGATGATATTGATGAAGGGACTCTCGAAAGAACACCCATCCCTAGACCGGGATTCGAACCCGTGACCCGAGTCGACGTAGCTCTCTGTGCTAACCACTTCGCCATGGAGTCAAATGATAATCAAGTACATGTTATGCACGAGACAACAAGTCATTTCGAAGACACTAACAATTCACAGTTCTAACTTTGGCAAATCTTTTGGAATGGTGACACATGTGCATTACTACCAAAACAACATGTGGAAATGTCTTTGCACCATTGTGGGTGAATCAGTTCTTCATAGCTCCAACACACAATACACCTTCTACTGGTCACTAGCCATTTTGCAACACTGGCGATCCTGGTGGAACAGCGGCAAAGCAGCATGAACCCACTTCCAGAGTATTTCTTTACATTGAGGCCTTCTTTGATTTTTTATCGCAAATAGTTACGTCATAATAACTGTGTCAAGTTGCACCATTTATTTTGAATTACCCTGTATTTTCAAACAGTTTTAGCGCAAAAATCTTTTCAAAAATGACAAACCAACACATTATTTCTAGGGCGCAGGTAACGACTGTGACTCTCTTGTTCTCTCAAGATATCTGAAAGAGAAACAAGAAAAGTACAAAACGTAATCTTCCCGAACACCAATCGCACGATACGTTGGACATACTTGCTCTGGGAATTTAGAGTACAAAATGAACTCTACGAATATTTTGGCCCGCAGGAATACCCTCATTTAAATTCCAACCGACCTTGCCTTTCTCTCGGGAACTAATCTGAATGCGTGTTTGTTTACGTAAATACGTGTGTGCCTGTATAATTTATTATTCAAACCCGAGTTTGTTGTGGATCAGGTGAAATTTGTAATCCCGAAATTTTGCAGGCAAATCTCTTGCCGTGTTTCAATATTTATGAATAAATATGAGCCCGCTTTGCACATCAAATACCCATATACGCATGCAAATATAAATTAGTGATGTTTAGAGCTGAATCGCCTTAATTTTAGCCACAGGGCACATGCAAGTGCCTCTGAAACAGGTGCGTAGATTGAGTGTGGATTGACGCATAAAACAGAGTGAGCTTGCATTTTTTTTACATGTATTAGAGTAGCCACATATCGCTATCAAAGTTCGTTTAATGCCCAAAGGCATTGAGATCGCTCTAGGGTGGGGACTGGTCCACCGTGACATACCTGTCAACCAAACTACGTCACAGGATTATGTGGAGCAACGCTTGCATGACGGTACAGAAGGGGAGAAAGCGAGTGCCAACAGCTGGTAGCTGCAGATGCGTTTCCCCTTCGCTTCTCACGCGTTCATTGGTCGAGCCCTCTCCAGTCACTACATGCGCAGAGACTTGTCTTAGTTCGCTTGCTGCACAGACTCCTTGTACAGACTAGCCACATGAGAAATATTCAGAACCTTTTCCTGGGCCTTCCCGATGACGTAGTGGTGACGTAATCGCATTCCAATCAAGGGTCGCGGGTTTGATTCCCGATGGAGGCATATAGTGGTTCGGATTTCGCTTTAAACTGTAGGTCCAGTCCTGCTTAGTCTTTCTGGACTTAATAACTAAATCAAACTCTAAGGCTCTGTCCGAAAGGTGCAAAGTACATACTTGAAGTGTGATTTTGGCGGAAGTGACGTCACCTAGTACAGTTCGAAAGCGCCAAGAACAGAAGCACGCAAGTACGCAGCTCTCAGCACAGATGCTTGGTGACTAGGTCACGTGATATCCACACTCGTTGCTCATTTGTTTTGAATCGCGGAGATCCAGCAACAAGGTTAAATATGCGTTATGCGTCAGCAAGTTCTTCTAATGTGTGAAAATGTATGTGTACGAACATTTGAAAATGCCATGTGATTTCTATGGTTATAAACAAGTGTTTAAAACGCGAGGGAAACAGCGTGTCCTCAGTTCTATCTACTGATCGTATTTGGCGCTGCAGTCGAAGTCCAATTCGAAAGACTTTCACTTCCAGTCCACGTCTTGAAGACCGCACTCCAAGACCATACTCGGAGGATGCTCGCTTCAAATACGGTCTTGCACCTTTCGGACACGGCCTAACTCAGAACCATTTTCAGTTAATTTATTTATTTATTTCCTTTTACAGAAGGTTTCCAATAAAAGAATAAAAACAAAAGAAACACATAATATAATACAGTAAGACATAACACAGGTAGAACACATACACAAATATAATGCAATATAAATTACTAAACTATACTATAGAATAATATAACACCCAATTAGCAATTTAGAAGCGCTTCACCCAAAACAATACAAAACAAGACAAAAAAAACAGATGTCATTTTTATTCATATGCAGTGATATATTGCTAAGTATAACACTAAATCTGATAATTTGATGTTGTAAACACTTGTCTTAATATTCTTTTGTACTCATTGATTGAGATACTAAAATCAAGATTAGATTGCAATTTAGATATTTTGTTGAACGCAAAGGACATTCTAAATAATGGTGAATTCTTGAATCTTTCTGTTTTAGGAACATCATAAGACATCAATTGCCGCAGCCTTAAGCTACATTTCTTTGCTTTGAAACATATCTTTTGGAGAAAAGTAGGGTTATCTATGATGCCAGTCATTGTTTTGTACAAAAATATTTGTTGTGTTATTTCTCTTCTATTAATAAGACTTTTATAATTAAACTCATTAAGTAGGTCATTGTATGATAAGTTATTATAATATGAAGGCACGTTATACTTTTTGTAATACAAATATCTTAAAAATCGTTTTTGAATTCTTTCAATTAGCAACTCCTGGGATTTATAATATGTAAACCAAACATTAGAACCATATTCATATTAAGTGTTGTATTCATATTGTTTAGCGCCGCATTTCAGCCAACATATGAGTAACGCAAGCAGCGACAACGTGGCTTTTAACCTTAGTATTCAGACATACCTCTATTGGAAAACTTGCCTTCTAACCATAGTATTCGGCTTGACTGACCTCTAGCGGAAAACAGACGAACTATTACCACACAACTTATGTGAGGAGGATAAACAACCCTTTCAATTGACAACTTTTTACGTCAATTTTTGCTTACAAAAATATGTTCCTCCACTATAAATAGTATTCCATCGTGACTTTTGGTCCACGCTTTAGATTAACTACTGGAATTAATCATTACAAGACAATAGCTTTCAAGCATTCTGGCTACGATATTAGGGAAGACCGGGGATCAAATCCCGGTCTGGGTATGAGTGTTCATTGTGAGTGTTCCTTCATCATTTCATCATATGAGGCGTTGCGGATACGAAGAGCGAACTCGACAAACGTGCATTGTGAGGGAAATGCGTTTCAAGTTGTCAGGCACAGTGCGAACGCCACAAAAACTTTGGAAATCACGCATGAAACATTCCGATCTACTGTTACCAAGTTTTTGTGGAGTTCGCACTGTTCTGACAACTTGAAACTCATTTCCCTCACAATGTACGTTTGTTGAGTTCGCCCTTCGTGTCCGCAATGCCTCAAATGATCACTCTTCTCCGTGGTTAGCCAACAGTGGCAGAAAAGCGAAGTGAAGAAAACCAAATCAATCAATAAAGTATTCTGGGTTGTTCGAATGTACAGAAATCCAGGCACAGGAAACTCGAGTACTTGTCTTCATATAATTAGTCTTTAACTACTTAGAAAACTAATTTCAAAGTACAGTAAAACCTCGTTAAGCCGGACTAGTGGGGGAATAAGTTGACCGGTTTAACGAAAGTCCGGATTAACTGAAATAACCTAAAAGAACAGTAGAAAGTGCATTAAAACTCCATTTATAGCAACAAAACACGTTAATTATGGTATATTTGAAGGGCATAGACATAAATACACTATACAGTACAAAGTCTGCGGGAAACAGAATTTCATCAGTGGTTGTCTGCCTTTTCTTTGAGAAGTTCTCTTGTTGACTTCTAGACACACTTGAAACCTTCCATTCTGCTTTTTTTCTTTTTTTGCCTTTTGCCTGTCCGGATTACACATATTCCGGCTTAGTGGGGTCCGGATTAACGAGTTTTTACTGTACTCTAAATTTGAGAGAAATATGACATAGCTACTAATTTCAATCCCATAGCAGTGAAATTCAAATGCAGTTAATTGGCAGACTAATTGGGTGAAACCTTGGAGGTGAACTTCAAAGGATTTGAGAAGTTGTAGTTTATCCAATTCCAACTTCTGGAATTCCGCACTCCCCTCCAGACAGCAACGGAATGAGAGAACAAGTTCCTATCTGCGATTTAATTCCTCTAGAGTTTATACTGTAATATATAGGTCTTCAGGGATATTTTCTGAGATTCAATACAGGTGTCACAGCAAACTGAACTGTCAGTGCCAAGGAGAGTTGTACTGAATAATGATCTATTTGAATGCATAGTAATTTATAGCAATATCAAATTATTAATTATTGAAATTTAGTTCTTGTAATGCTATAAGATTTAAAATCCATCATACTCTTTTTCTACGGACTCTACGTAAGAATATTAATTGTGTCACTGCAAACTTATTTCTACAATGAAATGTTTAAACAACCAAATATGTTTCATTAATTTGTGAAGACTTCTTGGTAAATTAACACTATAGTATAATCAATTTTCAAATGTCGTATTTTCTTATTTTGCGTTGCTTTGGATGAAACTGACCAAGAGATAGTGACAAATGAACACTTATGTTCAACTCAATGCACTTACGCCCCTGAAGTTTTGGTGGTGAGACCGCGAGTAGACCACTCAATGCTCTCGGTCACAGAGTTGGATCAAATAATGAACGAAAAATTTAATTAATTTATTTTAATATCACCTGGTCTCTTGTAGGCATTAATGATACATCAATTTGGAAGTTACATAGAGAGTGGGAAAGAAATTGTAAGAAATGGAATAGAGAGAGGGGGAAGAGGTAGAGGAAAAGCATATCAAGAGATAGAGAGAGATGGGGAGAAAAGAAGTAGTGAGAGGGAAAGAGGTAATGCAGAGGAAAGAATTGCAGAGACTGAGAAAGATTGAGAAAATGGAATAGAGAGAAGGAGAGAATTAGTGAGAAGCTAAGTGAGGTAAAAGTGCAGGAATAGGAGAGAGAGAGAGAGAGAGAGAGAGCGAGAGAGAGAGAGAGAGATAGGCGAAAGAGATTGAGATAAATAATATAAAGAGGAAGAGAGATAGATCGATGGAGAGAGAAAGAGAGAGAGAGAGAGAGAGAGAGAGAGAGAGAGAGAGAGAGAGAGAGAGAGAGAGAGAGAGAGAGAGAGAGAGATGGGGAGAAAAGGAATAGAAATAGGAAAAGAGAATTTAAGAAGAGAAAGTGGCAGAAAATAAGGAAATGGGGAGAGATTGAGAGGTATAGACTAGAGAGAGAGAGAGGGAGAGGATGAGTGAGGTAAAAGTAAAGGATGTAAATATATATTGATACAGATAGAGATCAAGGGAATAGAGATGGTATGGAAAGGAATAGACAGCTGGAGAGAGATAGATAAATATAAATCGAGAGAAAAGAAATCCAGACGGAGAAAGGAGAGAAATTAAATAGAGAGGGGGGAAATGGAAAATAGAGATGAAGATGATTAAAGAGTAAAGGAATATAAAAAGATAGTGAGAAAGAAAGGAAAGGATAAAATTGGAAAGTGGCAAAAAGAAAGCGAAAGAAAGAGATAGAGCCAGTGAGAGAAAGAGAGAAGGAGAGAAAGAGAGGTAAAAAGAGAGAATCTTAGTAGCAGCCATGACCACAGAAGAAGGCCTTAACTGAACGTAATTCGTCATCCCTTGGATCCACCCAAAAAATTATCTCTGAAGGTGCCATAACGACTGACCCAAATTCAACCTAATTGACAAAAAATTGAAATTTTCCCAATATATTATGGAGTATTCGAAAGTAGTTGAAAGATATTACTTTTGAAAATGCTTCCTTGAAAGTAATGAACGATCTATTTTTCAGCAGCCAAATTGACTACTTCTGTACTTCTCTGTATAAATTGCCTGTTCTACTTGACGTAGATGTCGTATAAAAAAGCCAAAATTATTACAGGAGAAGAGACGATTGGTAATTGAAAGGACGAATTCTTGAATAGTTATTCCTATAAAGAGAGGAATTTTGGCGTTGGGCACTTTATGAATTGATTGCTTTGTTGTCGATCGAATGCGTTTCTTTGAATGTAAGTAGACAAGTAACTCCAAGCTAACGGGTTTGATGTTTTTTTTTAAAAAATAAACGGAAGTCTTTAACAGTCTTTAGAGCTCTTTGAATATTAATAAAAATTGCGTCATTTATCCTTCAAAGATTGTTATTGGTGTTCGTAACGGACACAAATTTCCGGTAATACGTATATTCCAAAGCGCAGATGCCATGCGAAACGGTGAAGTGAATATCAGGTCAAAATGATATATTTTCAATTTCTTTTCAGCAGCCATTACTATATTTGGTTTGAGTTGGTGTTTTAAGTCCACTTTGTGCACAGTAAGGCTAATCGGGACCTACTGTTTAAAGTGGAATCCGAACCACTATGTGCCTCCACCGGGTATCGAACCCGGACCTTGATTACAAGGCGACGACGCTACCACTGCGCCATCTGGGAGGCTCCCAATGCTATGTGTGACATGTAATGATCCTTTCAGGAAAGATAAGGCTTTCGATTCAAGAGCGCATAGATGGGCCTCCCCATGGCGCAGTGGTAGCGTCATTGCCTTGTAATCAAGGGGTCCCGTGTTCGATACCCGGTGGAGGCACAAGTGGTTCGGATCCCACTTTAAACTGTAGGTTTAGTCCCGATTAGCCTTACTGTGCATAAAGTGGACTTAAAACAGCAAATCAAACCAAATCAAGAGCGCATAGAAAAGTAAATGCATCAGTTCGAACCAAAAAATTCATAAAGTCTGTAGTTCAGACAAAATGTTCAAGTGAACCATCGAGAACGATGAAGTAAGGTGCATCAAAATGCATCAGTTGATGCTTGAAATACAGCTCGACATATCCTAGAGAAAAATACACACTCGCACCATACGATGCACTATTGCATTACCTTTACAAACAATTTACAAAAAATACATCAAATTGTAAATCTGATTCTTGGAAAAGGTAAAGAAACACAGTTCAGTACATCAATCGATGCGATTCTGGGGCATGACATAGATTTGATGCATTCAGTTGTCTCTATGTGTCTGGAAACGATAGAGAGCAGCACTTCTTCTTCAAATTCTTCTTCTTGAGGCAGCAAAACTTCATGCATTGAATGTTCTGGCCTTCTCAACAACATCTCTCCACTTTTTCCTATCCTGGAAGTTCTTCGTCCAGTTCTTTACTTTCATGTCTTTGAAATCTTGATTTTTTTCATCTTCCCATTGTTTCTTTGGCCTGCCCAAGGCTTGTGTTCCGATTGGGTTTCTATATATATATATATATATATATATATATTTGACTAATATTTCATCAGACATTCTGTTTTCATTCCTGATTAATTTTTTTGAGTTCTTTGTTAGTTCGGATTCTCCAATTACCATCAGGTTCTCTCGGTTGTCCATAAATGCTTCTTAAGATTTTTCTTTCATATATTAACAGTTTCTGCTTAGAGGAGTCTTTGAGGGTCCAAGGTTCACATGCACATGCTATGATAAAGTCTCAGTTTAGCAGATTTAAAAATTAATTTGCTCTTAAATAAAGGTAAGTTGGCGAAATATGCTTCATTACCCAGAATAATTTTCCCTTTAATTTCTTCTTCAATTGTGTTGTCGCCATATACAACTGATCCAAGATATTTAAAATATCTCAATTCTTCAAATTTCTCTTCGTTTACAATTAGGTTTTGTAATCTACTTTTACCTTTTACACATTTTAGATATTTCGTTTTTTGTATATTAATTACGAGCCCAATATTCAAACCTTCGCTAGTTTATGGAAAAAATGTTTACATTTCTCTGGGAATATCCCTGAGGCAAGACTTTGTTGGTTCCAGTGCAAATCTCATGTGCTATGTCTTTGTGCAGTGGTGTTACCTTCTTCACACTCATCAGAAACTCCGAGCATCAATTACTGATCTTGGAATGTAAAGGGGTGACCCTTTCTGAAGATACTAAATGTCCACGTAGGGCAGCCTAAACTGCATTTTGCAGCAGACTAACGAGGCTCTGCTGTCTGAACTCACAGACAGTGTAATTCTCTCTCGGATTCGTGTTCTGTTGCCCTTATATGTTTGTGATTGTCCTATCATCCATTTAATCTTATCACCAGTCACACCCATCTTCGTGATTAGCCAGAAGTGGGAAAAAAGCAGCAATGCAAAATAAACTAAATCAATCATTACTGATCTTGGCCCTAAAATCATCACACATTTTTGTTGTTCCAAATCAATATGAAACAGCTGTTCTAATTCGAATTCTATCAGTATTACAGGAAGCTTGTAACAATCTTCACAGTAATTTTGAAACGACAATACGATTACAGATTTGATAAAGAGGCCCAGAATAATTCAATACGAATGAAGAGGCTATTTTTCAAGTTTGCTTTTAAGTTCATTTTAAGCTAATTTTCGTTAAATAAGTAACGCAAGTCCATATTGGTATTCAAATACGGTCACTCACAGTGAATGTTTTGCCGAAATAACCCAGATACGTTTCGAAAAGTAATCGACTTATTTTATAGTTATTCGATGTTGGCATACCTGCAGCAATACAACCATATAATATAATTTTCGTTGTGACGTTTTGTCTGATTACATAGGTAAATATGGAAGTCAAGCCATCTCGGTGGCAGAGCGCGTTGACTGTTCGACTCACAATCGTGTCACCGAAGGTTGTGGGATGGAATCCCCGTTTGTAGAAAAGTGTGCAGATGAGAGACGATGAAATACCATCGAAATAGTGACATTAGTAAGAAAAACATGAAAATGACCAATATTTTATTTGATTTTGAATTTTGATTATTTAGCGTCGATTTTCTGCTACTTTTGGCTAACCGCCACAAAGAGCACTCATGCCAAAGCTGGGATACGAACCCGGAATCCATGGCTTCATAGTTCGAACCAAACCACCCCGCCACGGAGGTGGGCGAAAATGAGCAATATTTCAAATGGTAAAGATGCATTTTTGTCTCGTATATATATAATCGTACAGGTACAGCTTTATATACAAGGTGGTGAAAACGTTCGGAGACTTTTTAAAAATATTTGACAGCATAGAACTGCTCTATAAATATATATATCTAAATCCCCAACTTTTGAAAAACTTTAATTAGGCTAGTAACATCAACAAAAATAAATAAGAATTAGAATATGTGATCATTTGTTACCTCTTGCCGCAAATACATGTGCGAACTCGTCTCACAAAATAATGGACAAAGGTCGCACAGTATTTGACAGTAGGATTTGTCCCATGCACGTCGACGTCGTAAAGCTATTGTGAGTGCACCCACTGATTTGAATGGAATGTCTTCTTGAAAATCGACCACACGGGGCATTCAAGTATCGGCAAATTTGAAGGCAAAACACTCTTTTGCCCCAGGACCATGAAGCAGCTCTTCACACATTGCAATTGTTGATGGAGCTGAATGCACTGGAATCTAGTCTTGCTGAAGGGTGAATCAATCTTCGCCGAAGAGCTTCGCTGCACACACAAACCGTTACGGAGAACGGTTTGCTGATAGCTAGCAGCATTCTGATTGATGAACGCGAAAGACTTTTTCCCGCCTCACAAATACCGCCCAAATCGACGACAGACGGTGTTAAAGGACAACGAGCAACAACTTTTCCAGCAACGGAATTTTTCTGTCCCTTTTTCAGTAATTGACGTTGGTTTTGACAGTTCTGAACACCCTCCAGGATGAAAATCCTTTTTAAAATAATAAAGTTTTGAAGACGGTCACCAGACACCCAACGATTTGCTTTTTCCAATCTTTAAGTTTTTATTTCATCGATAAGGAAGTGAACACAATCATACTTTCTAGTCTAAAAGTAAACGAGAAATTAAAAAAGACATCGAACATTTAAGAAAACGTAAACAACACGAGAAAAATAGCTCAAAACAAGACTCCGAACTTTTTCTCCACCCTATACGTGCACACACACCATCACACACATAAAGTATCTTTGCACGTTGCTTGATTGGTTGATTTTACATATTTTTTCTGCCACTTTTTGTTAATTGCAAAGATGATAATGAGTGATGATATGATGAAAAAGTTCGAGAGACACTTACAAAGAACAGGCGGGGATTCCAACCCGAGACCCCTGGTAACGTAGCGGACTGCGGTAACGACTTTACCACCAACTCTGCACGATGCAACAGGCCGTGAAGTCACATGGAAAAGTTTTGAGGTTGGGTTTCACACATTCAAATTCTCTAAGAAACGTGATCATCACCACGCTCCGGCCGCCTATATATATCCCGCCTACAGATGTGCCTCCCAGTGCTCATATCTTAGAGGTTTGGTGAACCCCAGAGCTGCTCCAGTCTGGAAAGACTCTCACATGGAATTACCCCGCCCCAGAAATCGAACCCGGATCTCACCATTTGACAATCAGACGCCCTGACGATTTGACCACAGCGGCTCTCATATATTGTTAACATATTGGAATCCTCGTCAACTTATTTCAAAGCTTTCCTGGACGCACCCCTGGGTGTATCTTTGTTTTTCTCCCCGAATAGATCTAATACAACCTTCCTGTGTTTCCGAGCATGTTCAGTGGTCGACTCGGAATCTCGCCAGTGATGATTCCTTGTTCAAGTTCAGGCATGGCATCAATTTAATGTGATCATGTAATGGATGACCCTTTCTCAAGACACCCAATCAACCTCACTTCCACGTAGTACATACACCCTTGACTGCATTTTGCAGGCTAACGGGGCTCTGCCGTGTGGACCCATGGCCAGTATAATTCTCAATGGAACTTGTGTTCTATGCTGTCCATGTGTATTTAGGATTGTTCCTTCATCTATTTCATCTTATCATCATTCAACCTCATCTTCGCCATTAGACAAAAGTTTCAGAAACGCGAAGTATAAAAATATCCAACCATTGAATCATAATTGAACCTTATGGTATAGTGGAACCACAAGGAAAGAAACATGCGCAGAAGCTCATCGCGCTGGCAGGTGGGGGAAAGGACATGGGGAAGGAGCCCTAAGCACGGCCAACGTCAGTGTTACCAGACCTATTGATTTCTCGGGAGAATTCCATAATAAACTATTGCTATGGTACCTCCAACGGCCTGCTCAAAGACACGTTTCCTGCTCATCTTACTTGAACATGGAGGGGAGAGATAGAGTGGAACTCCACTCAGCCATGAAAAGTGCTGTTTGAACTGTGAAATTATTCCAAATGATACTCAATTGTGCTTGGACATTATTATTTTATTACTATCACTACATTACTATTTTTAGATGGTTGTATCTTTTGTGTCTCTACGGGTAAGTACGACAATATGGATGAATGAAAAACTGATGAAATGGATGAAGTGACACAAACGCAGTGAAAAGTCCTTGCCTTACGAGGTAGAAACACTGACTTCGCAGCGTGGGCAAATTATATTCTACAGGTATGTGTGTGTGTATGTATGTATGTATATACAGTAGCGCGTCGATTATCCGAACGTCGGTCAACCGAACGACCGCTTAACCGAACTGTGTACTCGCTCGCACCTGTTACTCTCCCACCCTACCGTCCATCACCCCCCTCACTCCCAAACCAAGTTTCCCACAGTAGTCGCCGCACTGAGCCACCGCTGGCGGAACATTGCTTCTAATGGGGCCTTCATAAGGCGCTGCTGACCGGCCAAGCCGCCAGTCGCTGTGTTTCAACAATCAGCACACTTCTATCGGTGTATGTATCGTTCATGCAAAATGCGTATGTAATATGTACATATTTTTGTTTAATAAACTGTACCACATACTATATATTCCTACTAAAGTTGCCTTTGTACGTTACTTTGTAATACTTAAAGAGATGCCTGTTTTTATGAATAAATTTACTGTACAGTACTTCTTTTTGGCAAATAAACATGTACAGTTCGATTATCCGAACAAACCAGTTTTCCGAACACCCATGTCCCCCAATTACTTCGGATAATCGACGGTCTACTGTATATTGAATGCAGCAACATAGAGGCAGCATAAGTGACGAATAAAGCATATGAGTGTTAATAACAAGAAATTTGCTAGAGAAACTTTCATCGGCTTGAAAATACTAAATTTTTTGTCCTTAATATACTATTCTTAAATACTTAATTTTCTACAAAATTATATAGCGGCATGGCCGTCCAGAAGGAAGTGCAAGGATGGTCACTACCCCCCTCCCCTTCTGGAAAATGAATGTTGACATAAAGGTACTTATTATTTCAGATGTATGAGTTGATTTCAGTCACAGTAATTAACATTTATTATTATAATAGGGATGTAGGAACGTGATAATTTCAAACTCAAGTGGCGTTTTCTGAGAGAGCAACATTATTACGGGGTAATATGCTTCGTTTACACGCCTGATAAAAATACATTGTTTCCCCCCTTGCTTGAAAAAATCTGCGGACGTTAATGTTAATACAATCACGAAAGGTCAATAATCTCAATAAAAAAAAAGCGCCACCAACAACTCCTTACTTTAGAAAATTGGTTCGCGACCTCCGAGAACATGTTCGTCTGACGTCAGAGTTTGAAAGGGGTACAATTAGCAGAAGAACAAACATGAACCGTGTCCAAAGCCAACGGTACAAGGGAAAAAGTAAAGAGAAAACTTTAAACGAATTTCCGTGGCGTGTGTTTGAGCGCTGTTACTCAAAAATCAACGAGGAAAACCACTGCTAGAGACCAAAACTCTACGAGCCTGTGTTCAAGCCATGTTCGATATCAAAGAACACAAGCGATCTGTTCCTGGGTGGATGTTTTGGAGAAAAATCTCTTGTTTGCTTAGTGTTTACAACAGGGCAGTTTCTGCTTGAATTACAAGGCAAGTAATTCAAGCTTTAGAAAAAAAACGAGATCGTATACATGAAAGAGCCGCTGTGGTCCAGTTGGTGTCGACCTCCGTGGTAGAATGTTGCTACGAAGCCAGGGGTTCCGGTTTCGAGTCATGGGTAAGAAAGACATGGATGTTTGTGTTTCTCCTGAATGAGAAAAACAAACTTATGAGAAAGAGAAAAATGGGAACTCCCGCTCAATGGTTTTCATATATATATATATATTAAAAAAGTGGGCAAGACTTCTGATTGATACGCGAGAGACCTCGGTTCGATTCACAGTGTGAGTGATTTCAGATGGGAAACTTTTGAAGCAGTATCCATGCATTGATCGGCTCAGGGGTTCAGCAGCGTCTAACAAATGGATACCTTGAGGAGGGGGAGGGCTGACGGAGCGTGGTGATGATCACATCACTTCCTCCAATATGCCTTTTACTTGTCACCATTTTATATATGATTCTACCCATGTAATATGCATACTAATTATTATATACATAGTAGTATTCTGTAGCTGTATCATAAATGTTGTATTATACTATATTAATATTGCAATCGCGCATCAGAAATACAAATGTAAATGTTCTTTATGAGAATGCCTCGTCCACCCCATCCTGTTGAAAAATTATACCTTCGATATCCTGTTCCAGTTGTGGAATAAGCCATGTCCGTAACATTTGTAGGTACGAAATCCCCGTGATTGTGTTCTCGTCGAAGAAGATAGAGCCATACACCTTTTCATTGGTGATAGGCCAAAAAACATTCAGCTTGGGGGAGTAGCGTACATGCTCCACATAACCTCTAGGATTTTCCAGACCCCAGATCCTGACATTATTTTTGTGCACTTTGCCCGACAGATGGAAGGTGGCTTCATCACTGGACACCAATGATTCCATGAAACCATTAGTTTCCATTTCGATTTGCATGTCCTCACAGAAAGACAGTATCTTTGCTTTGTGGTCCGGTTTCAGGGCCTGCAACAATTGCAGACGGTAAGAATGGAAAAGCAAACGTTTGCGTAAAGTCTTCCACATAGTTGGTTGAGGATGTCTAATACTCTGCTGGCTGTGGTGGTGCATTTCTGTGGACTTCGTACGAAACTCTCACTCACGCGCTCTACAGTTACCTCGTTTACTGGTAAACGGCCGGATGACTTTCGCTTGTAGATGCACTCCCTTGCTTTAAAGTCAGAATACCACTTACGGATACTGGGCCCACTGGGTGTATCTTCACCAAACGTCCTTCTAAAATTACAGTGATAACAGACTGGCAGATGTGAAAATCCAGCACACAAACAGCCGTCCTGTCTTCTTTGGCAGCCATTTTCTCTCCTATCGCCCCTAGCGACGAAATCAATAACTACGCGACAGTTGTACCAACCACTGAAAATTTTGGAGTTTCCCTTGCCATTGACACAACTTTCATGTATCTAAGTGTTATTAAACGTGAGTTATTCAAGTTTGAAATCGGAAAGATCATTTGTAATAACACTGTATTTGAACCTAAATAAATACTTACACACTTATTTCTGATTGTGGCATACTTCATGCTTTCTATTTCCATCTGCTGATGCTCGTTGCTGCTCCTAGCATTATGCGTGTGCCTTGCGTGTGCCTTGCACGAAGAGCGCCAAACGCCATGTTTCTACATTGATTACGTCACCAGCGTAGATTACATAGTCTACATTGTCTACACGTAGAATGTAGACAATCGATGTTTACGCGTAGACGCACATCACTGGCTGTAATATTGAACAGTCACAGGACACTTGAGAGTTTGTTATGGCAGGAGACCAAAAAGCGAATTCTTGACATTCTGACGTTTACACAAAGTGACATCGGCAACAACAGTCTCCCCTCACTAGAGAAACGCAGTGACATGAGAACCGTTTTTCTAGGGAGCAGAAGAAATGAAAAAAACTGATATGGCGTAGAACGGAAACCGTTCTTTCAATCCATGGAGTGGGATTTCATGTCTCGTGGAGCAGAGCAAACACGAGGCAGGTAAATCGACCGGTCAGGCCTAGTGTGGATGATTCTGTGCGAACTCCCCCAGCTGTCAGTTGCAGTTCTAACTGTCAAACTTTCACGGCTCTTATGGAGAAGAATCGACGAACTAATATTTCTCCTATCGAATCCATATGTCGGGCGGTATTTCGCTTCTTTCCCCCCCTCCTTTCCACTTTTTGGAATATTTCTGCGGCAGGATTTTTTCCAGCCTGACATCGCTTCCGATGTTTCATTTTTTGTGCTTCATTTGGTTCAGAAATTGAATGAGAAATGGAGACTCAGAATCCTAAAGGGTGCACTAATACGAACACAGAAAATACATTAAAATGTAAGACGACGCACACACGGACACACACTCACGCCACGTAAGCATACAGTCACCAGCAATAAAATGGGACACTATATCCTGAAATACTCGCTTCCCTGCAAGGCTTTATGTGTGTTGCCTAACTGTACGGCGATAAGTTAATATTAGTAGGAAATTTTCAATGGCAACTTCTACTACCATCGTATAGATAGGCAACACACATAACAGGGAAGGGAGCATTTGAGGTTCTAAGGGCACCATTTTTATTGTCAGTGACTGTACATGCAGAGAGAGAGGGGGAGAGAGAGAATGAGAGGGGATGAAAGGGAAGATAAAGAAAAATAATGAAAACGAGAGGGAAATATAGGAGATAAAGAGAAGAAAAGAAAGAAGGTGAGAGAAAATAAAGATGGATGGAGAGAGGACGAGAAAAAGAGGAAAATAGAGAGAGAGAGAGAATTAATGAAAAGTCACTCACAAAGGGTGAGAAACAGAAGGAAAGAAAAGAAGATAGAAAAAGAAGGAAGGAAGGAGGAAAATGAGGAAAGAGAAAGAGATGAAAAGGATGAAAATGAGAGGGAGAGAATGAGAGGAAATGAAATGGGACAGAAAGAAAAAAATAATGGAATTAGCTGGAAAATTGGGAAAGAGAAGGAAAGACTGATGGAGAAAGAGACAACAAACAGAGAATCAAAGAAGAGAAACAGAGAATGAAAAAAAGAAGTAATGGAGGAAGAAAGAAGATGGAACATAAAGAGAGGTAGAAATGTACATATAAACGGAGAGAGAGAGAGAGAGAGAGAGAGAGAGAGAGAGAGAGAGAGAGAGAGAGAGTGTATGTGTGAGAAAAAGTAACATCAGATAACAAGAATGAATTAGGTAAAAGTAGTTGTATTTGTGGTGGGATAAACCCGAGAAAGGAAGAGCATCCTCTCCAGCAGCTTTGCTATACTTAAAACAAGCTCAACATGCCCATATGAGTTTTTTGAGCAAGTGTGGAATCTTGTCTAATTCAAGATTTTTGTAAAAATGCCCTCGGGAAGTTTTCAGAAAAGAAGAGCTCTTCTCAAGCAGATTTGTTATACTTAAAACTTGTTCAACATGTTCATATGAGTTTTTTGTTCAAGTGTAGTACCTGCCTAACCCAAGAGTTTTGTAATTCGGAAAGTATCACCCCCCCCCCTCAAGCAGATTTGTTAACATTTACAAAAATTGCATCAGCCAGATTTTTGTCTATAAACTTGTATCCATACCTACCTATACATATTTACTTCAGGTTTAAGTTTAATTGGATACTATTCAATTTGCTTATCTAATATTAAAACAATGCAATATGCAGAGACCCTCTCTAGAATTGCTCCGTGTTTGCATGTTTCCCCCTCTGTGTCAGAGTGTGGAATTCCCGAGACGGTAGTATTGATTTTTGCTTTGCATGTTCTCCTCAGCGCCAGTATTTACAGAAATTCCCGAATATTGCATCAGCCAGTATTGTAAGACTGATTGAGGAGAACAGACGTGTTGATACAGTGCTTCTCATACTTACAGGTTTAAATTCATATTGAACAATATAAAATCTGATATTTGTTGTAATCCACTCATATTTAGAGTCAAGCTTATATTTGTCCCAGCCTGTTATACATAACAAGGTTATTGCCATTCAAGATATGCATGTTCGTGCAGGTATTTGCGCTGGGTCAGTGTGAATGATTTTCCACTTGTGGGCTATTGGCTTTACAACCTGTCATAAGATAGGCATAGAGATTAGATTTGAATCCCAGGAAATTTTATATAAATACCAAAGCCAAAAATATTAAGTGTATACACACATATATACATACACACATACAAAGCACAGTGCTGAACCCAACTGATATTTTTTATTCAGTATAAAGTTTTGAATTGAAACCCAGGAAATTGTATATAATAAACAACAGTAAAAATGCCGAATCAAAAATATTGCGACCAATGCAATAAAAATATATCCAGCTCTAATTGGGCCAGACACCAAAAAATTTGTAACCCAGACAAATACAGAACTCCCACAAAAATTTGCCCCAAATGCCATAGAAAATATAACATGGAATATTTCACATATACACATAAAAATACTTGCTCTGCACAACCATCTACATCTGGTCTGAAAAGAAAGCACGAAGCACCTCTTAATGCCAGAGCAGCAAAACAGCCACGCCATGAACCTATCCGTAGCAGTTTTAACGGCCAATTAAGGGATCACAAGTTTGTATCAGAGCCAAGATGTGGCATTGAGAATTTCTTGAACAGTGTAAATCCTAAAGTGCAGGCAATTCTTAATGCACAAAATGGCTCTTATAAGCTCTCCCTCAAATTGTTTACACAATATAAGAAACCAAATGGCACAAAATTTACACAGCCCCACATAACAGAAACTGTACCGGTATATTCAAACGCAAATTCAGACACAATAATAAGCAGCTTGATAAATCAATTGAATATGAAACACTCTGAATTTGCAGCAAAAGAGTCTTGATGGACCCTATGCGGTTCATCACACAAGTTATATGTTAATATTTCTGAATTCAACCCATTACAAGGATCTACTTATGTGCCATTACCTGCTAATATCAAAAACAAAAGAGCCGTGGTTAATATAGAAAATACCGACCAGAAATGTTTTCTGTGGTGTATATTAGCTGCTTTGTTTCTAGTTTCAAGGCATCCTGAGAGAATAAGTTATTACAAACAACATGAACATCTTTTTGACGATGCAATGGAGGGTTTAGAATATCCAATGTCAGTTCAGAATATTGATAAATTTGAAAAAAAGGCCAGGCACATCAATGGCAAACAATTATCTATTAATGTATTTACTTGTTCCACTGGCAATTGCTTGATAGATCCTCTCAGAATCAGTACACTTGATGATGAATCTGCTATTCCAATTGATCTGCTCTTAATTGAAGGAGATAGCACATATCATTACACTCTGATACATAATCTTGAAGCTTTAGTGAGAGCACAACTAGACAAATATAAAAAAATATTTAAGTTGTGCAGAAGATGCTTAACCGTATTTGATGGTAGAAAAATGGTGAATGGTGTTTGTGAAGAGAGTGTAGAAATTGCCAAAAACAAGTTAATTGAGCATCTGAAATACTGTGGCAACCATAAACCTGTTCATATGGTGATGCCCAATCCAAGTGAAAATTGCAAATTCAAAAAATATGAAGCCTTGTTGGAACACCCAGTATATATTGTTTGTGATTTTGAATCGAACCTCAATCCTTTTGCATTCTGTAGCCCAGATCCAGAAGAATCTTCAATTACACCGTACCAGCAACATGAGCCTTCCAGCTTTTGTTATATGGTTATACGGGATGGTGTTGTTATTAAAGAATATTCATACAAGGGACCAAATGCCATCAAAATATTTGCACATAGAATAGAAAATGAGTGCCGTGACATAGCATCTAACATCTTATTAAAATCAAAGCCTATGCTGCCTTTAACAGAGAAACAGATTGAGGATTTCAACAATGCAGAAAAATGCCCGGTATGTGATTCTGAATTTTCAGATACAAATATCAAGGTTCATCACCATTCTCATACAGATGGTAAATTCTTAATGGCCCTGTGTAATAGCTGTAATATTAAGATCAAGAGACCAAGATTTGTCCCCATATTTTGCCATGGAGCATCCAATTATGATTTCCATCATCTGATCAGGTACGAGGGGTTTGAGAAGCAGAATTTAAATATTTTAGCTGAAAATGATGAGAAATATATATCTATTAGCAAGATAATTAAAGTTGATGGTGTTCCTATTTACATAAGATTTCTTGATTCTTACAGATTTTTATCTGCTGGCCTGCCTACACTGGCAAATCAATTATCTGATGATCAATTCAAAATCACACGTGCCTTGTTTCCAAATCAGGACCTGAAATTAATTAGGCGGAAGGGTGTATATCCATATGACTATGTTACAGATTTTTCTAAATTTGATGAGTGTTCTCTGCCACCACAACAAGCATTTTATAGCAAAATCAGAGGATCTGGAATCACTGATGAAGATTATCACCATGCTCAGTTGATGTGGAACAATTTAAAATGCAAGACATTTGGTGATTATCACATGGCATATTTAAAACTTGATGTAACCCTCTTAGCTGATATATTGCAAGCATTCAGAAAATCTTCCATGCAAAATTATGGACTGGACCCAGTGTATTTTTTCAGTGCCCCGGGCCTAGCATGGTCTGCAATGTTTTTGAACACCAAAAAGCAATTGGATCTGATCCACGATCAAGATATGTATCTGTTTATGGAGAAATGTATAAGAGGAGGGATGGTGCAATGTTCCCAGAGATATGCCAGAGCAAATAACAAGCATATGCCTGATTATGATCCAGCACGGCCATCAAATTATATAACGTATGTAGATGCAAACAGCCTCTATGGTCACGCCATGATGCAAAAACTGCCATATGCAGGGCTTGAGTGGGTTGAATATTTCAATATTGAAGATCTTAAGGATTTTGATGACCGTGAACATGGTCTCATCTTAGAGGTTGATCTGATAATTCCAGATCATTTGCACAACAAATTTTCTGATCTGCCCCCAATTCCCGAGGTTCAGTGCTCACCTGGCTCTAAACAGAAGAAGCTCATGATGACTCTGGAGCCAAAACAGGGATATGTTACATATTACAAAAACCTCCAGTTCCTGATGAAACATGGTGTCCAAGTGACCAAAGTTGGCAAAGTCTTAAGGTTCAGGCACTCAGAATGGTTGAAACCATACATTGATACAAACACGGAGCTTCGAACATCTGCAAAGAGCCAATTTGATAAGAGCTTGTTTAAATTGATGGTGAATTCAGTGTATGGCAAAACAATTGAAAATGTCAGAAAACATACCGATGTTAAAATAATTACTGACCCCAGCCGGAGCAAAAAATTGGTTGCAAAGCCCAACTTCAATTACAGAAGAATTTATGATGAGCACATGGCACTCTTCAACATGATGAAAACAAAGATTAAGTTTGATAAACCTATTTATGTAGGGGCTGCGATATTGGAATTGTCCAAATTACATATGTTAATATTGTATTATGATGTGCTGAAACCTTTTTATGGTGATCGTGTAAAATTATTGTACATGGACACGGATAGTTTTATTCTTGATATTCAAACAGAAGATGTTTATCAAGATATGTCACAGCCTGAATTGTTTCAAAACTTTGATACCAGTGAACATACAAGAATTCAACCCCACAACAAAAAGGTGCCTGGCAAGTTAAAAGATGAGACACTTGGTGATGTTATTGTGGAATTTGCTGGGTTAAGTGCCAAGGTGTATAGTTTTGAAACATGTAGTGCTGTTGTCAAAAAGGCCAAGGGCATTGGCAAAGTGACTGTTGACAAAGATCTCCAATTTGAAGATTATAAAAATTGCATCAAATCCCAGAGTTCAATCAGAACATCAGAAAATAGAATTCAGAGTGAGGATCACTTGTTGACTAGCAATATTGTAAGAAAAGTGGCACTGGACCCACATGATGATAAGAGACGCATTTTATCATGTGGCATACATACTTTACCTTGGGGGCATTGTGATTTGAAAAGTGGCAAACAATGCCCAATTACAGAGCATGATTTGAAATAAATAAACATGCCTATGAACTTATTTGGGTTCAAAATTATGGACCTGCCGATACCACAACCCTCTCCTGATATGCTGTCTAAACTGAGTGGCTTGTTAATTATTCATCTGAACAGCATACTTACAGATAATGATGATGAAACAGGCAAAACATTGTACATATTTAACAATAATTTAAATCATTACCAATTACCTGTAGGTGGTCAATTGCAATTTATTACAACCCCTGAGGGTGATGTCAAGATTTCAGTAGGGAGAAATATTTACAGAATTAAGCACTCAAACATGATTTCTGGCACTGTATATACTGTTTCTGCTGGTGACTGCTTATATATTGAGGTCCCTGGATCTTATGACAAGCTTATACCCTTTTTTATAGAATTAAGAATCAGATACTCTATAATAAATAACCACTAAACAAAAATGCCTAATGATATATTTGGCCATACAAGACATGAAGATCACAGTGATGAGATTCTGATGCTTGATGTCAGAGTCAAGAAATTAAGAAGTGATTTACAAGCTTTACAAACCACACTCAATGCCAGTCTTCAATTAGAAATTACAAATTTGCAATCACAATGCATGGACCCTCTTCTTAAAATTGATTCTGAACTCAAAGTTCTGCTTCAGAAATATACTGATCTGGCAACATTAGATAATTTTCAAAGTTTAGAAGAAGCTGTAGCAGCTCTTCAAGCCAAATTTAAGACCCAGGCCACCAATTCTGAGCAATTGAAACAACAATTGGAAGAGCAAATAAATAATGTCCAGACACAGCTCCAAACAATTGTCAAAAGCATAAAATCACAAGAAGATTTTGATCTAGTCATTTCCACTCTAAAAGAACAGATTCAATCCCTCCAAATACCTAATCTGGATCCTCTGCACAATGCCATAGCCGAGGTTAAAGAAAAAATTGACACACTTGAAAATTTTATGAACAACTTGCCATCTTCTGATGCTTTGAATGCAATAACTCGGAGTGTTGCCAACATTAAGTTGCAACTTGAAACATATGAAGATTTTGGAAAAATTCAAAGTACCATAACCCATCTTGAGGGTACAATAGCAGCAGTGCAAAGTGATTTGACAAATGTACAAGAATCCCGCCTGCCTGGTATTGTAGACACCCTTGTCAGTGTCCAGCACCAAATCACAAAGCTTGAAAACCTCAACACTGAATCTGAGCTATCTCATTTTCATCATTTGATTGATGATATTCAAACAAAACTTGAAATTTTACAACAATCCACACCCACTCAGGCAGATATAGCCCTGCTCCAAAATGCTATGCAAAATGTGGCTGATGCTTCTGAATTAAACAATGTAAAATTGGCACTTGAATCTTTGCAAAATACAGTATCAAATCTTCCTACATCACAGGAACTTAAAAATATTAAGAGGGCAGTGAATAGGATATTGAAATCGGAAGATATCAAGAATATCCAGGCAGAGATCAAACATCTCACACAGACAGTGGCCACTCTACCAACTAATCAACATATTAATGAACTGCATGCCCTGTTTGAGGATATCAGAAGACAGGTCCATGATCTTACTGCTCAAAATTCAAAATTGGCAGTTGTTGAAAATTTGCAACAAATTGTAGCTAATATCAAGCAACAGCTAGGAACCATGGAATCCAATCAAGCAAATGCTCTGTCTGTTTTTGCCACCCAGCTTCAAGAGATTGTGCAACAATACAAGAAACTTGTTGTGGACATAAAGATCAAGCCAGGCCACGATGATGTTGTTAGGACCATCAATGAGCACCTTGAATCTGTAACAAGCAGATTGCTCACAGCAGAAAAAGAAATAACAGGCATAATCGAGAATCCAAAACATACAGTAATTCTTGAATTGTATAGTATCCCCAACAAAGAATATGATTCACCATTTACACCAGGTGGCAAAATATATATGCTATCCCCTGCACAATTTTATTACCAATTTTTTGTTGGGGGCACATTGAGACCAATCAAGATCAAATATTGGCATCAGCCACAGGCACACCACTACCCCACCTTATCAATAACAAATGCTGAGAACAAAGTGAAAATCACCAGTGTAGAGTTGGAGGATTTTACAGACCCCAATACATTAGAAACAGCCTATACTGAAGATGATGGCACTTTGGAATTTAAAATACATATTGGAGACAAATTATATTTAGAAAATCCTGCAGTCTCAGCTGCTGAACACCCTATAGTTGCAATATTCTTGTTTACATATTATGTCTAGACAAATTATTGTTGATGAACTACACAGACAAGCCAGACATAATTTTAAGAGACTGCCAGTAGTCACAAAGGGCATAGATGATTTATGGCAGAGCGACTTGATTGAATTAGCAAGTGGGCAGTTGAAAAACTTAGACAAAATCAACAAGGGCTACAAGTATCTACTTACTGTGATAGATACATTTTCAAAATTTGCCTGGGCTGTGCCACTCAAATCCAAGACTGGAACATGTGTTACAGAAGCCATCAGGACAATCATCAATCAGAGTGGAAGATCACCGCGCTATTTGCAAACAGATAATGGCAAAGAATTTTATAATTCTGTGTTCCAACAATTTATTAAAAGCCAGTCAATAAAACATTACTCGAGTTACAGTGATCTCAAGGCCTCGATTGTAGAGAGATTCAACAGAACCCTAAAAAATCTTATGTATAAACAATTTACCCTCCAAGGTAATTATAAATGGATTAATATTCTTCCAGAACTTCTACATAAATATAACAACTCGGTCCATTCCACAATCAACATGAAACCCTCTGAAGTAACTCCATCTGATGAGCAAAAATTGATCAGGACTGTTTATTATCCTAGATACCAGCCAACAACAAGAAAGGCCAAATACAGGGTGGGTGATCAAGTAAGAATCAGCAAATATAAGCACTTATTCAAAAGAGGCTTTACAAGAAACTGGAGTACTGAATTATTTACAGTAGTTCAAGTTAAACCCGGGACCCTTAACACATATATAATAAAAGATCACCGAGGAGAAATTCTCAAAGGCAGGTTCTATGAACAAGAACTCAGCAAAACTAAACAGCCTGACACATATCTCATAGAAAAAATCATCCGCAGGAAAGGCAACAAGATACTTGTCAAATGGCTGGGTCATCCGGAAAACAGCTGGATCGATGCAGACAAAGTGATAATATGAGCACCTGGGATGTTATAAAAAGGCTGCCAGAACCTGAACAACAGATTAAGAGAAATGGCAACTTGCTGCCTGAAAATATTAGGTGTCTTATTGTTGGGCCATCTGCTTGTGGTAAAACCACACTAATGGTTGATAATTTTTTATTGGCCCCCAACTGGTTAGACTGGAAAAACAGGCACTTGTATGTCTTCTCTAAGAGCTTGGAACAATTAAAATATCAGCAGCTGATGAAGCTATATGATGGATTGGATATTGCCACTTTTGAACCAGATGTTAAGCCACTTCACGAATGTCTCGATAATTCTGTTGTTGTGTTTGATGACATTATATTGGATAATCAAAACAAGGTTAGAAATTTCTTTACACAGGGGCGGCACAAAAACATTGATTGCTTCTACCTGGCACAGACTTTTTCTAAAATACCGAAGCAGCTGATCCGAGACAACAGCAATTTTATATGCGTGTTTCATCAAGATCATACCAACCTCAAACACATACATGACGAATATGTAGGTGGGGACTTGAGCTACAATGATTTTTCCAAGTTTTGCAGTAGGTGCTGGAACCAGGACAGTTATGGGTTTGTCACAATTGATATGACAAGAACACCTAATACTGGTAAATACAGAAATAAAATCAACGATTTTCTAGACGTTGAAACATATATAAATAACCATGAAAAGGCCAATCATTGATGATCTTAAGTTAAGAGATTATCTTGTAAAAAGATTTAAGGGATGGAAATCAGAGAACCGTGGAATTTATGAAAAACACAAACAAACAGAACAGCCTGTAATTGATGCTATTAATAATTTAGGTAAGAATATCAAAACTGTTACAGAGCAAAATCAAGATTTGATCACAGAGCTTGTACCTGTAGCTGCTAGGAACATATTAGATTATCCATTCACCCCACTTTCCAGTATTCATACACCTAGTCCTATTGCTCCTAGAAGAATTGAAGCTACTCAGGATCCTATTGAATTGGGTCTTCTTGCTCAAAAATATTTAAGCACACCTAAAGACAACAAAGATGAGGTGTTTGGCTTATATGCCGACACAGAGCTTGATGGGAGCATCATACATAGAATTGGCCATTTCAGAGTAACTTTTATGGGGGATGATATAATTGTTTATTCAGAATCTCGTCTCGGAGAAAAAGGTGCTTTTGTTAAGTACACCGGCACACCTGGGTTGTGGGAACTGATGACTAGGAAAAGGCCTGGCAGCTATACAGATCAAGATTATGAGGATTACAAAGAAATATTAATAAAATCAGATGCTCTATACCAGAACAATGATCCCACACAAAAAAGGGTTAAGTCTAGCAGTGGGGCAAAATACAATAATTTAATCAAGCCCATATGGTCACAGATCAAGACTGGCAGTGGAATCAAACAATACAACACCCTGCCTAAAGAATTTGTCTGGGTTGATGATGTCAGGAAACTTGTAGATAGGTTGCTGGTCATAGCTGGGGAGGAAAATGCTGGGAACCACAATTTTTACAATGAAAAGGTTGGAATTATGGACATGATAAGCACCAAATTATCTAATTTTATAGTGAATGACCCTAAGGGGATTGGATATCTTATAAAAATTATTAATACTCTACCACCTAAATTTTGGAATATTTCTGAGGGCCGGGGGTTGGTTAATGACATTATAAACAAGTTGCCATTTGAACTACACATTCCAGGCTATCAGTATTGTGGTCCCGGTACAAAATTGGATCATAGATTAAACAGAGGCGATCCTGGTGTAAATCCCCTAGATGCTGCTTGTAGAGACCATGACATAGCATACAACACACATTCTGATCTTGACAAGAGACATGTTGCAGACAAGAAATTAGAAGAGGCTGCATTTGGCAGATTTGTAAGCAAAGATGCTTCTTTGAGTGAGAGAATATCAGCATTGGGGACCACCATAGCTATGAGCACCAAACAAAAACTGGGGTGGGGGCTGTGAACATGTATATAATAAACCTAGGATGAAGGCCAAGGGTGTTATGTATCAAATACCTTATGCAGGTCTCAAATCTCTTAAAACTATTGATAGTCTTTTAACCAAAAAGCAGCGCAAGAAAAAAAGCTCTTGTCTTGCAAAGGGACATGGTATGAAATTGTTGCTTAGTACCCCCCAATTAAAAAAATTACAACAATCTAGAAAAAAATTGCATACAGGGGGTTTCATATTTACTATCCCTGCCATCTTAGCTGCTCTCGGGGCTGTGGGGAGCTTGGCTGGGGGATCAGCTGCCATAGCAAAAACAGTAATAGATGCCAAGAAAAATAGGGCAGAATTAGATGAGCAGAGGCGCCATAACCTGGCCATGGAGAAAAAAGGCAAAGGTGTTAAGAGAGCCATGAGTAAGTTTAAAAAAAACAAGAGCCGCTTACAAACCAAGATATTGAAGCTTTAATCAAGCCACTGGGCATCAAACATTTTAGAGGTGTGTACATGTCTGATTCTTTACCAGAACAACCACTCAACAAAGAGTGTGGCATTGTTAATTTGGATGAGTACAAAAATCAGGGCACTCACTGGATCTGTTATCTTAAATATTTAAAAAATGAGGCATTTGTGTTTGATTCATTTGGAGGTGTTCCACCTGAAAATTTAATAAAATATCTAAAATCGGCTAATCTTTATTACAATAATGCCCGTGTTCAAAACTTCAAAGATGTTAATTGCGGACATCTGTGTTTATCTGTTCTCAGATATATGTCTCAAATAAATAAACCATCAACTGAAAATTTTCAAAAGGCCTTGTGGTATCTGAAACATCATGGGGGTATTCCATCTCACCAGCCAAAATTCAATATTGAAACTCAAATTGCATGATGATATAGTGTATCCCAAAACAATAGCTCTCAGAGCATTTTACGGCATGTACCTAATCCCCAATATTACACACCACAACAACAAAATTGCAGTAGGGGATCAAAAAATTGTCATCACTCCAGGGCAATATAATCTGTCCACTCTAAATGCTCAATTACCCAGAGGTGTAGTGTTAAGTCAAAATTCTGTCACTCACAGAGTAGAGATTGTATCTGCTACAGAAACAGTGGATCTGGGTACTATAGGAGAGCTGTTAGGCTTTGAGAACAACACAAAACTTGAAGCGGCCATCAAACACACTGCTATTAATATACCTAAATTCTTAGCCATAGAGACTCTAAATATTCACTGTAATGTGGCTGAGGGTATGATCACCAAATCAAATGGCATAGGCACTCACAAACAAACTGGCATCATTGCAACATTCAAACCTAATTCCGAATTCATGGAGCCAATCATCTACAATCCATCCCCAACATTATATTTTCCTGTGTGCCATAATAGAATAGATTACATTGAATTGATGGTCACTAATGAAAAAGAAGAATTAGTTGATTTTGCTGGAGCCACAACAACTGCAATCATAGAGATTAATATTTAAATAAAAATACATACAATGGAAAATATTGAGAGTTATGAGCTACAATCATTCCCCCCAAACAGGAGGACATTTGCAAATTTAAATCAACCCAACACAGAAATAGAGGTTGATCTTGATGTAGGGGACGGCTTTATACACCCCCACAGAGCAGATCTATACATCAAATTTGATGTTGTAAAGCTGGATGGTACCGATTTTCCGGCAAATTCAAATATAAGATTGGTAGACAATTTTGTGCCGCATCTGTTCTCTGAAATTGAGATCAGAAAGCATGGCGTTGTTATAAACAGAATAGATTATCCCGGCATTACCTCCACAGCTTTGGCCACATTAAAATTATCCAAAACCGAGGCTTCATACTACCAAATAGGCGGATTTGAGGCTGGTGATAAGATATTATCTAAAAATCATACTGTATTGTTCCCCATGCGCCTATTGCCAGGATTCTTCTCGGATTACAAAGAAATTATGTGGAAGGGTGGGTTAAGAATTACATTTAGAAGAGCTGCAAATGATAACAATGCTTTGATGAGGTACAGCACATTAAACTCTACAGGGGAAGCTCTGCCTAATACCCTACCTGATGAGGGCAAGTGCATTATTCAGACTATGGAGCTAAGAATTCCAGTTGTTGAATATGAAGCCAGTTATGCTCTTAAATACAAAGCAGATATCCTAAAAAATCCACAAATTCCTCTGCAATTTTACACATATCAATGCGTACAGAAGGTTGCCACTGGCACATATTATGAATTTGATGCTACAAATTCATTCTCCAGCATACAATACGACATGCCTGATTTTGTGGTGGTACTGTTTCAGACTGGAAGACACAACAATCAGGAAAAAAATTCAAGTAGATTTGATAACTGCAACATCAAGAACATATATCTTAAAAATGGTAGAAATGAGGTATTCCCTAGGGAAAATTATAATTTAGACATGTCCAAGGATGATTTTCTTAAATTATATGAGGCTTTTTCTTCCTTCAAGCGCGTCACTACTGGCAGTACTGATATATATTACACACCAGATGAATTCAAAGCACGGAGACCCATGTTTGTAATTAACACTTCAAAAAGGAAACAAGTTGTGGTTAATGACAGGACAAACATTAAAATTATCTGTGAATTCCACGAGGCTTTACCAGATGACACCATATGTAGCGTTATTCTCATAGGTGAAAAATCATATGTTTATGATGTAAGAAATGAGAGAGTCACAGAGCAGTTCTAGAGGCCCGATTCAAACACAGAGGCCCTTTAGATATAAAACAACACTTTACCGTCAGAAAATATATTACCTACCCATTTTATACCACCTCTGTTCGTGGCAGATACCTACCCAAAATACAATACATTTGCCAAAAGCTGAAATACAGAAATATTGTAATAATTATTCTGTAAGTTACAGACTTGTGTACAACAAGACCAAGCCTAAATACAATTCAGTTTGCATGACAATATCCGAGAAGGAATTTCCTCAATATGATGGATGGTCCCTGAAAGGGTGCATAGTGTAGATAAGAATTTTTCTTTGAGTTCCATGACAAATGACATGTAATTTCCCTCGGAAAAGGCACAGTACAGGTAATATCAACAGATATAATCACTCAGGCATACAGAAATAAGGCAATTACTCTTTGATGATGAATAACTCTGAAAAGACGCAGTGTAGATTATATCTGCTGGCATACAACTCCCGGGCAAGCATGATTAATTGTTGGCAGAAACATGGGACTGATCAAAAGATTGGAAAGAACATGGAATGTTTACTTGACCTCCATTCTATTGTATTGATCAGGCAGTTTTGCCCGTATTGTTGAGCTGATATTTTTACCCAGATAACAAAACTCTGGTGATTCTTAATAGAGAATAATTTTGCTCTGTTGTATAACATTTTTTACCAAATTTAAGATCTGGGAGCTATCAACTAGCAGTAATTATTCTCAAAATCTCACGTATGGAATGCCACATCTCTCAGGACTCGAACCCAAAGCCCCTTGTTTACAAAACAACAATATTAACATTTTGCCATCAGATTTTATGAGGACTCAAACCCAAAAACCTCCTGATTACAAGGCAATAAAAACCATGCACCACGCTCCACTCGGTCTCAGAACCCAATAGATATCAATTCAAGATTCCTGGGATTTTGACAGAAAAACATACTATAAGCTTAATTTCTGGTGTAGCCAAAAATTGACAAGTTTATGGACAAAAATCTGGCTGATGCAACTTTTGTAAGTATGTGCAAATCAATCTGAAGAGCTCTTCTTTTCTGAAAAATTCCCGAGGGCATTTTTACAAAAATCTTGAATTAGACAAGATTCCACACTTGCTCAAAAAACTCATATGGGCATGTTGAGCTTGTTTTAAGTATAGCAAAGCTGCTGGAGAGGATGCTCTTCCTTTCTCGGGTTTATCCCACCACAAATACAACTACTGGTAAACACAAAGGTCTTTACGAAGAAATCAGTTTTGAATCAAAGTTGCGACAATACAAGTAAAGTTTAGATGATAGATAAAATTGACCACTGACTTTTGTAGAAGATAAATAATATGTAAGGTGGTATTTATGAAAACAAATGGGAAATCGTTAACAATTCGACGACCACTAACTTTTGTAGAAGATAAATAATATGTAAGTTGGTATTTATGAAAACAAATGGGAAATCGTTAAGATAAATAAAATAATATGTAAGTTGGTATTTATGAAAACAAATGGGAAATCGGTAACAATTCGACGACCACTGACTTTTGTAGAAGATGAATAATATGTAAGTTGGTATTTATGAAAACAAATGGGAAATCGTTAAGATAAATAAAATAATACGTATGTTGGTATTTATGAAAACAAATGGGAAATCGATAACAATTTGACGACCACTGACTTTTGTAGAAGATGAATAATATGTAAGTTGGTATTTATGAAAACAAATGGGAAATCGTTAAGATAAATGAAATAATACGTATGTTGGTATTTATGAAAACAAATGGGAAACCGTTAACAATTCGACGACCACTGACTTTTGTAGAAGAAAAAATAAAATAATATGTAAGTTGGTATTTATGAAAACAAATGGGAAATCGATACCAATTCGACGACCACTGACTTTTGTAGAAGATAAATAAAATAATATGTAAGTTGGTATTTAAGGAAACAAATGGGAAACCGTTAACAATTCGACAACCACTGACTTTTGTAGAAGAAAAATAAAATAATATGTAAGTTGGTATTTATGAAAGCAAATGGGAAATCGTTAACAATTTGACGACCACTGACTTTTGTAGAAGAAAAAATAAAATAATATGTAAGTTGGTATTTATGAAAACAAATGGGAAATCGATAACAATTCTACAACCACTGACGTTTGTAGAAGATAAATAAAATAATAGTCCTCCTCCGTAGCCGAGCGGGTTAAGGCGTTCACTCGTCTTGAGATCGTTCGCTGCGGGACGGCGTAGGTTCGAATCCGGCTCTGGTTGGAATTTATTCGGCCTACGTATAGGGCCGGTGGCAATTGGGGAGCTCCGAGTGAGTGAGCGTAACCCGATCGAGAAGACCTGCAACGGCTGGGGGCTCGTCGGGCTGATCCCCCAACACTCCAATACTGGTCTAAGATCTCCACGCTATAACAGGGGACGGAGGAACAGTGTGGGAGGGAGACCAGCAGCCGGTAGGTAAGCCAAGGCCCTCCAAGGGCTGTAGCGCTGTGGGGTTATGGTTAAATAAAATAATATGTAAGTTGGTATTTATGAAAGCAAATGGGAAATCGTTAACAATTTGACGACCACTGACTTTTGTAGAAGAAAAAATAAAATAATATGTAAATTGGTATTTATGAAAGCAAATGGGAAATCGTTAACAATTCGACGACCACTGACTTTTGTAGAAGATAAATAAAATAAAATGTAAGTTGGTATTTATGAAAGCAAATGGGAAATCATTAACAATTCGACTTGCAATAAACATCTCAAGACTCCCTTCACTTGAAGTGAGTTCGGACCAAAAGAAGAAGATTCAAGGTGCAATTATGATTCCATGAGATTTAACGAAACAGGATCTCATCCTGTTGATGTAACTGTTAAGTCAAATAGTCTCAACCAATGAAAATGAAGCAGAATATTAGCGTCTGGGTGTAGAAGTGGATCAGATAAGGTGTCTGTTGGAAGCTGCGTGGATGATTCATTTGAGCTCGCTGAAGCACTTTTCACAAAGAAATATCGCCCTGAGCAATGTAAGCATGAACCTATAGAGAAGCAGCTGGTATTTTAGATTACCAAGCGGGTCAATCACTGGCGTACGCAGAGGGGGTGCTGATGGGGCTATATCTACAGAGTGATTCAAAAGTCCCAGGACACCCCATTTTCTCTGAAGCGGATGCGGTAATGGCAGATCCAACTTCACCTGGGTACATCGGGAAACGGATTCATACGTAAGGGTGCTTCCGGGACATGGCAACTATCTTGAAGTTCGCCAAATTGGATCCAGGTCAATATTTTAAAAGCAAGGGCACCAAGTTGTGCATCAGTAGTGGGGTTTGTGATATTACTGGCACGATAAATAATGAGCCCCCCTCAGACTGATTTGGCTACACTTAAAAGTATGTCAAGATGTCCATATGAGCTTATTGCTCAAGTGTGCCACTCTGTCTAACCCAAGACTTTTGTAAAAAAGCCCTCGGGAATTTCCCGTGAAATTTCCCCCTCAGATTGATTTGGGCATGTGTACAAAAGTTGCATCTGCCAAATTGTTGTCCATAAGCTTGTTAAAAATATGGCCCTCTTGATATTGTTTTTGCTACACTTAAAATTAGGCCAAGATGCTCATAAACCCACACCCACACCCACCCACACATATTTACTTCCGGTCCACTTCCGGTTTACTTCCGGTCCACTTCCGGTTCACTTCCGGTTTACTTCCGGTCCACTTCCGGTTTACTTCCGATCCACTTCCGGTTTACTTCCGGCCCACTTCCGGTCCACTTCCGGTTTAAGTTCAGAGTATTAATATGTTAACTCGAATATTTTAATTGGGCACCTGGCTCAACTTGTATATCTAGTACTAAGACAATGTAATATGCAGACGTTTTCTAGAATTGCTCTGTGACTCTCTCATTTCTTACATCATAAACATATGATTTTTCACCTATAAGAATAACACTACATATGGCGTCATCAGGGAGTGTATCATGGAATTCACAGATAATTTTAATGTTTGTCCTGTCATTAACCACAACCTGTTTCCTTTTTGAGGTGTTGATGACAAACATGGGCCACTGTGCTTTGAATTCATCTGGTCAGTAATACATGTCAGTATTCCCGGTTGTAACTCTTTTGTATGCTGTATAGGCCTCGTATAATTTAAGAAAATCATCCTTGGACATGTTTAAATTATAATTTTCTCTAGGAAATACCTCATTTCTGCCATTTTTAAGATATATGTTTTTGATGTTGCAGCTATCAAACTTACTTGAATTTTTTTCTTGATTATTGTTTCTTCCAGTCTGAAACAGTACTACCACAAAATCTGGCATGTCATATTGTATACTGGAGAATGAGTTTGTAGCATCAAATTCATAATAGCTACCAGTGGCAGGCTTCTGCACACATTGATATGTATAAAATTGTAAAGGCACCTGTGGATTTTTTAGTATATCTGCTTTGTATTTAAGAGCATAACTGGCTTCATATTCAACTACTGGAATTCTTAGCTCCATAGTCTGAATAAGGCATTTACCTTCATCAGGTAGGGTATTAGGCAGAGTTACCCCAGTAGAGTTTAATGAACTGTACCTCATCAAAGCATTATTATCATTGGCAGCTCTTCTAAATGTGATTCTTAAACCACCCTTCCACATAATATCTTTGTAATCTGAGAAGAATCCAGGTAACAGGCGCATAGGAAACAGCACTGTGTGGCTCTTAGACATAATTTTATCACCAGCCTCAAATCCACCTATTTTGTAGTATGAGGCCTCGGTTTTGGATAATTTTAGTGTGGCCAAAGCTGTAGATGTAATACCAGGATAGTCTACTCTGTTTATAACAACACCATGTTTTCTGATCTCAATTTCAGAGAACAGATGTGGCACAAAATTGTCTACCAATCTTATATTTGAGTTTTCCGGATAATCTGTACCATCGAGCTTGACAACATCAAATTTAATATATAGGTCTGCTCTGTGAGGGTGTATAAAACCATCCCCTACATCAAGGTCAACCTCAATCTCTGTGTTGGGTTGATTTAAATTTGCAAATGTCCTCCTGTTTGGAGGGAATGATTGTAGCTTATAACTCTCAATATTTTCCATTTTTTTTGTATGTATTTTTATTTAAATATTAATTTCTATGATAGCAGTTGTTGTGGCTCCAGCAAAATCAACTAATTCTTCTTTTTCATTAGTGACCATCAACTCAATATAATCTATTCTATTATGGCATACAGGAAAACATAATGTTGGTGATGGAGTGTAGATGATCGGCTCCATAAATTCAGAGTTAGGTTTGAATGTTGCAATGATGCCAGTTTGTTTGTGAGTGCCTATGCCATTTGATTTGGTGATCATACCCTCGGCCACATTACAGTGAATATTTAGAGATTCTATAGCTAAGAATTTAGGTATATTAATAGCAGTGTGTTTGATAGCTGGTTCAAGTTTTGTATTGTTCTCGAATCCTAATAGTTCTCCTATAGTACCCAGATCCACTGTCTCTGTAGCAGACACAATTTCTACTCTGTGAGTGACAGAATTTTGAGTTAACACTATACCTCTAGGTAACTGAGCATTTAAAGTAGACAGATTATACTGCCCTGGCTGGAGTGATGACAATTTTTTGATCCCCAACTGTGATTGTGTTGTTGTGGTGTGTAATATTGGGGATCAAGTACATGCCATAGAATGCTCTAAGAGCTATTGTTTTGGGATAAACTATATCATCATGTAATCTGAGCTTCAATATTGAATTTTGGCTGGTGAGATGGAATACTCTCATGATGTTTTAGATACCACAAAGCTTTGTGAAAATTTTCAATTGATGGTTTATTTATTTGAGACAGATATCTAAGAACAGATAAACACAGATGTCCACAATTAACATCTTTGAAATTTTCATACCATGGCCCTTGGCAAGACAAGAACTTTTTTCTTGCGCTGCTTTTTAGTTAAAAGACTATCAATAGTTTTAAGAGATTTAAGACCTGCATAAGGTATCTGATACATAACACCCTTGGCCTTCATTGTTGGTTTATTATATACATATTCTGGGATTAACTAGTTCAATTAAATTGCAACTAATTTATTTAATTTATTACAACCCCACTCAAGTTTTTGTTTGGTGTTCATAGCTATGGTGGTCCCCAATGCTGCTATTCTCTCACTCAAAGAAGCATCTTTGCTTACAAATCTACCAAATGCAGCCTCTTCTAATTTTGTGTCTGCCACATGTCGCTTGTCAAGATTATCATGTGCGTTGTATGCTATGTCCTGGTCTCTACAAGCAGCATCTAGGGGATTAACACCAGGGTCACCTCTGTTTAGTCTATGATCTAGTTTGGTACCTGGACCACAATACTGATAGCCTGGTATGTGTAGTTCAAATGGCAGCTTGTTTATAATGTCATTAAACAGCCCTCGACCCTCAGAGATATTCCAAAATTTAGGTGGTAGAGTATTAATAATTTTTATAAGATATCCAATCCCCTTAGTGTCATTCACTATAAAATTAGACAATTTGGTGCTTATCATGTCCATAATTCCAACCTTTTCATTGTAAAAATTGTGGTTACCGACATTTTCTTCACCAGCTATGACCAGCAACCTATCTACAAGTTTCCTGAAATCATCAACCCAGACAATTCTTTAGGCAGGGTGTTGTACTGTTTGATCCCACTACCTGTCTTAATTTGTGTCCATATAGGCTTGATTAAGTTATTGTATTTTGCTCCACTGCTAGACTTGACTCTTTTTTGTGTGGGATCATTGTTCTGGTATAGAGCATCTCATTTTATTAATATTTCTTTGTAGTGCTCATAGTCTTGATCTGTATAGTTGCCAGGTCTCTTCCTAGTCATCAGTTCCCACAATCCAGGTGTGCCAGGATATTTAACAAAACCACCTCTTTCTGCAAGATGAGATTCTGAATATACTATTAGATCATCTCCCATAAATGTTACTCTAAAATTGCCAATTCTATGTATGATGCTACAATCTACCTCTGTGTCAGCATATAAACCAAAAACCTCATCTTTGTTGTCTTTAGGTGTGCTTAAATATTTTTGAGCAAGAAGACCCAATTCAATAGGATCCTGAGTAGCTTCAATTCTTCGAGGAGGAACAGGACTAGGTTTATGAATACTAGAAAGTGGGGTGATTGGATAATCTAATATGTTCCTAACAGCTACAGGTACAAGCTCTGTGATCAAATTTTGATTTTGCTCTGTAACAGTTTTGATATTTTTACCCAGTTCACTAATAGCATCAATAATAGGCTGTTCTGTTTGCTTGTGTTGTTCATAGATTCCTCGGTTCTCTGATTTCCATCCCTTAAATCATTTTACAAGATAATCTCTTAATTTAAGATCATCCATAATTGGTCTTTTCATGGTTATTTATATATGTTTCAATGTCTAGAAAATTGTTAATTTTATTTCTATATTTACCACTATTAGGTTTTCTTGTCATATCAATTGTGACAAACCCATAGCTGTCCTGATTCCAGCACCTACTGCAAAACTTAGAAAAATCATTGTAGCTCAAGTCACCACCTACATATTCATCATGTATGTGTTTGAGGTTTGTATGATCTTGATGAAACACACATATAAAATTGCTGTTGTCTCTTATCAGCTGTTTCGGTATTTTAGAAAAAGTCTGTGCCAGGTAGAAGCAATCTATGTTTTTGTGTCGGCCCTGTGTAAAAAAATTTCTAACCTTGTTTTGGTTTTCCAATATAATATCATGAAATACAACAACAGAGTTATCAAGACATTCATGGAGTGGCTTAACATCTGATTCAAAAGTGGCTATATCCAGTCCATCATATAGCTTCATTAGCTGCTGATATTTTAATTGTTCTAAGCTCTTAGAGAAGACATACAAGTGCCTATTTTTCCAGTCTAACCAGTTAGGTGCCAATAAAAAATTATCAATCATTAGTGTAGTTTTACCACAAGCCGATGGCCCAACAATAAGACATCTAATATTATCAGGCAGCAGCTTGCCATTTCTCTTAATCTGCTGTTCAGGCTCTGGTAGTCTTTTTATAACATCCCAGGTGTTCATAGTCTCACTTTGTCTGCCTCGATCCAGCTGTGTTCTGGGAGACCTAGCCATTTGACCAGTATCTTGTTGCCTTTTCTGCGGATAACTTTCTCTATCAAATATGTGTCAGGCTGTTTAGTTTTGCTGAGTTCTTCTTCATAGAACCTACCTTTGAAAATTTCTCCTCGATGGTCTTTTATTATATATGTGTTACGGGTCCCAGGTCTAACTTAAACCACTGTAAATAATTCAGTACTCCAGTTTCTTGTAAAGCCTCTTTTAAATAAGTGCTTATATTTGCTAATTCTTACTTGATCACCAACCTTGTATTTAGCTTTTTTTGTTGTTGGTTGGTATTCAGGATAGTAAACAGTACTGATCAATTTTTGCTCATCAGATGAAGTTACATCAGAGGGCCTCATGTTGATTGTGGTGTGGACCGAGTTGTTATATCTATCTAGAAGTTCTGGTAGGATTGTAAGCCATTTATAATTACCTTGAAGTGTAAATTGTTTATACATATGATTTTTTAGAGTTCTGTTGAATCTTTCTACAATAGAGGTCTTGAGATCACTGTAACTCGAGTAATGTTTTATTGACTGGCCTTTAATAAATTGTTGAAACACCAAATTATAGAATTCTTTGCCATTATCTGTTTGTAGATACCGTGGTGATCTTCCACTCTGATTAATAATTGTCCTAAAAGCTTCTGTAACACATTTTCCAGTCTTAGATTTGAGCGGCAAAGCCCAGGCAAATTTTGAAAATGTATCTATAACGGTAATTATATACTTGTATCCTTTGTTGACCTTGTCTAAGTTTTTCGGCTGTCCCCCATGAGGGGCCATCTCAACCAAGTCAGACTGCCATAAATCATCTATGCCTTTTGTAACCACTGGCAATCTCTTAAAGTTATGTCTGGCTGATTTGTGTAGCTCATCAACAATAATTTGTCTAGACATAGTATGTAAACAAGAATATTGCAACTATGGGGTGTTCAGCAGCTGATACTACAGGATTTTCTAAATATAATTTGTCTCCTATTTGTATATTAAATTCAAGAGAACCATCATCTTCAGCATAAGTTGTCTCTAATGTATTGGGATCTGTAAAATCCTCTAACTCTACACTGGTGACCTTTGGTTTGTTGTCAGAATTAGTTATTGATAAAGTAGGGTAGTGGTGAGCCTATGGTTGTAGCCAATATTTGATTTTGATTGGTCTGAGTGTGCCCCCAACAAAAAACTGGTAACAAAATTGTGCAGGGGACAGCATATATATTTTGCCACCTGGTGTAAATGGTGAATCATATTCTTTGTTGGGGATACTGTACAATTCAAGAATTACTGTATGTTTAGGATTCTCGATTAGGCCAGTTATTTCTTTTTCTGCTGTAAGCAATCTACTCATTACAGATTCAAGGTGCTCATTGATAGTCCTAACAATCTCATCGTGCCCTGGTTTAATTCTTATGCCCACAGCAAGTTTCTTGTATTGTTGGACAATCACTTGAAGCTGGGTGGCAAAAACAGACAGAGCATTTGCTTGGTTGGATTCCATGGTCCCTAGCTGTTGCTTGATGTTGGCTACAATTTGCTGTAGATTTTCAACAACTGCCAATTTTGAACTTTGAGCAGTAAGATCATGGACTTGTCTTCTGATATCCTCAAACAAAGCATAAAGTTCATTAATATGTTGATTAGTTGGTAGAGTGGCCACTGTCTGAGTAAGCTGTTTGATCTCTGTCTGGATATTCTTGATATCTTCTGATTTCCATATGCGATTCACAGCTCTCTTAATATTTTTAAGTTCCTGTGATGTAGGCAGATTTGCTACAGTATTCTGCAAAGATTCAAGTGCCAATTTCACATTATTTAATTCAGAAGCATCAGCCACACTACGCATAGCATCTTGGAGCAGGGCTATGTCTGCCTAAGTAGGTGTTGATTGTTCTAAAATTTCAAGTTTTGTTTGGATATCATCTATCAAATGATGAAAATGAGATAGTTCAGATTCAGTGTTGAGGTTTTCAAGTTTGGTGATTTGTTGCTGGACACTGACAAGGGTGTCTACAATACCAGGCAAGCGAGATTCTAGAGTTTCTTGTACATTTGTCAGATCATTTTGTACTGCTGCTATGGTACCTTCAAGGTGGGTTATGGTACTCTGAATTTTTCCAAAATCTTCATATGTTTCAAGTTGCAGTTTGATGTTGGTAACACTGAGAGTTATAGCACTCAAAGCATCAGAAGATGGTAAGTTGTTCATAAAATTTTCAAGTGTCTCAATTTTTTCTTTAACCTCAGCTATGGCATTGTTCAGAGGGTCTAGATTAGGAATCTCCAGTGATTGAATCTGTTCTTTTAGAGTGGAAATTACTAAATCAAAATCTTCTTGTGATTTTATGCTTTTGACAATTGTTTGGAGCTGTGTCTGGACACTACCAATCTGCTCTTCTAGTTTTTGTTTCAATTGCTCAGAGTTGGTAGCCTGAGTCTTAAATTTGGCTTGAAGAGCTCCTTTGGCCTCCTCTAAATTTTGAAAATTATCTAATGTATCCAAGTCAGTATATTTTTGAAGCAGTAATTTGAGTTCTGAGTCAATTTTAAGAAGAGGGTCCATGCATTGTGATTGTAAATTTGTAATCTCTAGTTGAAGACTGGCATTAAGTGTGGTTTGTAAAGCTTGTAAATCACTTCTTAATTTTTTGACTCTGACATCAAGCATCAGAATCTCATCACTGTGATCTTCATGCCTTGTATGGCCAAATATATCATTTTTTATTTTAGTGGTTATTTATTATAAAATATCTAATTCTTAATTCTATAAAAAAAGGTATAAGCTTGTCATAATATCCCGGGACTTAAATATATAAGCAATCACCGGCAGAGACAGTATATACAGTGCCAGAAACCATGTTTGAGTGCTTAATTCTATAAATATTTCTCCCTACTGAAATCTTGACATCACCGTCGGGAGTTGTAATAAATTGTAATTGACCACCTACAGGTAATTGGTAATGGTTTAAGTTATTGTTAAATATGTATAATGTTTTACCTGTTTTATCATCAACATCTGTAAGTATGCTGTTCAGATGAATAATTAACAAACCACTTAGTTTAGATATTATATCAGGAGAAGGTGCTGGTGTTGGCAAGTCCAAAATAGCTTTTTTTGAATCCAAATAAATTCATTGGCATGTTTATTTATTTCAAATTATGCTCTGTGATTGGACATTGATTGCCAGTTATCAAGTCACAATGTCCCCATGGTAAAGTATGTATGCCACATGACAAAATACATCTCTTATCCTCATGTGAGTCTAGAGCTATTTTTCTTACAATATTGCTAGTTAACAAGTGATCCACACTCTGAATTCTGCATTCTGATGTTCTGATTAAACTCTGTGATTTGAGACAACCTTTATAATCTTTAAATTGGAGCTCTTTGTCCACAATTACTCTACCAATACCCTTGTTTTTTTTGGCAACAACACCACTACATGTTTCAAAACTGTACATCTTGGCCCTTAACCCAGCAAATCCTACAATAACATCACCAAGTGTCTCATCTTTTAACTTGCCAGGCACCTTTTTGTTGTGGGGTTGAATTTTTGTATGTTCACTAGTATCAAAATATTTAAGCAATGCAGGCTGTGATATATCTTGATAGACATCTTCTGTCTGAATATCAAGGATAAAGCTATCTGGGTCCATGTACATCAGTCTTACTCGATCACCATAGCTCTCGTATGTGTAATTTGACCAATTCTAATATCACAGCCCCTACATAAATAGGCTTATCAAATTTAATCTTTGTTTTTTTCATGTTGAAGAGTGCCATATTGTCATCATAAATTCTTCTGTAGTTGAAATTAGGCTTTGCTATCAATTTTTTGCTCCGGTTGGGGTCAGTAACTAATTTAACATCAGTATGTTTTCTGACATTTTCTATGGTTTTGCCATACAGTGAATTGACCATCAATTTAAACAAGGTCTTATCAAATTGGCTTACTGCACATGTTCGAAGCTCGGTGTTTGTATCAATGTATGGCTTCAACCATCTTGAGTGCCTGAACCTTAAGACTTTGCCAACTTTGGTCACTTGAACACCATGATGCATCAGGAACTGAAGGTTTTTGTAATATATGACATAACCCTGTTTTGGCTCTAGAGTCATCATTAGCTTCTTCTGTTTAGAGCCAGGTGAACACTCAACCTCAGGAATTGGGGGCAGATCAGAAACCTTGTTGTGTAAATCTTCAGGAATTGTCAGATCAACCTCTAAGAATAGACCATAGTTACTGTCATCAAAGTCCTGAAGATCCTCAATGTTGAAATCTTCAACCCACTCAAGCCCTGCATATGGCAGTTTATCCATCATAGCATAACCATACAGGCTGTTGGCATCCACATAAAGTACATAGTTTGATGGTCGTGATGGAACATAATCGGGAATATATTTGTTGTTGGCTTTGCTATATCTCTGACAGCATTGCACCATGCCTCCTCTTATACATTGTTCCATAAACAGATACATGTCCTGATCGTGGATTAGATCCAATTGCATTTTGGTGTTTAAAAACATGGCAGACCATGCTAGGCCTGGAGCACTGTAGAAATAGATTGGATCCAGTTTATAATTTTTCATCGATGATTTTCTAAATGCCTGATGTATATCGGCTAAGAGAGTTACATCAAGTTTTAAATATGCCTTATGATAATCACCAAATGTCTGGCATTTTAAGTTGTCCCACATCAACTTGGCATGGTGATAATCTTCATTAGTGATTCCGGATGCCCTGAGTTTACTGTAGAACTCTTGTTGTGATGGCAGAGCACACTCATGAAATTTAGAAAAATCAGTAACATAGTCATATGGGTATACACCCTTCCGCCTAATTAATTTCAGGTCCTGATTTGGAAACATAGCACATGTGATTTTGAATTGATCATCAGATAATTGAATGGCCAGAGTAAGCAGGCTAGCCGACAGAATTCTGTATGAATTAAGAAATCTTAAGTGTATAGGCTTACCATCAACAATAATTATTTTGCTAATAGCTATATATTTCTCATCATTTTCTGCTAAAATATTTAAATCCTGCTTGTCAAACCCCTTGTACCTGATCAGATGATGAAAATCATAATTGGATGCCCCGTGACAAAATATTGGGACAAATTTTGGTCTCTGGATCTTAATATTACAGCTATTACACAGAGCCATTTTGAAATTACCATCTGTATGAGAATGGTGTCTCACCTTAATATTTGTATTTAAAAATTTAAAATCACATACCGAACATTTTTCTATATTGTTAAAATTATGAATCTGTTCTTCTGTTAAAGGCATGATGGGTTTTGATTTTAATCAGATATTAGATGCTATGTCATGGCACTCATTTTCTATTCTATGTGCAAATTCTTTGATAGCATTTGGTCCCATGTATAATTGTGGTTCACTAGCAACTCCATTCTGTATAATTATATAACAAAAACTAGAAGGTTCATGTAACTGGTATGATGTACTTGAAGATTTATCAGGATCTGGGTTGCAGAATGCAAGGGGTTTGAGGTTTGATTCAAAATCACAAACTATATATGCTGGGTGTTCCAACAAAGCTTCAAATTTTTTGAATTTGGCATTTTCACTTGGCATAGGCATCACCATATGAACAGGTTTATGGTTGCCAAAGTATTTTAAATGTTCAACTAACTTATTTTTAGCAATATCTGTATTCTGTTCACAAACACTATTTTCCATTTTTCTACCATCAAATACAGTCAAACATCTTCTACACAACTTGAATATTGTATTAGATTTGCCTTGTTGTTTTCTGACTAAAGCTTCAAGACTATGTATCAAAGTGTAATGGTATGTCCCATCCCCTTCAATTAAGAGCAAATAAATTGAGACAGCAAAGTCATCATCAAGTGTACTGATTCCGAGAGGTTCTATCAGGCAATTGTCACGACCAGTAGAACAAATAAATACATTAATAGATAATGGCCTACCATTGATATCTCTGCCTTTTTTTTTTAAAATTTATCAATATTCTGAATAGACATTGGATATTCTAAGCCCTCCATTGCATCATCAAAATCATGTTCATGCTGTTTATAATAACTTATTCTTTCTGGATCCCTTAAAACTGGAAACAAAGCAGCTAAAATACACCACGGAAAGAATTTCTCATCATTATTTTCTATGTTAACCACAGCTTTTTTGTTTTTAATATTGGCAGGTAATGGCAGATATGTAGATCCTTGTAATGGGTTAAATTTAGAAATATTAATATGTAACTTGTGTGGAGTTCCAAATAAACTCCATCCTGATTCTTTTGCAGCAAATTCAGAGTCTTTGATAAGCAATTGATCTATCAACCTGCTTAGTATTTTGTCTGAGTTTATATTTGAGTATACAGGTTCAGTTTCTGTTATGTGGGGCTGTGTAAATTTTGTGCCATTTGATTTCTTATATTGTGTAAACAATTTGAGGGACAGCTTATAAGAGCCATTTTGTGCATTTAGAATAGCCTGCACATCAGGATTTATACTGTTCAAAAAATTCTAAATATCACATTTTGGCTCTGATACAAAACTGTAATCCCTTAGTTGGCCAGCAAAACTGCTATTGATGGGTGCATAGCGTGGCTGCTTTGCTGGTCTAGCATTATCAGATGTTTCAAGCTTCCTTTTTAGACCAGATGAAGATGTAGATGGCTGAGATGAAGTAGAACGCTGTACATAACAAGTATCTCTTTGCTTATATGTGAAGTATTCCATGCTATATTTTCTATGGCATTTTGGGCATATTTTTGTGGGTGTTCTACATTTTTCTGGATCACAATTCCTTTGGTGCCTAGCCCAATTAGGGCTGGATATATTTCTTATTGCATTGATTACAATATTTCTGATTTGGCATTTTTGTTGTTGGTTTATTATATAAGATTTCTTGGGGTTCAAATCAAAACTCTATACTTAATACAAAATATCAGTTGGGTTCAGCAGTGTGCTTTGTATACTTAGTTTGTATACTAAGTGTGTTAATATGTTTGGATTTGTTGTTGGTTTATTATATAAGATTTCTTGGTGTTCAAATCAAAACTCTATACTTAATAAAACTATGACAGGTTGTAAAGCTAATAGCCTACAAGCACAAAGGTAGAATAAGTATTGATCTACAGAAGCACTGACCTAGCACAAATGCCTGTGCAGACATGCATGTTGTGGTGTGCATAGAAAGGCATTGACCTAATACCGTGTGTCATGTATTGATCTTGTATAACAAACTGGGACAGATATAAGCCTGACTCTAAATATGAGTGGATTACAACAAACAAGCTGGATGTGTCAAATATCAGACTCCTTTATACAAAATATAAGTCTTTTGTTCAGTATATCAGAAATATGTTTAATATGAATAATAAGAAATTGTATATATTAAACCAACCAGACCTGTATGAGGAGCACTGCAACAACATGTCCATACTCTTCAACCACTCTCACAATACTAACTGATATGTAATGCAAAAGCTCTTGCCTAATAATTTGTTGCATAATATTGGATAATAATTTGTAGCACAACATGATGCAATAGAAGTGGACCGGAAGTGGACCGGAAGTGGACCGGAAGTGGGTGTGTGGGTGGGTGTGGGTGAGAGTTTTATGAGCATCTTGGCCTAATTTTAAGTGTAGCAAAAACAATATCAAGAGGGCCATATTTTTAACAAGCTTATGGACAACAATTTGGCAGATGCAACTTTTGTACACATGCCCAAATCAATCTGAGGGGGGTCATCATTTCACGGGAAATTCCCGAGGGCTTTTTTACAAAAGTCTTGGGTTAGACAGAGTGGCACACTTGAGCAATAAGCTCATATGGACATCTTGACATACTTTTAAGTGTAGCCAAATCAGTCTGAGGGGGGCTCATCATTTATCGCGCCAGTAATATCACAAATACCACTACTTGCATCAAAAAATAGAATTTTCTAAGAAATGCAATGCTGTAATTAATTTTGTGATAGCTGTAATGGTACACAAGTTATTGACACTGCAATTTGCCACATCTTGTTTGTTGAAACTCCCCAGTCACTGGATTGACCGGCGTGGTCCCGTTGAATGGCCACCAAGATCTGCCGACATCACTCCCCTGGACTTTTTTCTATGCGGTTACTTGAAACAGCTTAATATCCGCGACGCACACCATTTCGCTACCGCATTATGCGGACCTGTGATTAAGTACCCCTACAGATGCTCATGTGGGTCCATGCAGAGTAGATCTCGCGCCTCGAAGAGTGTGTTCGGCACGACGGGAACCACATTGAGCACATCCTCTAGGACATACCGGTGGGTAACACGCGGTTGACATCTTTCAGTGTCAATAACTTTCGTGCCGTCACAGGTATCATAAAACTAATTACAGCATTGCATTTCTTGGAAAATTATAATATGTTTTGATACCCCACAAGGCGCCCTTGCTATTTGAAAATTTTGACCTCGATCCAATATTGCGGACTTGAAGATGGCGGCTATGTCCCGGAAGCACCCTCAAACATGGGCCCCTTAGTCCGACGTAGCCAGTTGCAACGTCCTGCTCGAGAAAGGGTGCCTACTACACCTACACGAGCACGTCAGCGGGATGCAAGTCTACTAACTTGGCCACGACCAATCAGTAGCACCATACGCTCTGCAAAGTTTTACCCATTATGCTAACCTTTTCTCCAGCGGTGGTATGAGACTCTATTTCACTCAGGGTTCGGGAAAAAGTACACTGTCCAACTTTAGAGAAAGTTCAATGAATGTAGCTGGATACACTTATGCAACTATAAACGTAGTATGTATAGCACACGCCCGTGTAGGATAATACACATACTTGGCCAATATATTGCCATACAATAGGAGGAGATTGGCTTCTGCAAACTGCCGTAAACTGGGAACAGATACACTGCTGCTGCTGTCCTCTGGGGTCGTATCCTTACCTCCAAGAAACGTCAGGAAATGCAGTCCTTTACTAGCGCCGACTTCTGTAGCTGCAGGGTTTTACAGGGAACTGTTAGCTTTCGGGGAACAAGGGCATCTATTAGGGTCATCCTCACGATAACCGTAGTAGTTCACCTGACCTGTAATTTTGCCTTCTGGGCGGTTGCCTAGAAACCCAACGCTACACTACCCTGGCGGGCTGCCGCAGGTTGATAGGGGGAGGAAACCTCTCGCAGCAAGCGGAGCGGGTCCTCTCACTCTAAAGTGGAGTTTTTCTCTCTCGCCAATGAGCGGAGTGGGTTATCTTGCCCAAAGGCAGAGTTCAACCTCTCTCGCTGAAAGGCGGAGTGCACTTTCCTTCCTTCCTTAAGAAGCGTGGCCTCTCGCAAGAGCGGAGTGCTCCTTTCTTCCGGGTCAGTTGTTAAGAGAGATCTTATCGTGAGCCGACCTGAAAGCCAACTGAAGAAAATCTGCTCCGCGGCTGGTTATATAGCATCGGTTCAAGTAGCGCCTCTAGCGCCGTTCACGCGAACTACGTGGAACCGTGCTAGAGCAGGCAAGGCCATCTCTACGGCAGACGATTGAACTACGTGCTCAAGGCATAAACGATAAATACATACTATAATATTAAACGTGTGCTAAACGTTAATATACAATTACAAGATAAATATTACATATTCTTTGCGACCACTCAGGGTCTTGTTAACATTAAAACTCAGCATAATATGCTAACACAGAGCACCTGACCTCATTATTACCATTTACAATGAATGGTTAATACAAATAACGTTGACAAAAATAGCAATTAAAATGGAATAATAACACTCAGAAACTAAATAATTGTGATGATCTCGCAGGATCATTACACAACTGAAGTTGAACCTGTCATTACCGCATCTCTTCAAAAGTAAAAAGGTTGTCCTGGAACTTTTGAATCGCCTTGTATCTACTTCTTATTTATTATTTCATTTCTATCATTTTCCACAGGGCCTAGCAAGTAGCTTTTCATTGGAATACTCACAGATAGCGCGTCGAGCTCCATCGTCGCTGTTTTCTGGCTTTCGAGACAGGAAACCAGAACTGTTTTCAAAATGCTCCGAATTGTTCTCACGATGCTGAACTTCTGAGGACTCCCACCGCGAATTGAACCCGGGACCGCTCGCAACAAAGGAAAGAGAGCTAACTCTTTTGCTACGTGGTAGTCTTAGGTGTAACCCTAGTGCAAATAAATAAATAATAACTTATTTTTTCAAGATGAAACATTACTGTTTTTTTTTCATGTATCTTACCTCCCGATGACAGGCCAGCATATGGATATGGATATTGGGCGGGGATTGAACCTGAGACCGTTCCCAACACCTGAAAGGTATACTCTGTCCAAGAAGTCTGTAGAGCAAGCGATCGAAAACAAGAACGCGTCCGAGGGGAGTCGAGTCTCCCATCCTCGAGCGTTTACAACGGAATATGTTTTTGATGTGACAATAATGGTAGGAACATATACATACATATATAAAATACTCGCCTTTGGACACGTCTTGAACACTCGCATGTTGTATTGGATGAAGAGGAACAAGTGTATAAGTTCGCTAATTTGAAAAAAATTAGAAAGTTACTTTATGTGTGTATGTGCTCTAATAAGATACAAATATTCAAAATATTATTATCTATTTTGTTAATAATATATTGAGTAAGTAATAACTGTTTCAAGATAATTAGTTGGATGTTTTGCATAAACGAATTCAATAGCGACACTAAATTCAAAATTCCATATTTACGTCTTTTGTCATTTTCGCATTTATATACGTAATTGAAAAATAATTGTTTTTCTGTCATTTCCCTCAAATTCCTACCTTGCGTCAGTAATAAATTATGACACTCGTATTTTGAAATACCAAAAGTCTAGTATAATTCACTTAGGTTACAGTAGTTTTCGGGGTGAATATAAACTTTCTTTAAGATCCCTAGCAAATTCCGTTTCCATGGTGAACAACAAGCACGGCAAACTTTCTAAATATTTGTTTGTTATTATACCTCTAAACATTTCATTAAAACAACCACGATGTAAATATTTTCGCATTGAGTTTACCAATATATACATAATTGTATCTGGACAGAAACTCCTGATGTAGACGTCAGTCTTGTTTGACACACCTTTTCTAACCAGGAGTTGATTATGAAAAACTTAATGGTGTTATAACAGGAGTTGATTCATCTGTTGTGATAATCGTGACCAAAATAACCACAGGAGCTTACATGGAAAATGCTCAGACCTTCGCCGGTGCAGGATATCGCCTTAATGACTTTGAAAATATCTGCATGTTGTATTGGATGAAGGGGAACAAGTGTATAAGTTTGCTATTTTGAAAAGTTTAGAAAATAACTTTATGTGTGTACTCTAATATTGTACAAATATTCAACACATTATTGTCTATTTTCATGCTAATATACTGGGTAAATATTGTCCGTTTCAAAATAGTTAGATACTTCATATAAATGAATTGAATATAGACACTATATTGGAAAAGCAGTATATAATTCTTCCTCTGTTATAAATTCTGACGCTCATGTTTTGAAATACGAGAAGTCTAGCATAATTCCCTTACAGTAGTTTTCGGGATGAAAATAAACGTTCTTTAAGTTCCCTAGCAACGTCCGTTTCCATGGTCAACAAGAAGCACGGCAAGCTCTAAGGAATTGAATGCCATTATACCCCCTAAACATTTAGTTATAACAAGCACGAGGTATTTATGCATTCAGTATAACAATATATACGTAACTGTATCTGGACCGAATTTTCTTCTTATCTAGATGTCACCCTTGTTTCAGGCACCTTTTCAAAACCATGAGTTCATTCATCTGTGTGCTATTGATCTGTGCGATATATAATGTATCTCGACAATTAAGAATTGAAGGAAACAATGTATGCTGCAAAACATGCCCGTGGCAACGGTTGCTAAGGACGTCAAAAAATGCATTATCACCCTCAAGGAAGGGCTAATTGAGCGATTTTTTAATTTTCTCGGCCTTTTTGGACGGTTTCATGGGGGGTCGTAATCGGACATTTTTCGCCTCCGAGGCTTCCTTCATGGAGAACATTTATGTCAGTCAGTGGTGGGATTGGGGCTATATATATTGGACTCACGTACTTTCGACGTGGCCTTTGGCCACGTCTTGTACGCTCGCATGCGTGACCTTCGGCCACGTTGTGGGCGCAATCACGTTATAGATGAGGTTCTTCATAGATCTTAATGACTTTGAAAATGTCTGCATGTTGAATTGGATGATGGGGAACATGTGTACAAGTTCACTAATTTGTAAATTTAGAAAGTAACTTTATGTGTGTTTGGGCTCTAATAAAGTACAAATATTCAAAATATTATTGTATATTTTCTTAATAATGAACTGAGTAAGTAATAACCGTTTCAAGATAAGTAGTTGGATGTTTTGCATAAACGAATTGAGTAGCGACTAAATTGAAAATTCAATATTTACATATTTTGTTATTTTCACATTTTTGAACGTAATTGGATAATAACTGTTTTCCGTCATTCCCCTCAAATCCCTACCTTGCCTCTGTAATAAATGCTGATGCTCGTATTTTGAAAATCGAAAAGTCTAGCATAATTCACTTAGAGTAGCTTCCGGGGTGAAAATAAACTTTCTTTAAGTTCCCTAGCAACGTCCGTTTCCATGGACAACAACAGGCACGGCAAGCTCTAAGGAATTGCATGTCATTATACCCCCTAAACATTTAGTTAAAACAAGCACGATGTAGATATTTACGCATTGAGTATAACGTAATTGTATCTGAGCTGAAACTCCTTATTATGTAGATGTCACCCTTGTTTCAGGCACCTTTTCAAAACCATGAGTTCATTCATCTGTGTGCCATTGATCTGTGAGAAATATAATGTATCTCGACAATTAAGAATTGAAGGAAACAATGTGTGCTGCAAAAGAAATGCCCGTGGCAACGGTTGCTAAGGACGTGAGAAAAGGGCATTTTCACCCTTAAGGAAGGGCCGATTGAGCGATTTTTTAATTTTCTCGGCCTTTTGGGACGATTTCATGGGGGGTCGTAATCGGTCGTTTTTGGCCTCCGGGGCTTCCTTCATGGAGAACATTTATGTCAGTGAGTGAGTGAGTGGTGGGATTGGGGCTTTATATATATTGGACTCGCACACTTTCGACTTGGCCTTTGGCCACGTCTCGTACGCTCGCCGACGTGGTTCGCAGATTTGGAAAGTTTGGAACGTAACGTTATGTGTGTACGGGCTCTAATATGGTACAAATAATCAAAATATTATTGTCTGTTTTCTTAATAATAAACTGGGTAAGTAATTTCAAAATAGTTAGTTGGATGTTTTTTATAAACGAATTCAATAGCAACACTAAATTGGAGAAGCAATATTTTACGTCTTTTGTCATTATCACATTTGTAAACGTAATTGAAAAATTATTGTTTTCCGTCATTCTCCTCAATTCCCTACTCCTCCTCTGTAATAAATTCTTATTCTCATATTTTGAAATTCTTAAACACTAGCATAATCCACTTACAGTAGTTTTCGGGTTGAAATAAATAAATAAACTTTCTTTAGGTTCCCTAGCAACGTCCGTTTCCATGGACAGCCACAAGCACGGCAAGCTCTAAAGAATTGTTTGTTATTATACCTGTAAACATTTAATTAAAACAACCACGATGTAGATATTTTCGTATTGGTTACACCAATATCTAATTGTATCTGGGCTGAAACTCCTTATGTAGATGTCAGTCTTGTTTGAGGCACCTTTTGTAACCAGGTGTTGATTCATCTGTTGTTGATCTGTGAGAAATATTATGTAGATAGACAATTAAGAATTGAAGGAAACAATGTGCGCTGCAAAAAATGCCCGTGGTAACGTGTTGCTAAGTGCATGAAAAAGAACATTTTCACCCTTAAAAAAGGGCCGATTGAGCGATTTTTTAATTTTCGCGGCCTTTTTGGACGATTTCATGGGGGGTCGTAATCGGGCATTTTTCGCCTCCGGGGCTTCCTTCATGGAGAACATTTATGTCAGTCAGTCAGTGGTGGGATTGGGGCTATATATATATATACATACAGTATATATATATATATATATATATATATATATATATATATATATTTTATATACATACACACACACACACACACACACACACACACACACACACACACACAGGGCTCGAAAATTCCGGTGGCCTGGTCGCCATGGCGACTAAAAATTTCAGCCTGGCGACTGTGATCTTATGCTGTAATATGTACGAAATTTTGATGATTCAAGTTCATATTGCAGTACAGCGTAAGTTAGCAAATGATCTTTCTTTTAAATCAACGTTGTGAACATTCCAGAGAGTGAGTAATACTGTCTTACTCTTTGTCCCCCAACACCCCATTTCCTGTTTTCTCGAATGAATTAGCGATGTTTTGAATACCGTGATGCTCAGATTCTTATACAGAGTGTTTCAAAAGTTGCACAACCCAAACTTTGAAAATGTATATCATGGAAACCGTAAGAGATATTTACACCAAGTTTTCTGCATTATAAAGTCTCATCCATTGAGATATTTTTCAATGCTTAATGATGACCTTGTGCAATTTCTATTTGATCAATAGCTAAGCGTACATGCAGGTACAAAATATTTTGAAATATAAAAAAATATTTCATTCAGTCTTGTAGAAAACTGAGATATCTCATCACATGAGTAAAGAAGCAAGAGGGTTCGCTTCCAAGGACACATGACGCTTCGGTCTGTTTGTCGTACATGCGCAGTGAATACATTTATATACACTGAAAGAGCCTGTGTCGCGTGTGTGTGTTTGTTTGTTTGTTCCGGCATAACTTTCGAACGCTTGGAGCGATTTCATCCAAACTTCTTACACATATCACTTACAATGTGGAAAAAAATACTGTAAGGGTAAGACACTTCTGGCACCCCTTGGGGTGTGGGTGGACAGGGGGGTGACGTAAAAATAATCGAAATCGACCCATATTAAATTCCACACAAATCAGCCGTGACTCTATGCATCCCGCACAACGAGAGTGTTTCTCGCGTTGTCTAACATTTAGGCTGATATTAGTTTGTGTTGCGAAAATGACCGATATTACTGTGGAATCCATAGTTTTCGGGATTGCAAAGATGAATAGTGACACTCCCAATGCTGTTCAAATCAAAGTTCATCACCTATCCGCATGGGGGTGAGAGTGGGTGAAGAATGAACTAGATTAGTGTCGAATCCATAGTTTTCGGAGTCGCTGAGCTAATTGGTGACATTTAGGATGAAATAAAGTTACTTACATTATACACTATAGTTAGAATTATTTATTTTCCTGTGTAATAGAACATTGGGATAAATAAATACCCGGGCAACGCCGGGAAATCAGCTAGTATATAATATACCACGTCTCAATGATCTGGGAGGGGGTAGAGAGCGCTTGCCCCCACAAAGTTAAGATAAGAACTAACGAAGAAAACAAATAGAGCTAATGAGAAAGAGAGGGAAGTAGTTGAGTACAATAAAACTGCTGTCAGGCTAGTGGAGGAAAAAATAGACAGAACAATGTGAAATTAATGCAAATTGGCGCAAAACCGAACCAGGAAATGCAACTGAATTAGAATTTGAAAACAAATTGCGGAGGAAAATGCAGAATCAAAAAAGAGAATAAAGGCCAACTGCAGGTTTGATTATTCTCGAAACTTGGTTTGATTAAAATTCATTTTCATTTTTTTTCTTTTATTCCCTCCGATCCACGCATGGAATTTCATGCAGCCGGCGCCTGTTGCTATGAATGAACCACCTGCTGTTCTATAAGGGGACTAATGAAATCTCATTGTTACTTTAATGCTTATCCCCCCCCCCCTTTTTGATAGAAGAAGGAAGTTTCTGAAAGTTGAAAATGATTGCTGACTGCATTTACACAATATTCATTTTTGGGTTGAACCATCGAATATAATTTTAAATGAATTTCTCTAAGTTCGAAATTTAACAGTTGGGTCTTTCTCGAGTTTGAGCATTAAGGGTGGAGCGACTTGAAAGTAAAAACAAGTAAGAAGGTATGAAGGAAACGAATAAATAGAGGAAAAGGCAGAAGAAGAAAATAAATAAGGAAAGGAGAGGGTTCAAAGAGATATATAGCAGAAGGGAGGGAAAGGTTGACCAAAGAACTGTACTTTATATAAACAAGGAAAGGTCAAGAAAGACACTGAGAAAATGAGGACTGAAAAAGAAAAGTGCAATACGAATGAAAACAGCGGTAGAAAAAACTTAAAACAATTCAGACGTCAACATTTCTCCTTCTTTTATTTGGGGGGCGCAAATACAGTCTAAGGAAGCCATGAATCCAACTAACATAAAGCTACACATTTTAAAATACGATCTTAAAACATTTAATGTATAAATTAATATAAAATTGAAATAAAAGTAATTAATTATTGCGCCGGAGTGGCATTACCAAAGAAGGCTCAAGAGCAAACAGCATGTATACTATACATTGTAATTGTATATGCCAGACTACCATATCGTTGCAGAATTTAAAATTCGGCTACCAACAGTGAAAACATTTAAGATATGTTTATTATTCTGATTTAATGTTAGACATGATACCGGAAAAACACAAACACTAAAAAAAATATTGTACTGGTACTGATTATTTTTAAAAAATGAAGGTAATCGACATTTCCGTAAGTCAGCTCGATATATATATATTTATACATATATAATTAGAATTCGAATTCAGACACAGGTAAAAATTTTGAGGCACCATCGCTCTGGATTTTTCCACCTCTGGATGAAAAGAGGCAGACATGATGTATGGAAGAATATAAGCAAAGAAGAAGTTAAGAAACCAAAGAACAAATGATGAAACTTGAAGACAGATATACGCAAGTTGTTGCATGCCATTGAAATTGGATAAAGAGAGCAGTCGCGATAGCTCAGTTGGGTGTCGACATCCGTGGCGAAGTCGTTAGCACAGCAAGCTACAATGCCAGGGGTCCCAGGTTCGAAACCTGGTTCAGACATAGATGTTTGTCCCGAGGAGAATACAGATAATATTGAGAAAAGTGAAAGGTGTGAAAAATGTGAAAACGCGGGATACTACAGGGTAGGCGTATTCCTTTTTACACAAAAAAGTAGTTAGGGCGTCTTAACTACCATGCGAGAGACCCGTGTTCGACAGAGGCGCAACCACAAATGTTTGCCTCAGGGCGAGTACCAGGATACACGTGCCAATAATAGTAGTAATAATAATAATAATTTTAATAATAATGCTAATAATAATAATGTTATTTTTATTCTATTATTATTGTTATTGATATGCTTTATTTTACTTCGCTTATTGTGCCACTTTTGTCTAATTGCGAAGATGACGATGAGGATGATGATATGATGAAATTGATGAATGGACACCGGAATTCGAACCCGGGACCAACATTATTATTAGTAGTAGTAGTGGTGATAGTGGTAGTAGTGGTAGTATCAAAGACGTTATTACCCTCGTAAATTATGAAAAAAGGGGGTAGAAGTTGGTGATAAAGCATTTGTGTTCGAACAAAAGATTTGAATTATTTTTTCAACACGTTCAATTTGACATTGATAATGGAAAACAAGTAGACAAACTATTTTTCAAAGACAGAAAATGCTTGATAAATGCATTACAAATATAATTATTTTTTACATTAACATGTATAACTTTGGTGCACGATATATGCTTCACATATATGCAACATGGGGCGACGTGGATACTAAATTGTGTATGTGCCGATTCAAATTTATTTAATATATATTATATAAAAGTTATATTATTTAAATACATTACACAACCATCTCACAATAAACTAAGAGCAAAAATTACATAAATTGTCTCTCAAATATGCACGTTCACTTTCCTCAAAACAATTGTTCATGCATTTAAAAGAAATCAATTAAGACAAGTCTTATTTCTCTGTCTGGTAATTTACAATGCATTACAGAGAACAATGAAAGAATGCAAGCGAAGCGAGCATGAACATTTTTGGATCCAATTTTTTTCAGGCTGAAATCAATATTGATTTAATAGGGAACAAATAATTTCACGAGACGCCAATGCATTCTATGTTTTACAACATTTGTGCCTCCCCGATGGTGTAATGGTAACATTGTCAGCTTGTGATCAAGGAGTACCAGGTTCGATACCCGGTGGAAGCACATGGCACAGTGGTTCAGGTCCCACTTTAAACTGTAGGTCCAGTCCCGATTAGCCTTTCTATGCGTAAAGTGGGCTTAAAACCACAAATAAATCAATTTTATAACTTATTTCCATTTAGATCGTTCGGCGCCCAGGGCTGACTCCCACCGCCTCCGAGCTACAGTTGTGAACGTGATGAGACTAAGTAAAGAAGGTACTCTGCTAGCGAAGCGAGCAAGAACGTTTTACGAAAGGTATTTTTATTTGCATAAAATTTGAAGTTGTGGGCCGTAATTACCCCCTGCAGGTACACTTGGCCGTCAATGTTTGCCCCTTTTGCCCCCTTAGAACTCATTTCCATCCAAGGTTGGGGGCAATGCCCCCTGCGGTTGCGCCACTGGTGTTGGATCGGGGGAGTACTGGAATTTTTTCCACCTGTTCAAGCGGTTCCGGCGCCCATCTAGCGTCGTATAAAGTGGGTACCTGAAGGGAACTCTGGGGAATGGTAAAGGCTACCAGGAGCGTGGTGCTGATCACACCATACCCATCTTCAGTCGTGATCAAGACAATGTGAGGTCCTAACTCCTCATCCTGGTACGTCTTCATGGTGTGGTGGAAAGCACAGGGGAGCACTTTATTTTTTAAAACTTTTTAATGATGGATAATGACCCCCGTACCTAAACCCTCCCTGTTAGCACCCATGTTAATAAACATTCACAAATGGCAAGTAACACATTATATGCTCCAGTTCCCAGCTTTGGGCAAATATATTTCACTATTTGCTCCATTGAGAATTACTCATACGCAACTTGCATTCTTTTTCAACCGGTCTTTCCTCGTGTAAACTTTTTTGTCCTGAAATAATGAACTCTACTCGGAATAGCGCAGCCAAAAAGAGCTTTGAATGCGGTTGCTTTTATCCGCAACCTTAAACTATCGCTGGATGTGGATATTAGATTTTGTTCCCATGGCAACATTGTTTTGTCGGTGTCCATTGAAGCTTCAGGTGCGTTATCGGATACCTGCCCTTGTGTGGAACTCATCCAATCCTTTCACGACTGCGATGTCCGTCCCTCTCGCCCTCTGGTGAAACAAAAGGGCGGTGCTATTGATCTACAACGCCGCCCGGCACTTCAGCAGTGCTTGAAGGCATGTTCACGTGGCCCCCAATTGCGAAAGGTGTCATCTGTACTCCACGATATGTAAGTTTTTTGTTGTTTCGGGACTAAGTTTCTTTAAGGTAAGTCGTGGGGAGGATGGCACGCTTGGACCGTTGCGTCAACGCTGCACTAACTCGCGAGTAGAGAGATCGACGGGTAAGGGTAATCCTCGAGTAAGGGAGATTCAAACCGAAGCGTTACGAGCTAAGGTTCTGTCCCAGGGCTGGTCCCTGGAGACACAATTTGGTGCGTTAAGACCTTAGCCGTATTGGATTTCACCCTCTGTATTTGAGATTAGGACACGTTGACTAACGGGCGACGACTCAGAGGTAGAGCAAGTAATTAACGTAACACAAATTGAATAGTTAACTGACTGAGTTTTATTTAGTTAGCGCTCCATTAGATTAATGAAAGGGAGAAGTTAGGGGCGGAAGGATTAGCACGATAAAGGGGCAGGTACTTATCTCGGGATCGCCTGGACGCTGGAACGGTTGGCTGGGAGCTGGTTCCGCTGAGGCGTCTCGCCTCTGGACAGGCTCCGGCTTGGACCCCACGGCTTCTGGGCGGCCCTGTAGTCGATTCTCCGCGTCCGGTGTGAATTCTCCATGTGGCTTCGGTCCAAAAGCTGCCTTAGGATCAAATTCTGTTGCGCCAAGAACACAAGTAGCAAAACTGGCATATTACCCTAATATAAATGTTCAATGTATCTTTACTCGTTTTCGGATAAACACAAACATCCAAGTCCTAGCCGGGATTCGAACCCGGGACCCCTAGCTTCGTAGTGCGCTGATCTAACTCGTTCGAACAATGTTACAGGCAGCGAGAATTCTTGCCAGGAGATCCTGTTCAGTTTACGGGTACGCCAGAACTTTGTGCGACGATGTCATGGCTGCAGCAAAGCTGGGGGACGTCACTTTGAACAACAGTTGTGAATGTAGCAGCTTGTAAAACTTGTGCAGGTAAAAAAAGTATTACATCTTCATACACCGAATTTCGCTTATAACTTTCGACTAAGTCGTTTCCGGACAAGCGTTCCTTATCTCAAATTGATACATGAGCCATTCTCCATCATCCCTGAAAGTTTGTATCATCAGCCCGGAAACACCCTGTATATCATTGTGTTTGTCCAATCACAATTCCATTATTCGTCCTCATCATCGCGATTAACCCAAGGTGTAAAAAAGCGACGTAAAATAATGAAATTAGGTATTAGAAATATTTCTGTTAGAAATTAGGAAATATCAGATATTTGGAAGTGTCAGTTAGGAGAGTTTTTTCCGGTACAATGAAACTGTAATATTCAATGTTTATGACAATTTCACTACATGCTGCTTAGTATCAAGCAAAACACCTTTCATGTCACGTACCGAAAAAACATTAACTTGGAATCTAATACTAAGTATAAATCTATAGTTTGTTTTCCGGAAGAAATTAAGGTTAGAGTGTAGGCCGTACCATACGGGAAAAGAATTTAATAGCAAGAAAGGTTATAATCCATTCAAAGGCAATATTACAGATGAATGCGTTCTCTTCGGCCTTTGGAAAGGGATGAGCATTTCATATTACGACAGGATTATTTTCGTTCTGTAGACGGTTCAAGAGACTCATTTCCGGATCCAATTTCGTTGCGCGACTCTAAGCGTTTCAAGTGCAGAGAACTCGTGCAGCAGGGCCGTGGCGAATTGGTATTTTGTGCCCCTTTTCTTCACCTTCTGAGGTTGACGAGGTTCGTTAAAAGTTCTAAACCAATCAGTTTCTCCCTTTCGTACAGTAGTTAATCCACCTTCTCCATCCCTTCAAATGGATAGGAGTGGAAGAAAGATTTTGAAATTCTTTACACAACGTGTTCTATGGTCGTAAAGAGTATAAAGGACGGTGAAATTTCTGTTTGAGAATAATGCAAATGGAAAATTCAATGCTATAAACGTCCGGAAACCCATTTTTTGGTTTCCTCCAATAACTTTTGCTCCACAGTTTACTGAACGCACTCGGATACGTATTTCATTTTTATAACCTCGTAACTTGGAACTGGCTCTGTTTGCTACATTATAACTTTGATTGATGAGATTTTTTTCCTGCATATGTCCACGTATACTCTACTAGGAGCAAATCTTTCATATTTTAGTGTGTTTTTAGAGACCCCTATGACGGAATCTGAATCCCAGACTACGTTCTATAAATCAATCTGGAGGTGTAGAATGTGAACACATTTATTGTTCAAAATGTCCTTAATCCTACATGCACCGTTGTTTACGTATAAATACATATGTTCGCATGTACACACACACACATAAACATGCACACACACGTTATTTAATAATGCTTTATATAAAATCTATCTCTAGTTTCGCTGTTTAAATATACCATTTCAAAACAATGAGCATCGCTACTTGAATTACCACAATTACAATTTTGGAGTTTCATAATATGTATTTCAAATAATAAATAGCTATTAAGTTATGGCGTGGACACTTCTCAGTCTATTCATTAAACAGTTGAATTTTTATATCCTCTTCCAAAAGTATATCATCAATACCTTTGTTGGACTTACAGCTTCTCACTATTCCTTTAACTGTCTTGTAGACACTTTGCATTCCTCTTTACTAGTTTTTATGAGGCTCATATTTTCTGTAATTCCGACTATAGTTGTTGTCGTGGTACTGTATCGAAAGCTGCCTTTAAATCCAAAAAGGCTACAAATAGTTATTTTCTTCTGCTAAGGAATTTATCTATAACTTGTCGTAGCGTGAAAAGGTGATATTGAGTTTGTCTTCCTCTTCTGAAAGCTGCTTGTTCTTCTTCTAACTTTTCCTCTACTTCATCTCTTAGCCTTCTTTCTAAGATTCTTGTGTATATTTTTAGAGCTACTCAAGATAGACAGATTGCCCTATAATTTTCACATTTTACAGTGCTACTATTTTTGTGCATTGGTATGATCATGTTTCTTTCCAAATCTTTGGGTATTTTAATTCTCTTCCATGCTTCATTACAAATCTTCCACAACCATTGCACAACTTTCCTTCCTCCCAGCTTCATTAGTTCTGGAATACTCCGTCTGCTTCTGCTCCTTTTCCTAATTTCACTCTCTTTATTGCATCCTCTACTCCTTGCATTCTTATTTCATCTCTTCCATCCTCTTCTACATTTGCACTCTCTATTGCAAATCTTCATTCATCTTCCCATTTTCATCTCTTAAAGTGTTTTCGTACTACTTACTCCATGTCTTCAATATATCTTCAGTTTCTGTTTGTATCTTTCCTGATTCATCTTCTATGTTTGTTATTCTCTTCCCATATTTTCCTTTCATTGCATTTACTGTCTGCCAGAACTTTCGGCTATTCCCTTGATAGTTTTTCTCTACCCAAACTCTTCGCATGATTCTTTCTTTGCTTGTCGGACTGTTTCTTTTGCTTTATTTCTTCTCTGAACATACTCTTTCCATTTCTCCTCTGTCTTATTTTCCATCTACCTCTTCCATGCTTGTTTCTTTCTTTCAACGTTTTCTTTAACCAAGTTATTCCACCATCTTGATCTTTTCTTTTGATCTCATACGGTTTTTAAGCCACAAACTTCTGTAGCTGTCTTAATCAATACTCTTTTTAGAATATTCCATCGTTCTTCTAATTCTTCTTTATCTTTGTTCTGGATACTTCGCTCTCTCTCTCTCTCTTTCTTGTTCAATTCTCCCTTCACAAGCCTTTTAAATTCCTCTTGCTTGCATTCTGTCCTTGGTTCTCCTATTTTAATTTTTGTGTACTTTACTTCTTGTAATTGTTTAGGTTCCTGAAATCTTGTTTTCATTATTAGTAATTTATGTTCGGTGCTTAGTTCTGCACTTCTGTACACTCTGACATCTTGTATTGCATACCTTGTATTTTCTCTGTAAGTGAAATAATCTATTGCACTTTTAGATCTTCTCCTTTCTGCTACAAATGTTATTTCATGTATTGTTTTATGTGGGGAAAAAAGTATTTCCTATAAGTAAATTATTGTCTATACAATATTCATTCTTTCTCCATTGCTTTTATCACTGTTTCTGCTGTATGCCTTCCCACACACTCGTTCCCCTTCTCTGGTTAATTTCCAATTCTGGCATTCCAGTCTCCCATGATGATCACATGTCTCGCAAAGTCCTTAGCCTTATTCATAGTATCCTGTAGGTTGACATAGAATATATCTTTTTCACATTCATTTGCATTCTTTGTAGGTGCATAGATTGGAAAAAGTGTTATCTTCTCCTCCATTTCCATATTTACTCTTAATATTGTTGATGTAATTGGTTCCCAATTTACTATTTTCTTCGTACATTCTTCTTCAAATATTATACCTACAAGTTCTTTTGCTCTTTGCTTTCATATCTACTCCTGAGAATATTAAGGTACATACATCCCTTATTCATCAGCATCTATCCTGATCCTTTCCTTTTGGTCTCGCTTATGCCTAAGCTTTTAATCTTGTATTTTCCATCTCTTCTATTATGTCACATTCTATTTCTGTCAGAGAGGTTATATTTCATGTTCCAATAATCATTTTCCTTTTCTTGTCTTGTCGTTTCTATTTGATCTGTCCGGCATCTACCTTATGTCTTCCCTGAATAAAATGAATTTCGACTCCACGTGTGTTATTAGCCCTACCGTGAGTTTAGTCGAATGAAGTCTTTCCGGCCTGCCAGTTTAGAGGGTTTACTGTTGGTCCAACTTCGCCTGTGACTGTCTGGTTCTCGACTCTTCTTTACTGATGTGCTCATCGACTCTAGGCCAGTACTGAAGAGGCTGCTGCCCCTCTTCAGGGATTTTTATCGACCTCCCAGTCTAGACACACAGTGATTAGCGAAATGAGGGTTACCTCGAGAAGGATGTGTTCATCAAACACGAACTGAGGTCTTGGCAAGGGAGAGATTATATGTTCACTTCAGCTTACCCTGAGGTGCCCCTCGAGCTCCATCACAATAGTAGGAAAAAAGGAGGAACAAGAAAATACTAAATTAAGGATTTATAAAACCATAATTATACCAACAATGTTCTATGGCATAGAAAGCTTAACGCCCCAAAATAAGCATAAAAGTAGATTAGCAGCAACAGAGATAAAATACCTCAGAAGAGTCGTAGTGAAAACCAGACGAGATAGAACCAGGAACACTAAAATCAGGGAATAGCTACAAGTAGAATCAATTGAAGAGATAGTAGAGAGGAGAACACTGGGCTGGTATGGCCATGTCATGAGAATGGGAAAAGAGAGAAAACCGAAACAAGTAGTGGATGTGAAACCAGAAGGAAGGAGAGGAAGACCTCGAATAGAATGGAAACAATACCTGTCAGAGATGGTTACTAAAAGAGAGAAGACACTAATGGAAGTTAACAGAATGGCACAAGATAGGAAGAGTTTTAGCAGATGGCTGAAGGACCCCGGCGCCTTACTGCACGAAGGGAAAGAAGAGTAAATAAGTAAGACTTACAGCTTTAAATAAACATTCATGCAAATAATACATTTTAAATAATAAAACACAATCATCTTCTTTCCTACCAGATTCTTGCATACTGGTAGGATGTGTTACTCATCAGATGTATTGATTGGATTGTTAAGGAAATTTCGTCGGGCAGCTATTACTAAGTACACAATATATACAGTATAATAAATATAATAATACTATAATGGGTTTGAAAATATATTTTTTCCACATTATTCCATATTATCACTACATAATGAACCTATTCAAAGATAATAAAAATAAGCAAGATAACGCAATTCTTCATGGTCTTCAATCGATACATATCTTAGTTTCTAATGTGGCCATGTTACTTTCATATAGACTCCAGTTTCTCACGCCCGTAACTCCATCAATGTGTAGTTCTGTTCATATTTTCCCAGCGACTTTTTATAGTTTCCAAGCGTATCCAGGTTCCACATATTCCGTCATGTATTTAACTAGTGATAAACAATATAGCCTACATAGTTTTCAGGTGTATCTATCAGTGACCGATCCAGAAGTTACAGTTGGAAGGGGAGAATTTCACCTCACCAAGAATCGATCATAACCTATACTTTTACTGTTTTACGTATGCAATATATAATACTTTAAACATGAACTAAGCTGACTTCCATGTTCAAGAGATTTGTTTTGCAAATAGTGGTCCAGAGCTGTAATAGATAGTAATTAGTGTATGTCGTTAGCCTATCATAATTCCTCTCATTGCCATGGTAAACTGAACAAGATGAAGAGAAAAGTGAATAAACAAAGTAAGATGAGGAGAAAGTAAGAATAAACAAAGTAAGATGAGGAGAAAGTGAGAATAAACAAAGTAAGATGAGGAGAAAGTAAGAATAAACAAAGTAAGATGAGGAGAAAGTAAGAATAATCAAAGTAAGATGAGGAGAAAGTAAGAATAAACGAAGTAAGATGAGGAGAAAGTAAGAATAAGCTAAGTGAGATGAGGGGAAAGTAAGAATAAACAAAGTAAGGTGAGAAGAAAGTAAGAATAAACAAAGTAAGATGAGGAGAAAGTAAGAGTAAACAAAGTAAGATGAGGAGAAAGTAAGAATAAACAAAGTAAGATGAGGAGAAAGTAAGAATAAACAAAGTAAGATGAGGAGAAAATAAGAATATACAAAGTAAGATGAGGCGTAAAGTGAATAAACAAAGTGACAAAACCCTATTTTCTCTTGCGTTCCATCCCATTTTGAGACATATTGCACAATATTCCGGATCGAAATAGTATAAACTGTAGGTCAAGTTCCGATTAGCTTGACATGAGCATAAAGTTGTCTTCAAACTTTAAAAAAATATTCTCTAGCCTGTTAGACTTGCCTGTAAAAGACAGAACATTTTAGTCTTCGAAATTATTAGTAGTAGATATATATCCAAAAACGTGACAGTTGGGAGGGGCGATCACGCACCTCGTTTTGCATATTCCGTCATGTATATTCCTAGTGAAAATAATTTCTCCAAGCGTCGCTGAGAGAAAGTTTTAATATTTGATTAAGGGTTTTATGAATATTTCTGTGCAGAAGCCACTCGCAACCAAAGCAGGTTAAATAATTGAATCCCTCGCAATAGAGTTGGCTATTTCAAAGGTGGTTCCCAAAGCATCGGGTAATCGATTACGACTGCCTGGAATCTAATAGTGACGTGAGATTACGGGAAGCTCTAATCGAAAAATTGGAAACCGAGCTTAAAATGTCTACCGTTTTCCCTTAGAAACTTACCTAGAGACCTTATTATCCTATTCGCTTCTCTTTTGAAGGGTATTAGATTGTGGTTGTTGCAGGTTGTGGATATCGGAATTATGTTTGTGGCATATTGGTACGATAAATTGGAAGTAAGGAATTTCCGTTTCCTGCAAAAGTTTATTGAAATCAAGGGGCCATATAACCGAGGTATCACTCAATCCCCCTTTATTTTACTATTTTAAATCCTCAATGTACACTCTGGGTAACCTCCCTCCCCCTCTCCCCCTTGTGGAGCACCACATGTTCAAAACACAATCTCTTGATTAGCCCCTTGAGTTTTTGTAAATTGACGTTGAAACTTTGTACACTTTATTACCCATTTAGAAATTATTGGCTTATTACAAAGTTACGGGCTCATGCAGTGTGTATAGGCTATATAAAGCTAGGCCAACCTCTTTGGAATAGTGGTTAGCTTAGCGCTCTTCGACACTGGGATCCTGGGTTCGAACCTCGGCCTGGGCATGGGTGTTCATTGTGAGTGTCCTTTCATCTATTTCAACATATCATCACTCATCCTCATCATTAGTCAAAAGTGGCAGAAAAGCAAAGTAAGATAAGACAGATCAATCAATCATAAATGAAGCTACCCTCAGCACATGTCTTGGAAGCATATAGGGAATGAATGTAGAGGTCGGTTACCACGCTCCAGCCGCCTTAACCCTCACCCCACAAGGGCTGCCCCCTAATACCCATTTCTGAGAAAGTGGGTGAACCCCAGAGCTGCTCCATAGAGGGACACTGCTGGAAAAATTTCCACCTGGAAATCAAACCCAAATATTCTTACGTGGAAATCAGTGTGTGTTTACATATGAATGTTTAATATCGAGTTAATTGAATTATGGAATCTATATTTCTGTGTGGTGTTACTGTATGGATTATGACTATACATTATGAAAATCTATATTCCTAAATACATATGAGTATGATGATAAGGAATTCATTTCGAATAAAAACCATTTACATGGATAATATAAGCCGGATCAAAGTTCAGCATGCACCACAAAATATACGTATCAGTAGTGTAACGTTGACGGCTGAACAGTTGTTTGATGAACTCGTAAGTCAAAACGAAATAGATGATTATTATCCCCGCTGTTAATTATACAGGGTTAGCATAAAAGAAATAGACAGTTTAAACACTTTATAAATTGAAATTTGTTTGATACATCAGAAAGCATTTATTACTGTTGTATAGAGGAAGTCTTCAAGTTTACGATCTCTGCTTTTAGTTTGTCTTCATGACGTCAGAATCACTTGAGCACCCTTGACGTACGTCGAGCAGTATGGCCGCCAGCCAGGTGGAGAAGGCTTTCTGCGTGATTGAATTTGCAAGAACAAATTCTGTTACTATTGTGCACGGTATGGTAAACAGCCACTCACAAGGCTGTCAATCTACCATTGGAGCAAGGCATTTGGTAAAAGTGGTTGTCTGTGCAAGGGGAAAAGTCGCGTTTGGGGAACTGTACTATCGCATTGATATCTGTCGTGTTACAAAAGAGTCACACAAAACACTTGTAACTTACACAGATATAAACTTCAGGACGTACCATGTAAGTATTTCAGCCTTATTGTTAAAACTCTTCTTTGCGTAAAAGTTTGAAAATGTCTATATCATTTAGGCTAACCCTGTATTATGCGCTTGTGTGTAGAATGTTTCATTAAAAAGATATGATGTAGCTAGGTACTAAGTTGCATATATTAACTGTTTATGTTATGTATCCTCCCCGATGGCGCAGTGGTGGCTTCGTCGCCTTGTAATCAAGGGGTCCCGCGTTCGATACCCGGTGGAGGCACATAGTGGTTCGGATCCCACTTTAAGCTGTATGTGCAGTCCCATTTAGCCTTTCTGTGCATCAAGTGGATTTAAAACAACAACTCAAAAAAAAATAACTGTTTATGTAATCGCTGGACTGAATCATCTTATGTATTATAGATATCACTCTTGTCCGATGCAACGTTTTTTAACTTGGAACGGTTGTCGGATTTTTAGCCCCTGGAAACGAAGTTGCTAGAAATGTTAAAAAGGGGTATTTTCACCCTTAAAAAGGGGTTAAGTGAGTGATTTTTTAAAATTTTCTCGGTCTTTCGAGACTATTTCTTTGGGGGTTGCAATGGAGCGTTCTTTACCTTTGGAGCTTCCTTCACAGAGAACATTCATTTGGTTGTTTTGACCAAGGAACAAAAAAAAACTAATTATTTTCAGTCCTCCTAAAAGTTTTACTTGTAGGCCCAGCGTATATTGTATGCCCAGGCCCCGGACGAACTTGTTGCTTGTGAAAGAGGACAAATCCAGGTGTGGGAAAACAAATGACGAACAACATGCGCTCAAGGTAATTATTTCGAAGAAAAATCCGTAGATGTCGCAGCTGCGGGCATCTGTTAAGTAGAGCTGAAAAATAAATTGGAAGATGTCGCTTTTTTTCCCTTCTCCGCATTACGCTTTCTCTCACGGAGGAGGAATTAAAGTCCGAACTGACGTCATCTTCAAACGTAACAAGGCAATTCCAAGAAATGTTTGTGCTTTGAGGAAGTAGTATCTCAGGGAATTTGATTCGATGCTGGGTATTCCCAGATGTAAACAACTGGAAAAAAGGGGGGGTTGTTAGGTTGTTGTGAGCAACAAACGCGGAACACATTGAGGTTTCCGGGTGAAACTGTTATCTATACTGCGTCCCAGGAGTGTGTGGAGCAACGCCACGCATAACGATAGAGAATGGGAGACAGGGAGTGAGCGGGCAAAGCGAAGTACGTTGTTGCAAACGATTGGGAGCTGTAGGAAGGGGATTTCGCTGGGACTCCAAATAGTTCGGACGAATGACGCCACGGTGCAAAAGGTTTAACTTGGCACAGTTTGCGCCAAACCATAGTTTTCCTTCTGCTAGCAGACCTTTCCGGGCGTCACGTGAGTGTTTTCAACAATTGGCAGAAGCCTTGGAGACAGCACGTGCTTTGTCCTCTGCCTACCAGGGGTCGCCGCTTCCCTCGCGTGTCCTTTGTTGCCACGCTGTCAAGGACGTGAATGTTCTGGTGGTGGAGACATCTGTGCTCGCATCCCGACCTGTCGCTAAGTTTGCTCGCTCGTTCAGTGACAACAACGTGCTGAAGACGACAGAAGGTTTTTGCACTGCATACGGAGTTGAAAGTTTCTTCGCTCGAGCGAATAACGCTCGAACCGGCAACGAGCGGTATACGCTCGAAGCCCAGTAGTATACGTATAACCGTAATTTGTCTGTGGTAGTGGGCCCTCAAATATGCTTCGTGAAGTAAAAGACGCAGTGAAAATGAAACTTTAGTAAACATAGTCATCAGTTCCATGTTAAAATGTACTTTAGTTTATCTTATCAATACCAAGTGAGTGATACAGGGAAATGAAATAGATGATTGTGCTGAAACTACCAAGGTTATCCAATATATATATATATATATATATATACAGTGCTCGAAAAATTTTCTTCAAAGCTAGGCGCCAGCTCTAAAAATCAGGCGCCAGGAAAATACCTACTAGCAATTGTGCATACTACAGTGTGTTTCAAAAGTCGCACAACCCAAACTTTGAAAATGTATATCATGAAAACCGTAAGAGGCATTTACACCAGGTTTTCTGCACTAAACTAATCATGTACGCTATCACTGGGTTAATAAATTTATGTTAGCATATATCCAAATAAAAGCAATTACATTATTTTAAAAAAAATGTTGTTAATTTGAAGAAAACATCTGAGAATTGATTTTCAACAATATATACCAACGTAGAAATTTTCAGCGAAAAATGCAGGTTCGACCAGGACTCGAACACGGGTCTCTGATATACCGTGCCATTGCTCTAACCACTGAGCTACTGAGCCGGCCTGGCCTCGCCTGATTTCTTTCTGTCGCTGTTTAACCTGTGTGGAATCTTCTCTGCCAGTGCTACCGCAACGGGATCTGTTGCCTTTGAAACACAGTAAACTTCGACGTTGCCTGGTTCCTCACAGCATAGAGATGTTAATGCATTTTTCGCTGAAACTTTCTACGTAGTACATTTCCTGTCTGTGCCTGATCTTCAATAATTAACATCTCTACGCTGGAAGGAACTAGGCAATGTCGAAGTCTACTGTGTTTCAAAGGCAACAGATCACGTTGCGGTAGCACTGGTATAGACGATTCTACACAGGTTAAACAGCGACAGAGAGAAATCAGGCGAGGCCAGGCCGGATGAGTAGCTCAGTGGTTAGAGCAATGGCACGGTATATCAGAGACCCGTGTTCGAGTCCTGGTCGAACCTGCATTTTTCGCTGAAAATTTCTCCAGTGTGTGCCTAATCTTCTATAATAATAATACCAAGTCTTAACAATTTGTGGTACTAGTCGTAAAACAGTTGTTTGTGAGGTAAAGCAGATGATTTTTCTTGGAAAACCTCTTGCACATGAGTGTAAGAATACTCTTCAGCAATGCACACGCGCTGCTCCAAAGAATACGCCATGCTGAATCAATTAAAAGAACAGGCATAGTAGCGTCGAAAGTGAGCGAAGACAATTCAATGTAACCAGAGGCAGACTAGGATTCTCTCAAGAGTCCAATTTCGGCACAAAATCTTGGTTTATGATTTTTCACGTAAATGTATAGCCAACACTTAGGCACATGAGGCGTGCGTCTGTTGTCAATATTTTGACCTGCGAGCATTGCCATATATGTCCCAAAAATGGCACTTTTCACTCAACCCATAAAATCACCAATAAAAAATGCATCAAATGTTGCACATGAGCAATATTAGTCGCAAATGATAGATTGATATGGCATCAGCCATCAGACATATAATTATGACCCTTCGATAATTTCTTACGTATTTCTGTCATTCAAAAGTGCATTTCTGGAAACATTTTAACGCTGCCATCCGCCAGTTATTAATTTATCTTAATTTTCTGTATGGAAACTGATAATTTTAAATTCTTAAGAACTGAAGACTAATTGGTAAACGCTGTAAGTGCCACAATAATTCAAACACCGTTTTCCACGTTAAACTGTGAAATGTGCCATGCTTTATAATGTGGTAAACGTGAAATGTGGCTGGTAGCCCTCTACGTAGTTCCAAAGGCGTGTAAAGATCCTTAGGGAAATATTTGAGCCTAAAAGCGATGAGGAGACAGGTGAGTGGAGAAGGTTACATAATTTAGAAGTAGATAATTTGTATTCATGTCCAGATATTATTAGAATGATTAAATCAAGAAGGCTCAGGTGGGCAGGCTATGTGGCACGAATGGGTGAGGAAAGAAGAGTTTACAGGATTCTTGTTGGGAGACCTGATGGTAAGAGACCAGTAGGAAGACGAAGATGGAGGGATAATGTTGAGATGGACCTAATGTGCACGTTCTTACGGGCTGATGTGCGGAACACTTTTGCTTTTGGCACTTACAACGTTCACCACTTTTAGTCCTCAACTCTCGATTTAAAAAGTAAGAAAAGAGAATTCCAAGATGCACAAATTTAAATCTTCATACATACTCTTAAAATATTTATAATTACTGAATGTTATATATACACACATCTAACGTTTATAAAAGTAGAGAGTTCCTAACTTTTATGATTACTTTTTATTATTTACCGTCGCTTTTCTCCCACATTTGGTTAAGTTATGAATGATGAAAATGATGAAGAAACACTCGCAAAGAACACCCATGCCGAGGCCGGAATTCGAACCTGGAACCTCTGGCGTCGACGCGCACTGTAATAGCTACCCTTCGACGGAGGTTGGCTGTAATTTTCATCGTAGGGGAAGGGTAAGTACCAAAATAACAATAAAAGGAACATAAAGGGAACTTTATAAAAAGTTAAAGATGTGCTATGATAAAAGGCACTTTTATTATCTTGAAATAGATGAACGTTCCAAGTAATAATTATAAGATACCAGTTAGTAGTAGCTTGCAAATCTCATAATCTTGGAAGTTTAATTACTAATTAACTAACTCTCTAGCCTTCTTAAACCCGAAGGTTCATGGCTGCAGCAACACAGGCTTTCCATATGTCCCTATACTGAGCAATATCTATATACTCTTTTCAACCCCTATCAATTTCCTTTAGGTCCATCTCAACATTATCCCTCCATCTTCGTCTTCCTACTGGTCTCTTACCATCAGGTCTCCCAACAAGAATCCTGTAAACTCTTCTTTCCTCACCCATTCGTGCCACATAGCCTGCCCACCTGAGCCTTCTTGATTTAATCATTCTAATAATATCTGGACATGAATACAAATTATCTACTTCTAAATTATGTAACCTTCTCCACTCACCTGTCTCCTCATCGCTTTTAGGCTCAAATATTTCCCTAAGGATCTTATTTTCAAATACTCTCAACTTATGTTACTCTTTCAATGTAAGAGACCAAGTTTAGCACCCATGTAATAGTACAGGCAATATTACTGTTTTGAATATTTTAACTTTTAATTTCTTAGATATTAAACAAGAAGACAAAAGTTTATGAAGAGAAAAGTAACATGCATTTCTTGAATTAAGCTTGTTCTTTATTGCCTCTTTAATATCATTTTCATTTGTTAGTATATACTCCTAAGTACTTGAATTTGGAAACTGGTTCAAACGAGTTCTTATCAATAATTAGATTTTCATTATTACCTAACACTTGGTTTCGGCCTGTAAGCATAAGTAGTGTGAATTAGTTGTTTCTAAGTCATACTTGGTACGAGCCCTTTTTTATCCTCTTATTTTATCAATTGAATATCAGTTTTTGACATATTTTGACAATTTTTTGTCGATGTTTTAGCGTTTAGCGATGTTTTAGTACAATTTTCTTTTTTTTCCACTCGTACTTGGTACGAATGCCACGATCTTACGTGATATAACTTAACCTATCTTACGATTTTTTTTACGATCTTCAGTGATATAACTTAACCTATCATTTTTCTTATTTGCGATCTTTTACGCACCGAACTAACTTACATTGGACTCCGTGTTTGTTTTAATATTTCAGTATTTTAAAGTTTTTTCACATATTTTATATAACCTAAAAAATGTGTTGATTTTTTTTAGTATGTGGCAATTTTTTTTTACGAATTTTTTAAAACTGTTCCGTCACCCTCTCGTTCTTCACGTCGTACGCGAAGGACTTCTCTGCGACCAGGATGACGGTGCACACGGTATCCTCGGGCAATGGACTGTTGAACTCGCAAACGATCTTGATGTTGGTGCGATCGTTGACCACCACCTGCTTCCTCTTTTTGGTATTGATGACGAACATGGGTCTGTGGATTTTGAATTCGCTGGGTGTGTAGTACATGTCGACTTTTCCCTCTGTTACCCTCTTGTAAGCGGTGTAAGCTTCGTAAAGTTCTAGGTAATCATCTTTGGTCATGTCGAGGTTGTAATTCTCGCGCGGGAACACTTCGTTCCTGCCATTCTTGAGATAAAAATTTTTGATCTTGGAGTCGTCGAATTTGCTGGAATCTTTTTCCTGGTCGTTATCGCGTCCGGTCTGAAAGAGTACAATGACGAAATCTGGCATGTCGAACTGTATGTTGTTGAACTGCGTCGTCACGTCAAATTCCAGATGACTTCCGGACGCTATTTTCTGCACGCACTGGTAACCGTGAAAGTGAATGGGCAAAGATCTCCGCTTTGTACTTGAGGGCGTAGTTTGTTTCGTATTCCACGATCGGCATTCTCAACTCCATGCTCCGGATGACGCATTTGGCTGCTTCGGGTAAAGTGTTGGGCAGCGGCGTGATACCGTCCGGACCCAAAGTAGCGTATCGCATCAGTGCGTCGTTATCGTTGGCCGCTCTTCGAAATGTGATTCTCAGTCCTCCCTTCCACATGATCTCCTTGTAGTCCGAGAAGAATCCCGGAAGCAGACGCATGGGAAAGAGCACCGTGTGACTTCTCGTCGATATTTTGGTTCCCGCTTCAAACCCCCCCGCTTCATAGTATGCTGCGTCCGTTTTGGATAATTTCAAAGTTCCCACTGCCGTCGACGTGATGCCTGGATAATCGATTCTGTCGATGACGGTGTTGTGTTTCCTCACCTCCACCTGCGAGAACAGGTGGGCACGAAGTTGTCCACGAGTTTCAAATTTGCTGCTGCGGGGAACGCGTCTCCGCTTTCTTTCTTCACCACGTCGAATTAAAGGTAAAGGTCCGCTCTGTGAGGATGAATGAACCCATCGCCTACGTCCACGTCGTATTCGATTTCCCGGTTTGCTTCGTTCAAATTTGCGAACGTGCGACAGTTCGGAGGGAAAGATTGCAATTCGTAACTTTCGATTTGTTCCATGATGTATGGTTATTTATTATACGTTGATCTCCAGGACGGCCGTCGTCGTGGCACCTGCAAAATCCACCACGTCTCCTTTCTCGTTCGTGACCTCCAACTCTATGTTGTCTATGCGGTTGCGACATACTGGAAAATAGATCGGCAAAGAGGGTGTGTAGATGATCGGTTCCATGAATTCGGAACTGGGTTTGAACGTGGCTATGATTCCCGTCTGCTTGTGACTTCCTAATCCGTCGGATTTCGTGATCATTCCTTCTGCTACGTTACAGTGAACGTTCAAAGTTTCGATGGCTAGAAATTTAGGAATGTTTGCTCCCGTGTGCTTGATGCCAGCTTCGAGTTTGGTGTTGTTCTCGAAACCTAAAAGTTCTCCTATGGTGCCCAGGTCCACGGTCTCCGTAGCCGATATGATTTCGACTCTGTACGTGACCGAATTTTGAGAAAGGTACGTGCCTTTAGGTAATTGAGCTTGCAAAATAGAAAGATTGTATTGACCTGGCGTGACGACGAGATGTTCACTTCCGACGCTAATTTTGTTGTTGTGCTGCGTGACGTTAGGTATGAGGTACATGCTGTAGAATGCACGTAAATCTATGGATTTAGGATAGACGATGTCGTCGTGCAGCGTGAGTTTCAAGATCGAAGATTCGCTCGTGAGATGGAACACGCCCATGATGCTTTAGGTTCCACAATGCTTTCTGGAAATCTTCCACCGATGGCTTATTTATTTTAGAGAGAAACGTGAGCATGCAGAGGCAGAGATGACCGCAGTTCACGTCTCCGAAATTTTGAATGCGTTCGTCGTTGTAGTCTAGGTTGTTCGTTTTCAGATAATGAACTAAATTTGTAGGTGGAACACCTCCGAAAGAATCGAAAACGAATGCTTTGTTGTTATTTGCATTTTTGTGGTAACATATCCAATGCGTGCCTGGATTTTCTTGACTGTCCAAGTTGACTACTCCACATTCTCTTCTTTTAACGGTTGAAGGTAACGAATCGGACATGAAAACGCCTTTGAAGTGTTTGATTTGTAATGGTTTGATTAAAGATTCAATGTCTCGGTTGGTGAGTGCTTCTTCTTTTTTTTATACTTGCTCACGACCCCCTTCCCTTTCTTCTCCATGGCCAGATTGTGACGTTTCTGTTCTTCCAATTCCGCCTTGTTCTTTTTCGAGTCGATGACGGTTTTCGCGATGGCGGCGCTACCCCCAGCCAAACTTCCAACGGCCCCCAATGCTGCCAGGATGGCCGGGATGCTGAATATGAACCCCCTTGTCTTTTGCTGTTTCCGCGAACGCTGCAACCGTCTCAATTGTGGAATGCTGAGCAGCAATTTATTCCATGTCCGTTGAACAAGCAAGAACGTTTCTTCTCGCGTTGTTTCTTGGTGAGTAAGCCATCGAGGGCACCCAGCGTTTTCAGATTCGAATATGGTATCTGGTACACGACACCCTTGGGCTTCATGTTGATGCTCTATATGTTATTTTCACGGTATGTTATTTATATACATATATGTTCTGAGATTTTTTTTTGTTTCCCTCTCGTGTAATTTCTTTTCAAGGTATGTTATTTTATATACTCCACAGCCGTTACACAAATTCTATTAAGTGCTTTGTTTTCTTACCAAGAAGTTCCTTTGTCCCCTTGTACACGATTCGAGTTTTGTTCTCGATTAAAATAGATAGCTTCTCGTCGGATAACATGTTAGCGTATCGATCTGGTAAAAATAGACTGTATTGTTCGTTGAGCAACAGACGTACTTTGGGACCATACTGGGTAGAAACAATTGAACCGGAAGTTATCGTGTAAGGTTTGTCGACTTCCAATTCCTGAATTTTTATATACTCGACTGACAAATTTAGCATTTGTTTTACTGCTTGGAGGTCACTCATTTTTTCAGACATATCGAAGAAATTCAGGGTGTGTTATTTTATACCGAAGAATTTTTTTTGATCTCGTAGATTTTTTTCACGATGTGTGTTATTTATATATCAAGTTTTTTTTTACTTGTACATTTTTTGTCTTGTACATTTTTTGTCGTACATTTTTTTGTCTTGTACATTTTTTTTGACTCTTACATTTTTTTGACACGTACGTTTCTTTTGACACGTACATTTTTTGACAACTGTTTTTGACGAGACAAAATTTTTTTGACGATAAAATTTTTTTACGATAAGGCAACTTTTTTTTCTGACGATGACCACGTCAACTTTTTTTTGACGAGACAAATTTTATTTGACGATAAAAATTTTTTACGATAAGGCAACTTTTTTTCTGACGATGAAAATTTTTCCACGTCAACTTTTTTTTAACGACAAAATTTTTTTGACGATAAAATTTTTTTACGATAAGGCAACTTTTTTTCTGACGATGACCACGTCAACTTTTTTTGACGAGACAAATTTTTTTGACGATAAAAAATTTTTACAAGGCAACTTTTTTTCTGACGATGAAAATTTTTCCACGTCAACTTTTTTTTGACGATACAATTTTTTTAAGATAAGGCAACTTTTTTTCTGACGATGTCCACGTCAACTTTTTTTGACGAGACAAATTTTTTTGACGATAAAAAATTTTTACAAGGCAACTTCTTTTCTGACGATGAAAATTTTTCCATCAACTTTTTTTTTGTGTCGAGACAATTTTTTTTGACGATAAAAATTTTTTACGATAAGGCAACTTTTTTTCTGACGAAAATTTTTTCATCAACTTTTTTGTGTCAAGACAAATTTTTTTTGACGATAATAAATTTTTACGATAAATCAACTTTTTTTCTGACGATGTCCACGTCAACTTTTTTGTGTCGAGACATTCTTTTTAACGATAAAATTTTTTTACGATAAGGCAACTTTTTTCTGACGATGAAATATTTTTCCATGGCAACTTTTTTTTGACATGTACATTTTTTTGACGTATATTTTTTTGTCTCATATTTTTTTTGACACATTTTTTTGACATATATATTATTATTTTTTCACGATTTGTATCGAAGATTTTTTATGTATGTTAGAGAAAGAAAGTTCGTGCTTTGGAAAACGCGATGATGTGCGTGATGATATCTTCGGTCTCCTGTTTAGACTTGCGCCAATCATCCGTGTATCGTCTTCTCCCGTGCCTCGCCTCGTGAAGTTCGTCCATCCTGTCGTTTAATTTTTTCCCCTGCAGCTGAAAGAAGAGTGTCGAGATCACCGCACCTCATTCCACTGATCTCCCGAAGATAGTCCTTGAAAACCATTTCACAAGGGATACGAAATTCCGGTGTTGTTCTTGCTATGTTTAAAAGATTCCCTACATCCCCACAATCTCCGTTTAAAGCGTGTTTTAAATAATGCATAGCAGTTCGGGTGGTAAGTCGGTTATACAAGACATGTTGTTATTATTTTTTTACTGTATGTTATTTATTTCTACACACCCCAAAATTTTTGTTTCGTGTTCATGGCGATGGTGGTGCCCAGTGCTGCAACTTTTTCACCCAAAGAAGCGTCTCTGCTGACGAGTCTTTCGAAAGCGGCATGTTCCAATTTCTTGTGTGCTTCGTGACGTGCATCCAGAGCTCGGTGCGTGTGTTGTAAGCGATGTCGTGATCTTTGCATGCAGCGTCCAACGGATTCACACCCTTGTCTCCTCTCTCCAATCTTTTCTCGAGTTTGGTACCCGGTCCGCAGTACTGGTAGCCAGGTAAATGCATCTCGAAAGGTAACTTGTTGATGATGTCGTTCACGAGTCCCTTTCCTTCGGCCATGTGCCAGAATCTCGGAGGCAGCGTGTTGATAATTTTGATCAAGTAACCTATGCCCTTGTCGTCGTTCACGATGAAGTTGAAAAGTTTCGTGCTGATCATGTCCACGATGTCAACCTTCTCGTTGTAAAAATTACGATTGCCTGCATTCTCTTCACCGGCTATCACTTACAATCTGTCGATGAGTTTTCTCACGTCGTCCACCCAAACGAATTCTTTGGGTAACGTGTTGTAGCGTTTGACGCCGCTTCCACTTTTCACCTCGTTCCATATCGGTTTGATGAGATTCCTGTACTTCTCACCGCTGCTCGATTTCACCCTGTTCTGCGAGGCATCGTTGTTCTGGTACATGGCATCCGTCATGATTAGAATTTCCCTGTAACTCCGATAATCTTCGTCGGTGTAATCTTTCGGATATTTTTTGGCAACGAGTTCCCACAGTCCCACCGTACCTGGATACCTGGTCCAACTATTTTTATCGCCTAAATTAACTTTAATGTCGTTGCCTTCGAAGGTGACTTTCGATTTCCCAATCTTCCACATGACGCCTTCGTTGGTTTCCATGCTCGGATACAATCCAAACACTTCATCCTTGTCGAATTTCCCCGTGCTCAGGTAGTCTCGTGCCAAATGTCCAAACTCGATTTTATCCGAAGACGTGCTGCTTATGGCTTGACGTCGTGGTACGTCCTTCAGTTCGAACGGCGTCGAAGGAATGCTTGAAATGGGCGTGGGTACAATGTAACTTTTAGCTGCAAGTGGTACGAGTTCGTTGATCAAATTTTTATTTTGTTCCGTGACACCTTTAATTGATAACAGGTTGATCTTGACGTTTCTTCTCTTCGTAGAATCCGCGATTCTCGGATATCCAACCTTTGAAGCGTTTCGCGAGGTAATCGCGAAACTTAAGATTTTCGTCTTCGATTTTTCGTTTCGTCATAACGTTATTTATACACGTCGTTTCTCACAACGGTGCAACGTTTAGAAAGTCGTTGATTTTGTTTCTGTATTTTCCGTCGTTGGGTTTCCTCGTCATGTCGATCGTCGCGAATCCGAAATCGTCACTGTTCCAGCAAGAAGAGCAGCGTTCTGAAAATTGATTGTAGTGTATGTCTCAGCCTACGTAGTCATCGTACGCATGCTTGAGGTTGGTGTGATCTTGACGAAACAAACATATGAAATTAGCGTTGTCGCGTAGTAACTGTTTTGGAATTTTGGAAAACGTTTGAGCTAGGTAAAAGCAATCCATTCCTTCGTGACGACCTTGCGTGAAAAAGTTGCGAATTTCATTTTGATTTTCCAGGATGACATCGTCGAACACAACGACTGAATTTTCACGACAATCGTCGAGTGGTTTTATTTCCGAAGCGAACGTTGCAATGTCCAGACTATCGTACAGTTTCATCAATTGCTGGTTATTTGGATTGCTCCAAACTTTTCGAGAACACGTACAGGTGCCTATTCTTCCAATCTAACCAATTCGGTGCGAGGAGAAAATTGTCCACGAGCAGTGTCGTTTTCCCACACCCTGAAGGACCTACGATTAGACAGCGGATGCTGTCGGGAAGCAACTTGCCGTTCTTTTTTTTCGTTTGACTTTCCGAATCCGGTAGACCCTGCACCACGTTCCACGTACTCACAAGATCACTTCGTTCGCATCGATCCAACTCTTTTCCGGAAGTCCCAGCCATTTGACAAACAGTTTGTCACCTTTCCTACGCAATACTTTCTCGATGAGGTACGTGTCGGGGTCTTTTGTTTTAGAGAGTTCCTCTTCGTAAAATCTTCCTTTCAAAATCTCGCCGCTACTATCCTTTATTATATACGTGTGTCGGTTTCCGGGTAAAACTCGAACCACCGTAAAGAGTTCCGTGCTCCAATTTTTTGTGAATCCCTTCTCGAAGGTGCGTTTGAATTTGCTGATTCTCACCTGGTCTCCAATTTTGTATTTAGGTCTTTTTGTCGTGGGTGTGTACTTTGGACAGTAAACTGTAGAAATTAAACGCTACTCGTCAAGATTTCGTAACGTCAGCTGGCTTCATGCCTATCGTTCTGTGTACCGTATCATTATAGGTGTCGACGAGTTCCGGCAGGATGTCGACCCATTTGTAATTTCCCCGAAGCGGGAATCGTTTCCACATGTGTGTTTTCAAGGTTAGATTAAATCTTTCCACGATGCTGGCCTTGATGTGACTGAAAGTCGAATAATGTCGAATGTCATGTTTTTGAATAAACTTTTGGAATACGACGTTGTAAAATTCTTTACCGTTGTCCGTTTGCAAAAACCGTGGTCGTCTGTCGCTTTCGCGAAAAATAGTCTTGAATGCTTCCGTGACGCATGTTCCCGTTTTGGCTTTCAAAGGTAGAGCCCATGCAAATTTCGAAAATGTGTCTATGACGGTGAGGAGGTACTTGTTGCCCCTGTTCAATTTATGTACATTTTTTAAGTTTCCGCTGCTCATATCCACGAGGTCACTTTCCGAGAGGTCATCGATGCCCTTGGTTACCACCGCTAAACGTTTGTAGTTGCGCCGTGCAGGTTTATGCAATTCTTCGACGATGGCTTGCCTAGACATTTAGAGATTACGTTTGAAGAGAAGCACGAACGTGATGGGATTCAAAGAGGGTGACACCTCACTTGTGTTTTGAATGATCAGCTTATCACCGGCACTCACGTCGAAAACAGAAAGATCTTCGTCTTCGTGTATTTCACATATGTTGCGCGTTTCGTTCCAACGTGCCAGAGGAATGTTTCCTGCTTTCTGGACACCACGATTCGATATCAACGTCATGGTGGGAACGCTAGCTTTTCTGCCGTGAGACCAGTACGAAAATTCGTTTATCTGAAAAGTACCATCGAGGAGAAACTTGTAATAGGGATGATAAGAATGTAAGTTGAACGTCAAGATAATCGCCTGCAGAAACATCGTATGCCATGTTAGAAAGCATTTTGTCGTGCTTCATTCGAAAAATGTTCTTGCCGGTAGAAATTTTGATTTCGCCTGCGTTCTCCGGATTCACGGTGATCCGAAGTTTCCCGCCGATCGGAATTTCGTAAAAATTTAAATTGTTGTTGAAGACGTAAAAAATCCTGCCGACGTCGTCATCGAATTTCGTCCAAAGGCTGTTGAGGTGAATAATCAGTAGACCGTTGAGATTGGATAACATGGAAGGTAGAAATTCATGATCTGGTATAGTTTCCATGATGATCTGTTTTTTGAAACCGAACAAGTTCATAGGCATGCTGGTTATTTAAGGATACGGTCAAAGTTTTTGTAATGACAGTCAAAGTGTGTTTTTTTTGTAATGACTAACAAAGTGATTTTTTTTGAGTTTGTGAAAATTGTTGTTGTTGTTTTCATGGACATTTGATACATTTTTTACTTGCTTCTAAACGATAGTGACCCCAGGGTAAAGTATGGATCCCACACTCGAGGATACACCTCTTATCGTCAGCGGGATCCAGCGGAATTTTCTTAACTTTGTTTGTGGTAAGCACGTGGTCTACGCTTTGTATCCTTGTCTCCAAACGTAGAATCCTCGACTGTGAAGAGAGGCAATTGATGTAGTCCTCGAACACAAGCTTGTTTTTCACGGTATTTTTTACCAACACCTTTGGCTTTTTTGGTGATGCTGGTTTCTGTTTTCACCACATACATTTTGGAACGTAAGCCGGCGAACTCCAGAATGATTTCTCCGTTGCATTCATCCTTCATTTTACCAAGCACTTTTTTATTGCGAGAAGGGAGATCAAATCTTTTTGGTTGAGGGAAGGAAGATGTGTCGAAATGATCAATCATTTTCGGTTGTTTCAAATTGTTGTAGAGGTCAGATGTCTGTACGGAATAAATAAAACTGTCCGTGTCCGTGTACAAAAGTATTATATTTTCATTATAGAAGGGTTTCATGACATTATAATGAAATTCAAACATATGCAGTTTAGATAAATCCAAAATCGTCGCCCCCACGTAGATTGGTTTGTTGAACTTGATTATTTTTTTATCCATCACAAACAGGGCCAGGTTTTCATCATATATATTTCGTGATTTGAATGTCGGCGATGCTATCAATTTTCTACATTTATTTGAATCGGGAACTAATCTCACGTCCACGTGCTGCCTGACATTCTCCATTGTTTTTCCGTAAACAGCATTATTCATGAGTTTAAAAAAATCTTTATCTAAATCTGACGTGGCGCGTGTTCTATGATACGTATTTCTTTCAATGTAAGGTTTTAACCACTCGGAATGTTTGAATTTCATTATTCTTCTCACATTTATTACTTGAACTCCCTTCTCAATTAAGAATTGAAGATTTTTGTAATGGAGAACGTATCTCTCTTTCCTATCCAATGTTAACAGAAGCTTACGTTGATTTGAATCAGGCGAACATTTTAGTTCGGGTGCAGGAGGTAGATCTTTGAAGTAATCGTGTAGATGGTCGGGGAATTCGAGGTCCACCTCTATAAACAAGCCAAATTCACAGTCGTTGAAAATATTAATGTTAATGGAAGTGGTATCCACCCATTCGAACCCGCCGTAAGGAAGTTTTTGTATCATAGCATGTCCGTATAAATTATTTGCATCCACATAAAATATGTATTTCGATTGTTCATTAGGATCGTATTCTTCTGTCATGTGAACGTTACTTGCTTTTGCATGTCTCTGTACGCATTGCACCATTCCACCTCGTATCCCCCTCTCGATAAAATATAACATGTCCACGTCCGGTATCAATTCGAGTTTAATTTTGTCTGTAATAACATGGCAGACCACGCTAAGCCCGAGAGACCGTAAAAATATGCAGGATCTAATTTGTTTTCCTGAATGCTTGAAAAACATCCGCGAGTATTGTCACGTCCAGTTTTAAGTAGGCATCGTGATAATCGCCGAGTGTCCTACATCCTAATTTGTCCCACATCCGTTGCGCGTGTTCGTATACATCATCGTGATTCCTTTCTCTCTGAGTCGACTGTAAAATTATTTTTGAGGTGGAAGAGTGTCGTCGTTAAATTTAGAATTATCACTAACATATTCATATGGATAAATACCTTTACGTCTAATCATTTCTATGTCTACGGTGGGAAAATTAGCTCTCGTTATTCTAAATTGTTCAGCCAAAAGTTTGCTTGCAAGAGCGTCGAAGGTCGCAGATAAAAATCTGTAAGAATCTAAAAATCTCATCTCCACAGTTTCGTTTGTTCCCGGAATCAATACTCGCTTGTTAACACTGATGTACATTTCTTCATTCTCTGCTAGAATATTTATTTTTTGTCTATCATATCCAAGATTCCGAATTAAGAGATGGAAGTCGTAACCGCTGCCATTATGAAGGTATATGGGGACAAACGTAGGTTTTTGGATCTTTAGATTACACGTGTTACAGATTCCACCGATGTAGTTTCCGGTGAAGTGATTATGGTTAAATACTTTCCGGTTCTCGTCGGTGAAACGTTGATCGCACACCGGACACGTTTCAATGTTATTGTGAGATTGAAGTTCATCGCTGGATAATGGAAGCATTGGTTTCGATTCGCGTAAGAGGCTGCCAATGGTCTCAACCTCTTCAACCATCTTTTCAAAAAAATGTTTGATTACGTCTGGTCCTCGGTAAACATACGGTTCATCTATCCTATCCTGTCGTACAACAACATATCCGAAACTCGAGGCTTCGTTCAACTGATACGGTGTTGTGGAAGAAAGTTCGGGGTCTGGTTCGCAGTAAAACAACGGTTTGAGAAAAGACTCAAAATCAGCAATGATGATTGCGGGATGTTCCAACAATGCCTTATGCATCCTAAATTCTTCGACCTCTTTTGATTTCGGCATCAACATGCGAGTCGGTCTGTTGTCACCGAAATAAATTTTATGTTCGGCAAGTTTCTTGATAGCAATCTGACGTCCGGTGTAATTTTGATAATCGGCTCGTTTTTTACCGTTGAATGTGGTTAGGCATCTCGGGCAAACTTCGATGTGGTTTGCATGCTTGGTTGATTGACTTCTGACCAAACGTGATAGTGAACGAATGAGACAGTAATGGTGAACACTGTCGTTTGAAATTAGAAGAAGATTAATAACACGAGCATCATCATCGTCGACATCGCTTATCCTGACGGGATGCACGACATGTTTATCCAACGTATAGGAATACACGTTGATGATTAAGCGTTTTCCTTCTGCATCTCGTGCTCGTGTTTCGAATTTTGATATATCAGAAATGGTCATCGGGTATTCGATGCCAGCCATTGCATTTTCCAGTTCAGGTTCATGCTGCTTGTAATGATAAACCCGTTCTGGATTATTTGACCAATGAATCGGGTGAAGTTCCGCCAACACAAACCAAAGAAAAGATTTATCATCTATATTTTGAATGTTCAGCACGGCTTTTTTATTTTTAATATCCACTGGAAGAGGAACGTAGCTGGAAGGGCGAAGAGGCGAGAATTGGTTCACGTAAACGGTTAACGTGTGAGGACTTCCACATAACGACCATCCCGACCCTTTAGCCTCGAAATCGTCATGTTTCTTAACCAGTTCATTTGAAAGATCAGAATAAAATTCGTCCAAATTATCGACGTCCGCCAAACGAAGAGCCTGGTTTTTTGTTCGATGATAAAAGACTCTTGTTGTACCATCGACTTTTTCGTATTCGGAAAATAGATCAACGTATACTTTTATGGAATTATTTTCCAATTTATTTTTTAGAATATTTATCACGGATGTTTTCGTTTCACGCAAGAAACTAAGAATGTCCCTGCCTGATTCCGAAGTAAAAGAGAAATTCCGAATATGACGGTTAAATGCAGATCTAATTGGTTTTCGTTCATCGGATAATTTAACTTGTTTGGAAGTAGAAGCTTCGGTTCCTGGATCATCGATTTTTCTTTTTGATGTTCCTTGTTCGGTCGATGGTTTGCAAATTTTCAGGTGTTTACTTAAATTTGTAATGCTGATCATCTTTCCGCATCGAGCACAAGGCTTAGAAGGTAACGAACGATTAATTCTCGAAGCTGTTTCGCTACATCTTGCCCTGTGCTTGGTAATATTAGTTTTAGATATTAATTTTTCGCAAGTAACACATTCGATCAAACTGGTGGATTCCATTATGCTTTCTCCAAAATCACAGAAATCAAAAAGTCTAGTATATAGCGATGCAATTTTCAGGTATGCTATTTATATAGAATTTCTTGGGTGTGAATACAAAAACGCACGATCAACCCAAAATTCAATGAGATTTTATTTACTAGGAAAAGTACTTAAAATACTTTCAAACTTAAGATAATTGATAGAATATAGCTTAAAAATATGTTAAAGGACAATAGTTGTAATTACGATAGAATTTTCAGGTATGTTATGTATATAGAATTTTACGGGGCGAAATACTAAACGCACGATCACGTCAAAATTCAATCTGGTCGAAATTACTATGAAAAACCACGTGAAACACCTTTAAACTTGAAATAATAAATGGTATGTAGCTTCAAAGAAAGTTAAATACCTATTTTTTTTTTTTACAAAAACGAGGAGCGCTGCGACAGGACGTCCGTACTCTTCAGCTGCTCTCACGAGACTGACTGATCTGCAGTGTATGCCGTCTTATATAATAAAAGCGGGGACCGTATTGAAAACACCTGTAATAATTAACCAATCAGAAGACGCCACGTTAGATATAACTCATCACATTACGTCATAACTTGTTGCAACATGTTGTGTAATAGTTTACATCATCCCCCAGTAAGTCTATATCATCTGCATACATATGCTAACAGCTGAGTCACACCGTTTAATTTTAGTCCTTCGTTAGTTTCTTTTACCTTACTAACAGCGTATTCTAAGTATCACTACTATTTGAATAAATTAAATCTTGAGGGGATATGTTCCGAGGTTGTCATAATAAGTGATTGGGAAAATAAGGATGCTGTTTGCATTGGCGTGTTCAGTTAATCTGACCTGCTTTACGGCAAAAATTCTTATTTATTGTATATATTTAATGTACCGCATCTAGATTAATTAGATATAATAGAAACAAAACACCAATGCAGACATGTAAATAAAACAAAAAAAGTCCGATAATTTCAAATTTTCTGGTTGTTTCGATATAATTTTAATAAAATATTTCTCTTTTCCTAAAATTGGATCTGAATTTGCCCGCGGCAAGGGAGATTTCTCTTCATGTAGCAAGACTGCCCATGCCAAGCGTGGCACAGAAAAAAAAAGGAACAAGAAGTTTTCTCCCGCCAACGCTGTTTGCAGCGGTGGAGATCACCACGCAGGCCGCGATTTTTAAAATAGGAACTCGTCTACTTTGTCTTCGGCTCCTAGGTTTAGAAGCTTGTTTTAAGAGTTTTCATAATACGGGGTTATTCAAAATCTCTTAACACCCCCCCATAAAATGTAAAGGATTTAGGCTGGGTACAATTGATCATGGTAAAAACAGGTTAGGGCTAGGGGCATCAGATTGGTGTGTTCCAACCGGACGTCCGCCATATTAGTGACCGCCATATTGAAATCAACTCAAAATTTTAAAATGGGAAGGGTATGATATGACATATCAAATCAGGCTAGAATTTCACGAGAAATGCAATGGTGAAGGTTCTTTCAACTTACCTTTAATGAGGAAAAAAGTTAAGACTGAATGATTGTAACAAATGTCTTATTTCTAGGTGTGAGAAAACAGTGCCAGAATGCTCCAAATCCCTGAGGAACGCATCAAGGTCGTACTGCTCTGTAGCGATTATTTTAATCAACGACACCCCTAATAAGATCCAGTGTCGCATATGGCAGCTGCGTAATTGGTCGAGACACCATTCACAATATTCAACTCAACGACGGGATCATTCTCACTGAGATAATATTGAAGCTGAAGGTTATTGGGGTGCAATTTGTGCGCTTGAAAGTGAAACGCCCCGGGTTCACTCTGCACACACGCCCTCGGCACAACGTTGCAGTTGCGGTTTCTCAGAATAGTACTTGACTGCAACGTATCGGGTTCGACGTTGTGACGGGGAACATTATTCAGTTTTACCCATGATGTTAGCTCTTATGTAGCCGGAGATATGATGTTCTTATACACTCAGGGTTCGGGTATATATATAATGAAAGTCAGCTTCGACTTAACTAGTTTATTACACTGGGGTGAAATTAGATATTCGCACAAAACAAACTCACACTATCTCCTGATAAGAATTCACTGCACTTTGTCCCTCTTGAAGTTCCAGGTTCGAATCTCCTCTGCAGATATCTTGAAGAGGGAGGACAGGAACCATTCAATTTTTTTACTCCAGTGGGGAATAAGGGACCTTATTTTTCTTTTAGGGCATTGGGTCGCCGCTGTGCTGACATGGTGACAATAGGGCATTAATTAAACGACTAAAGGGACATTTTAATCTGCATTTCTAGTAAAGAGTAATATCAACAAGCAAAAATAAATTTACTATAAGCTTATAATAGATAAAGCTTTGTTAAAGTTATTTACTCTAGTTAATTACTTGAATAATGCTAAGCTGAAGACAGTAATTAAACATTGCTTATTTTTCCCTTAATGAAAAATTAACTAACGATGAAAATCACCCTTCGTATAATCTACCTGGTAGGTCAAGAAATATTCCTATCGCTCGTATAATCTACCAGAGTAGGCCAAAATATGACGTCATTTCTGCATCGACTGTTGTGAAATGTATAATCTACTAGTAGGCCAAAGAATACGGATACCCTTCGTATAATCTACTAGTAGGCCGTCTCCCAACAGTAATTATATTCACGAGATAAATCGTAGATTAGAACAATGCGTATGTTCTACCTGGTAGACCGAGAAATATTGCTATCTCTCGTATAATCTACCACAGTAGGCCACACTGTAAAAAGCCCTCTTGTAATATCAAGCACCCGTGTGCACGCAATGCTGGACTATTTGCGAGAGCAGAGCTCGACCAAGTGTCTTCGAAGAACTAACTGACCGGGGCAGCGTCGCTGCTTATATACAAATCCGAGCGCAGCGCCAGCGCCTCTAGTGGGTTCTCGTGAACTACGAGAGCGCTGCTTAACATGAGGTGTCATCTATACAGATTAACAATGAACTATTAGAACAAAAACGTTCCCTTGTGAGATATGGTAGAACTACATTCTCTACCAAGCATAGCAGTGAAACCCTATGCAGAAGCGATAACAAAACCGATAAGATTATACAATGCTATTCAACAATGACAATAAAAAGAACAAATGCGTAACTTTGTAACGATCTAGCAGGATCGTTGCAAAAGATTCTAACTATTGATGAATCACTAACATCACATTCTTGTGATAATCGGCCTGTGCTACGGTTTGGAGACTTTGAAAATCAAGCTAGGACTGGTGTGGATGTTTCTGGGAGGATCTGGTCGTCGCCCGTTGTTGACGGATCCTATCTCCCGGAACTTTTGGAGAAATTGTGCAAATGTTAAATGTATAAAAATATATTAAAATGTTGGTTTACCGGTAACGCGGTAACATAGAGAATACAACACTGGCTGGTTGGTTTGACAACTTCTATTCTCGGCAAAGGCAATCACGTGAAAAGAGAAATGTGAGGAATAGAAAAGAATAATAAAAAGCAACAATAAAAAAAAAAAACATCAAAGGGAGTTCTCTAGGAGACTAGTTAGGAGCAAGTTGAACGTCGAATTTCAGTCGTTACTTAATTAAGAAAAAAGAAAGAATCGGTGCATTTCTTTGATGTATCAGGTTTCAAAGCAAATAGCAGCATCGCATCCAGTTTCAAATTGAAGCTACAACGATTAACAACTTTCCGAGTCAAATTTCCTCCACCTTCTCACTCTCTCCCAGCTCCGCAGATTGTTTATATAAACATCTCGGAACTATCGGTAGTAACCATTACCATATAAGCCAGGTTTATCAACCGCCTGGCCGCGAATTTTTTATTTCTATAAGAGTTTTTCTCCGACCATCACAATTCAAATCAAAATATTAACATAGTTATCAGTTTTCAGAAAAAATAATATAGTCATAGATTTTCCCAATTACTAGTACAGTTGGAATTTTACCTTTCCAAAGTGAAAATCAGGTCGTGACGTGAGAAAACTCTCAAAGGTCAACCTCACTTCGACGTTTTTTTTATTGTTTGATTTGGTTTATTTTCATTCGTTTTTCTGCCACTTTTGACCAATCGCGAAGATTGATGATATGATGGAATTGATGAATGAACAGTCATAAAGAACACCCATGCCTGGCTGCGATTCGAACCCGTGACCTCTGGCGTCGTTGCGCGGTGTGATAACCACTATTACTCTTTATGAGTATGCATAATAACATATATACGAGGGTCGTCCAGAAAAAGGAACGCTTTGGTATAAAATACAATTACAAATGATGTGTGGAATCAAATTATGGTACAGCCCGACCCTGTGGCCGAGTGGTTAGCACATCGCGCTGCGACGTCAAGGGTCCCGGGTTCGAATCCCGGTAGGGCTTCGTTGTTTGTGAATGTCCATTCATCAATTTCATCATTTCATCACTCATCCCCATCTTCGCAAATAATCAAGAGGCACAAAACGCGAAGTAAAATAAACTAAATCAATCAATCAATCAAAAAATTATGGTACAGAAACGACATACCTTACTCTACTTTTCACATATTCCCCACACCCATTCAAGCACTTATCATAGCGTGATACCAGTTTGTTGATAGCATCATTGCACTTGTTGGCGCCAATGTATCAATGTAAGCATTAGAAAGATATTTAGGAATAAAATTGAAGGGATCTGTGAATATACTTAAAAAAAAAATACTTGGCTACGATCTCGCGAAGATTGAGAATCACATCTAAGTCTGGCCAATTATATCATGTCAATATAGAATTGTATGTGTATGTATGTACAGTACCATTGCCCACGGACGAATCCTGTTTCGAACGTTAATGTGCACTGCAAAACTTACTGGGCTTTAGGTAAACATTTATCGACTCCTTGAAATACAGAACTGTCGCTGGTCGTAAACTCTCCAAGTACCTAATTACCTACTTTATTTACGGCGGCGCATTTTAAAAGTAAACGTGCCAACTCGCTCTTCAAGAGCATTAAAGAAAAATTCAAGAATCTACTAAGTGCGTGATACGACAAAATCCTCAGGCATTCCTGAATCCGAGGGTTTAAATGTCGTAGCAACTTATGCTTTCCACCTGGTAGACAAATCTTGCTAATTCTTCAGAGCCAGTTTCACATTGTCATCCCATTTTCTTATTTATCTTCCCACAGGTCTCTTACCATCAGGCTCTCCAACAAATCGTTTCTCTCCCATTCGTGCTATATGGCCTACCAACAGAAGCCTTCTTGATTGAAATCTATTCTAACAATATGAAGGGATGAATATAGATTATGAGACTCAGTATTATGCACCTTTCTCCACTCCCCTGTTGTTTCATCTTTAGGCCCAAATCTCTGTCTCAAAATCTTTGATATTGCACTCTGTCTCGGTAATCTGTAGAGCAAGGTAGAGAAAGCGAGAAAATGAGTGTGTGGAGCAAAGCAGTGCGCGCTGCTGCAAACGGCTGGTAGATGCAGCCGCGTTTTCTCCTCCATGCACTCACTTCCCCTCTCACGCGTTCATTTGTCGAGCACTCTCGAATCACTACTTGCGTAGAGACTTGTTTTCGTTCGCTTGCTCCAGAGATTCCCGGGACAGAGTTTAGACAAGAGGATAAAGGTTTATGAATAGAAAAGTGCTCGTTACATACAATACCTGAATTCTGCTTTCAATTTCTTCTTTAACAGAGTTTTCATCTTCTCTCTATTGATGAAGGAATTGGGAGCATAAAAGTCGAAACATTAATTTGCCTCAAACATCGCTCTGAAGCTCGCAAGTTGAACGCTCATTCACCCCACATTCCACCGGATGCAGAGCCGAGCAACAAGAATTTTCCACCTGGCTCTGCACAGTCAGCAAGGCAACGGCCCTCGCCAGCGGTGAGTGCACCTCCACTGTAAATTTCCATCTGCATCCAGGGATACCCCAGGTGCACAGTGGAGGTGCAAAGTCCACCAACCTATGACTCAAATCCAATGTATAAAACCGCTGGAGACAGTAAATCGATCTCTCACTTCGCTCCAATATCACCACCAAACTGATCGACGAGAAGAGGACGACGGCCTGCTGAGAGATCGCGACACTACGAGGCGGCAACAAGCGAGAAGTCCATAAGCAGTCCTGATTAAGCCAACCGAAGAATCTGCAAGAATAAAACAAGTCGCCGAATTGCCTGCCGTCTCTTATCGTCTTCTTCGATCTCTCCAGCGAACACCTGTCACCGTCGCCGACGCCAGAAGCCGAGGGCCAGACCAACAGCAAGGGGTGAGTAGCGTTCAACAACACAGGCTCCCAACAATCCTCCATCAGCCTCCTTAAGGGTAGAGGTGGTTAGCCAAGTCAAACTTAAGACCTATTGTATTTATCTCAGCTACGTCCCGCCGTGACTTGATCCAGTACCTTACCCGACGTCACGCTACATGGTGGAGATAGCCGGCTCCACTCCGTGGATTTTCATAAAATTTTAATTTTTTTTACGTCACTCAAAACCCCATAATTTAAATCCCCGCCGCACACAGCAGCAACCCTAGAAATTCTTCTTTTTCGATAATACACTTCGTATTATAAAACCCCCACTCGTAAATTTTCTCTTCCGCTCACTATCCTTCATTTCTTGTGAATAAGTGCATAAAAAAATTCCCCCTCCCTAAATTCGCATGAACGAATCCCAAATTATTCTTCACGAAGAGCTAGACCGTTCTCTTGACCAGATTCTCTCCTTAGCCTCCGCTATTAATTCCCCCGCTCCTTCCCCCCGAATAACCAGATCCAAGGCTCAACATCCCGATTATCCCCAGTTTCTAGGTGGTCTAGAAACACCCAAACGAAAAAAGAAACACCCAGAACCCCAAACCAGTACACCTAAAACTAACACCCCTACCACCATCAATCCTACCCCTACCACCATCAATCCATCCCGTCAAGAATGTCAGTAAATATACCCCATGGCTTATACCCCGCCCCCTTCACAGGAAAAAACCCTCAAGAAGTTGAGCAGTTTTTTGAAAAGTTCGATAGTATTGCGGGCGCTTTGGCGTGGGAGGAAAATAAAAAACGCGAAATGTTGCCATTGTTCCTCGCAGACATAGCGCTCACATTTTTGAACGATCTCAAGAAGCAGCCAAACTTCAACACCCTCACGTTTCCGCAAATCAAAAAAGAATTAATTTCATTATTTAAAGGCAGTCACTTAGTCAACATGCCTATCCAAATTTTATTAGAGACAAAGCAGGAAATTAACCAACCCATTCATGATTACGTAATTCGTAAGAAAAATCTCGTCCTTCAATTCTTCCCGCAAGCGACGAACCCTCAAATCCTTTCCTATGTTGTGTCGGGACTTCGATCTAAACACATCGCTGCGATAGGAGACAAAGAGTTCACCGACACAAGTTCTCTTATTGCACATCTGCAGAATCAAGAAAGGCAAGACATGCTGATTCAAGCTAGACGCAATGAGGAACAAAGTGAAGCGATGAAACTGATAGATGCCGCTAAGTACATGCACTCCATTTACGCACCAGCCTCCCCTCAGTTTCCCAGCTGTACGCAACCACAAGTCAGCAACACGCATCCTTTCCCCACACCTCAGCCTGCTTCGTCATTTGTGACGTATTCCCCCTACCGCCCTCGCGCAGATCTCTCAAGCTCCATACAACTTTCTTTCGCAGCAATCTTATCAAGCAACAGCAGCTCTCCCGACCAACTCGTGGCAGGTCCAAACCACTCCCACAGCCCCTCCTTCCCTCCCCTCCAGTCAAGCTCCACACACGCAGTCCGCTAGTTCTACCAGCGTGGCCGTTTCCCAGTCTTGCAACGCAATTTTGCCATCTGGCGGTTCAACAGCGAACCAACTAGATTCAGTCACGAACCAATTGCAAACCTTAACATTAGAAAATAAAGTTGAAGCGTTGTGTCACACTGTCCAGAACCTGGCAGATCAAATACAATCAAATAACAGTAATCAATTTCATACCCGGCCTACTTTTTACGGCCAGGGGAATGGCAATCAAAGAGGTTCTACTCGCGGCATGAGACGTAATTTCAGATCTCGAGGTGGAAATAATAATTCAGCCGGGGGGCGACAAAATTCACAGTTTTCGCAATGCCAGATTTGTTTCCGTTCAAATCACTCTACCAGGGACTGTTTTTATAACCCAAACAATGAAAACAAGGACGATTTAAACTGAAAAACCGTGTGAATCGATGGGACGGATCCACACGCAAGACAAAATTTGACACAGTTCCTATCCTTGAAAAAAAAACAACCTATTCTTCATTCAAGCTCATATAAATAATAACCCACTAGAAATTATGATTGACAATGCAAGCCAGATTAGTATTTGTCCTCAGCATTAGTTCCACCCAATGCAAAGAAAATTCAAATGCACAGCATTATTAAAGGCGTCACTGGTAACAGACATCCTATCTCAGAAATTGTAATACTCCCCCTTCACATAGGAAGATATAGGTACTCCCACCCTTTTAGAGTTGTGCAATCCAAAGAATTACCTCCTCTCCTTGGCAATGACTTCTTGAAGACACGAAATTGTGACATTTCACTTAGTACTAACCTGTTAACTCTAAGACGCTTAGGCCATATTCCGAACTATAACCTTCCCACAAAATCACACACCTACACCATCCCTGATGTATTTTTTTCTAAACTACAGCCTACTAGCAACCAACACAGTTTAGTAACAATCCCAGAAAATGTAACCCTAAAACCTAGAACCCGAACATATGTTCCAGTTTCCATCACTCCCCCCCTCCCCCACAATATCCTACTCACACCCTCTCAGGAAACACTCCTTACATACAATATCCTCATACCCCATGCTCTCCTTAACACTTCTTCCCCTCTGTTACTAATTCACAACCCCTCAGAAAAACCAGTCACTCTCAAATCCAACACCCCACTTGGCCAAGCAACCCCCTGTGACATAATAGTAGACATGACAGACGCATCCAACACAGATATGACTATCACCACATACGCATGCACAGAAGACAATACACACAACACAAGACTGAAGGAAAGTCAGCAAAAATTTGACCCATCTTGCATCAGTATTAACCCTGACTTATCAGAGGCAGACAAACAAAAAATCATACAGTTAGTATTTGATTATGCTGATGTTTTAGCTTGGAAAGGCGATAAACTCACCACAACCCCAATTTATGAGTACGACATTGACATTGGCGATAATCAACCTCCCTATATGAGACAATACCCCATCCCTTTGAATCTTAGAGAGCAAATGAAAATTGAGCTTAACAAGCTCTTACAAGATGGCATCATTCGCAGGTCAGAAGGTAGTCCATTCCGACACTCAGTTCTCTTAGTGCGCAAGCGAGACAATTCGTTCCGCGTGGTGTCTGACCTTCGGGCACTGAATAAAATTATTCAGCCCTCTTCTCTCCCAACACCTAACATTGATAACATTTTAGCAGACATGGCAGGCAAGAAATATTACACAACCCTTGACCTTAAATCGGCATTTTTTCAGGTAAAATTAACAGAAAGGTCAAAGAAAATGACCTCATTTGCAATTAGTAATTGTGGAAATTACGAGTATGAAGTATTACCAATGGGATTGAAGGCAAGTAGTCAGGTCATGAACAATGTAATGTCTATGGCTCTATCTGGCATAGGTAGTTCCGAGATATTTGCATATACGGATGACATAATTTGCTACACAAACTCAGTTGACGCAATGCTACAAGTTTTACATAAAGTCTTTGCTAAATTACGTGCAGCCAATTTGAAACTAGGGCCAAATAAATGTAAATTTTGCTTTGAAGAAATTCCAGTCTTAGGCCATCTTGTGTCGCAAAAGGGATTTCAAATTTCTGATCACATCCTGCGTGCAATCAAAGAATTCCCTCCACCTAAATCTAAGAAGAATTTGAAATCTTTCCTAGGCATATGCAATTTCATCAGACGCTATGTACAAGGGTTTGCGGAACCCGCAGAATGTTTGTTCAAATTACTCAAAAAGAAAGTAAACTTTCGTTGGCATGAAGAGCATCAGAAAAGCTTTGAGGCATTAAAAGACAAAATTATTTCCGCACCCATTCCTAGACCTTATGACCCAAAGCAAACTTCATGCGTATACATCGATGCATCCTACCAGGGAATGGGAGGTTGTCTTATGCAGAGGGATACTGATGGAGTACTACATCCGATAGCCTTCTGCAGCAGACACCTTACAGACACTGAGAAAAAAGCAGATGTCTTTTCTCTTGAAATTGCAGCTGCCTTTTATGTCTTAAAATCATTCAAATTCTTCTTAATCAACACAACCTTTATAGTTTTCACAGATAACCATGCATTATCTTACCTTAGAACAACAAAACAGTTGTCCGGGGTCCTTGCTCGAAGATCACTCTTCTTCCAAGAGTTCGACTTCCAAATTCACCATATCCCATCATCACAGAATGGTATTGCTGATGCATTATCGAGGAATCCTGTAGACCCAGCCCCTTCCTTGCCCAACAACACAGCACAAGACACTTCCCTTGACACAGACGAGGAGGACATACTAAATCAAGTCTTCGTGTTACAATCCGATGACTTTGACATAGGTACGGCACAAAGAGAGGACCCATACTTACAAGCATTAATCAAAATTCATGAAAACCACCCAGATGCTGATCACAAATTAGAGAAAACAGCCTACTCATTTGTTCTTGACAATGGAATCCTTTATAGGAACACTAAATTTTCACCAGGCTATAGAAGACAGTTATGTATTCCCCAAAAACTAAGAAAAGAGGTGTTTCAATTAATTCACTGTAACAAAATGATGGCCGCACATCAAGGTGCTGCTAAAACATACTCCCATCTCTCTTTACGCTACTATTGGCCTAATCTAAAGAAATATGTGTACGCTGCAGTACGCAAATGCACTGAATGTCAAGTATCAAAAAGAGCTCACGGAGCCGTACAACATACACTGCAAACGAGCCCACCCGCTAGTCATCCCTTTAGCCAAATACATATTGACGTGTGTGGACCACTGACTTCAACCTCTGACACAGGACACAAATATTTTCTATCCGTTGTTGACAATTGTACCACATTTGCCATAACTACAACCCTCCCCAACCATGATGCCAACTCAATAGCTAATGCTCTTGTCTCCCATGTTTTTCTCATTTTTGGTCTTCCAGAGACGATTATGCTTGACAGGAGCTCCCCGAACTGTAGGAAATTAATACAGGAATTATCCAAAATTACTGGTGTCACATTAAAATTTGTTGATACTGCTGCCCACTTCAGAAATGGTGTAGTCGAATCATCTTTTCACTACTTGAAATCCATCATGAAAACTTATGTGGTACAAAAACAAGGTAAATGGCATGAACTTTTGGCTAGCGCGACCCATGCCCACAATGTAAGTACACATCTTGGCATGAACAACTCCCCCTATTTCTTGCTATTTGGAAAACACCCTAGGTTAATTGCAGATGCTGTTCTCCCTACTAATCCCAACACCACTATCCACTCTAATGAACAGAGAATGGAACAACTCCAAGCCGCTCGAGAACTAGCACACAAACATTTAGCAAAGCGATTTGAGCAGCAAAAACAATGTGCCGACAAAATGACACAACAAACAACCTACTCCCCTGGACAATTAGTGTATATTTTGGACACTACCCCTCATCCCCACGTACCCAAGGCATTTTCCTCCTCCTACAAATTTCAAGGGAAAATAATTTCACAAAACGACGCCAATTCCTATTTGGTGGAATACACCGATGGTCGTGGCAAACTGAAAACTGATGCTATCACGATTCACCGTTTGAAAACAAGGCACCTCGACTCGGACGAGTCTGTCACTTAAATATTCAATTTTTCTATTTTTTCACCGTTGCACAGTCCATTCACGCCTTATAAATATTCTTTTCGCACCCACATGTCAATATAATACTTGTATTTTCGCAATTTTTTTTCGCAACGCGATTTTTTCACAACGGACATTTTTCACTCAGTCGCACACAAGAACGAGCACATGTAAAAACGGAAGTTCCACCATTTTGATTCACATAGTACCCTCTTCTTCCTGTTCCCTCCTCCTCAATACTGTACACATAAAAGAGTCGGGAATTAACTTTAAAAGCAAGTTCGAAGACTAAAATAAACTTTTAATATTCCACAAAGTAATAATAATAAAGAAGTAGAAAGTAAAAACGGCCAATCAGGAAGGTAGTCTCTCAACTAACTACTGGTTGAGTACGTGAATTTTCCACTCGCTAGAGACAACGCGACTTTTTTTCTGTCTGCAGCAAGCAGATTGTAAAAAAAAAAAACTCGCACAAGTATATGCGCATGCGCGACCTACCTGTAGACGAATCTCGCACAGCTGACGATGTAGCAATCGCCTCGGCTCGAGCAAATACATCGCGGAGCGCAAAACGTAAACAAATGGTAATAAAATACAATCGAATAAAAATGCAGAAGTTTATATTATAAACTATTCAGTCTCGAGAATCTCTTGCATTACAGCTTGTTATTCCTTCTCTTTTCTAATTTATCATTAGTGCTCTTTTACCTTTTTATTTGAGTAGCTACCTCGGAAAACATTTTTTTCTTTTCATCACAAATCTCATGCTTAATACATATTTTTTTTTTATGCAAACTCAGTTTTAAAATTGTATCCTTGTCCCTTTCAGGGTTCACTACCGACAATGGCAGTAATGTTACTACTTTCCCTTTTATCCCTCATTTTTTCGGTCACCACGGCGACTGAACATGTGAAAATCATCTCGGGAATTTATCTGAAAGAACTACCAGGAACCATCCCTTATCATTATACCATCCCCATCTACTATAATGTGAAATTACAAATGCCTAAACCCCAGCACTTCCCATCAACACTACATAATGCCATGTGCAACAAAGGCGAAGAAGATTCCACCCAATGTAAACTTGCGGTCCAACTCAAAATTTTCATTCACACCTTTTTTCACACCTTTCCCTCTTCACACGACCCACTCCCAACACTTCCGTAGTTAGACAAAAGCGTGCACTCCTTGGCTTTATCAGTAGCATTGCTAACTATTGCTGTGATTTTGCCACTACTAAGCAACTAGAACCCCTATTCCAAAATGCTCATTCAACAATCCACCGAACAATTCATATCCTTCCTGCTGCCTGGACCAACAATCCCAATTTTCTACTCGACACCCATTACAAAATTTCCCCCCTTGTGACTGCAACGCCTCTTTATCATAAACAATGGACATTTCATATCCCTCACCTTAACCTCTCCCAATATAAAGTTCTTGACATCCCTCCTATAACTCCACTTTACAGACATGCGGATTTTCCTATCATTATAATTTTTGTCTGGCTCACATGTCTTACTCTAGGTGTCATATACCAATTTAAACTTCTCCACATTCCCCTTTTCTTATGTTTTACTTCTAAGGCTCGTGCACTTACCCCTCATGACCTTGTAAAATCTCCTGCACATCCAACCTCCTATCTCTTCTTAATTTTCATAGCTCTCCTGCTTCTTTGTATTTGCATTACCTACATGTACTTACGTCTAAAACGTCACACTTCTTGCTGTTCATGTTGTCACCGGCGAACCCCATCTCCTCCTAAGACATGTTCCTCCCTATTATTAGTCCTCCTATTTCCGTAGCTGCTATATCTCAACGTCCCGCACATTCCCCACCACCCCCTCCCACTCTTCGTCAACTTACAATTCCCACTCGCTTAGCTCCTCCTCTTCCCACACGTATCACCTTCGATGATGGCTACTGTCTACCCACCCCTGTCCTTTCACTTATGTCACCTTCGACTCCAACCTTTACTCTTCCGCACTTAGGCGAACACCTTTTATTATAACTTCCCCTTCCCTACGCTTGTCGGCTCCCCCTTGTACAACGTCACCATCTGGCCATACTACACTCACGGCGTTCTCAAGCATCTCTTCGGCAGTTCCGCATACAGCCAGTCACCCAGCAGTCGGTCAGCGAGGAATCATCATGGCGCAGCAGTCATCCTGGAGCAGCTGTACAAGCAGCCAAGCAGCCAGCCAGCCAGCAGCCATCTATTGCGGACATCATGCAGCCAGCCAGCCAGGAGCCTTCCCATTGCAGCAGACATCATGATGCAGACATCATGCAGCCAGCCAGCCAGGAGCCTTCCCATTGCAGCAGACATCATACAGCCAGCCAGCAGATATCTTATTTCAGCTCATCATGCAGCGTGCCAGTCGGCCAGTGGACATCATGCAGACACCATGCAGCCAGCCAAACAGCTGACATCTTATTGCAGACATCATGCAGTCTTCATGCGGCTCATCATGCAGACATCATGCAGCCTGCCAGCCAGCAGGCATCCTATTGCAGCCAGCCAGCCAGGAGCCTTCCCATTGCAGCAGACATCATACAGCCAGCCAGCCAGGAGACCTCCTATTGCAGCAGACATCATGATGCAGACATCATGCAGCCAGCCAGCCAGGAGCCCTCCTATTGCAGCAGACATCATGCAGCCGGCCACAAGAAGGTATCTTATTGCAGCACACCATGCCGACATCATGCAGCCAGCCAGACACCATGCCGCCATCCTGCAGCAAGCACATAAACATCTAGCCAGCAGACCACAGGCAGCCTGCAGCTCAGCATACCACCAGCGGTCAGCATTCCAGCTGAACATGCAGCCAGACCCGTGCAGTACCAGCTATACCGACAGCTCCAACTTTTTTTTATTATTTTATTTTTCCACATTATTATATAAAGGGTTTTTATTTTTCTTTACTCAATGTACTTTCAATTATTATTTCAAAATATACTATCCATAACCATCTCTACTCTGCTTCGTAACCACTCACAGTGGATACATCTTGGCCAGGGGAATGATGAAGGAATTGGGAGCATAAAAGTCGAAACATTAATTTGCCTCAAACATCGCTCTGAAGCTCGCAAGTTGAACGCTCATTCACCCCACATTCCACCGGATGCAGAGCCGAGCAACAAGAATTTTCCACTTGGCTCTGCACAGTCAGCAAGGCAACGGCCCTCGCCAGTGGTGAGTGCACCTCCACTGTAAATTTCCATCTGCATCCAGGGATACCCCAGGTGCACAGTGGAGGTGCAAAGTCCACCAACCTATGACTCAAATCCAATGTATAAAACCGCTGGAGACAGTAAATTGATCTCTCACTTCGCTCCAATATCACCACCAAACTGATCGACGAGAAGAGGACGACGGCCTGCTGAGAGATCGCGACACTACGAGGCGGGAACAAGCGAGAAGTCCATAAGCAGTCCTGATTAAGCCAACCGAAGAATCTGCCAGAATAAAACAAGTCGCCGAATTGCCTGCCGTCTCTTATCGTCATCTTCGATCTCTCCAGCGAACACCTGTCACCGTCGCCAGCCGAGGGCCAGACCAACAGCAAGGGGTGAGTAGCGTTCAACAACACAGGCTCCCAACAATCCTTCATCAGCCTCCTTAAGGGTAGAGGTGGTTAGCCAAGTCAAACTTAAGACCTATTGTATTTATCTGAGCTACGTCCCGGCGTGACTCGATCCCGTACCTTACCCGACGTCACGCTACACTATATATAAAAATGTATGTATGCATGTGTGTATGTTTGTTCAGCAATAACTCTCGAACGCCTGGAGCGATTTCAACTAAACTTGGTACACGTATCACTTGCAAACTGGAAATAAATACTGTGGGGGTAATACACCCCTGGCATCCCTTGGAATGGGGGTGGGAAGGGTGACATCCATACAAAAATAATCGAGAACCTCCGATATTAAATTCCTCAGAAACAGACATCCGTGAATCTATGCAACCCGCACAATGATAATGTTTCTCGGGTTGTGTAACATTCAGGCTGTGTTGCGAATGGAATCCATAGCTTTCGTGACACTCCCAATGCGGTTCAAGTTCATCCCCTATCGGCATGGGGGTGAGAGGGGGTGAAAAATAAAATGCCACAAATGACCTAGATTAGTGTCGAATCCATAGTTTTCGGAGTCGCTAAGCTATTTGGTGACATTCACGATCACATTTAAAATTAGTTACATTTTACACTATAGTTAGAATTCATTATTTTCCTGTCCAATACAAGATTGGGATAAATAAATCCCCGGGCAACGCCGGCCAATCAGTTAGGATATTATTAAAAAGTAAAGTAAAGCTCTCCCTGTGTGTTTTTCGAGGCACATAAGGGGTGATTGTGGAGCAAGAGTGGAGGTGATGTGATCAGCACAGCCTGCGGCAACCTTTACTCCCCGTGTCAATTGATTTGAGGCCGGGTGAGCCCTAGATCGGGATCCCATATTTCGATCATCTAGTCCCGGAATCGAACCTGGGTTCTCCCGTGGCAGTCAGATGCTCTACCGATTGGGTCACCGCGACTCTGTATGTCCAGTCCTAATCACGCTATCTGTGCATAGAGTGGAATTCAAAAAATTATTTTTCTTTCTTTCCATCCCCTTCTGCCATTAAGCGTTGGGTTCCATCATCCAATTCCTGTATACTTTTCGGTCCAAGGCTAGTTTTCAGATTTCGGGCATTGTTTTCCCTTTCTTCTTTCCTATCTTTTCCACATACTCTTCCCATTGAACTCATGGTCGTCCTCTTCCCCTCTTGACTTCTGGTCTGGCCTCCAGCACCTCTCTAAGCTTGTAATCCTCCTCCATTCTGGTAACGTGTCCAAACCATTGCAGTGCCTTTCTCTCTATTACATTTCCAATAGTGGTTTGTGCTGTAACTTGAAAAAAAGCTCACTCAAGACATTTCGGCCGGTCTCCGTGGCGGAGTGATTAACGCGACGACACAAGGGGTTCAGGATTCGAATCCTGGCCTTCATCAAGTTAATCATATCATCATTCATCCTCGTGTTCACGATTAGCCAAAAGTGGCAGAAATGCGAAGTAAAATCAACCAAATCGATCAAGAGGCTTGGTAGCATCCAAAATAACTAAGTGAATCCAAAAAACTATTGTAACCTTCGTCAATTTTATTCACTATGAATAAAAGCGACGTAAAATTAGCCAAATCAATTAATCAATCAATGAAATGTGTATGTAGTAAGAAGAGTGCTCCGGCATAGTGTAGCACCAATATAATTGTGCAATCGGAAGATATGCGAACTACAGACATGCCCGTGATTTAGGAATTCGACACTAGCGCCACAGCCACAGATATGGTGGCAGATCAGTACAATAGACTTTAGATTGAATTTACTGGTGCATGAATTTCGGGTGACATGTACCGAAGGACAAAGTGCAACCCGAGTAATTGTTGAAATACCGGCTGTTGCTATGGGAGTGGCTGGGGGGAAGCCTGAACAGACTAAATCGCAAAAGATTCCTCAGACAAAGCGCCTTGAGAAGGCGTCACCTGCAGGAGTCGTATCGTCTCCAAGGCCACCGTGACAAAAGCTTTTCAAGTTTCCGTCTTTTGTAGGTCGCACTACTCCGCGGTACCGTAAGCGTGTGAGAATTAACAGGGAAGGGGGTCACGGATCCCCACATCCAGAAAACGTTTAGCAACGGCAAAATAAAATTATTTTTATCCACCCTCTCAAAGAAAATGAAATTGAAAGAATAAGTACAACATGTCTTAACTATACAACAGACATAATTGAAAAATCATTCGTGTCCATTAATGGTCAAGTCAACGAAGATTTCCTTGTCGAAAAGTATGGATAAGAAAGGGCATAATTCTGCAACTAAACAAGTCATCGAGCCGAGACAACGGCAGGCTGTTTTGAACTTTTCATGGACCGGCCCAACACAAAGCTTATCTACCGTGGCCGTCACGTTCTCCCGACCACACCCCATGTGATTTCTTCCTTTGGGGATCTGTGAAAGACCATGTTTACGTGCCACCACTACCGACTGATCTGCCTGAATTGAGAAACCGTATTGTTTCAGCCATTCAGTACATCACATCAGAAATGCTGACACGAGTGTGACAGGAAACTGACTTCTTCTTTCATCCCATTTAACATTATGTTGTCATATCCCTTCGCTACCAGTAATGAAGGAAATGTTAAAACTGCTATATTCTTTTATGTACACTCTGTATTATTGCAGTTGGCGCCAGTCAGTGTCGATTAACCGAAAGTGACGGAAAATAAATAATACATAAATAGAATCAACAAATCAAATCATTAACCAATGATCTTGGAGAACTTGCTCAACCTTAACTGACCACGTGCTCAGATTAAATCAAGCCGGCGCCCGTGGAGGAGTAGTTAGCACATCGCGTTACGAAGCCAGTGGTCCCGGGTTCGAATCCCGGCCTGAGTATGTATATTTAAGAGTGTCCATTCATCAATTTCATCATATCATCACTCATACCCATTTTTGCAATTTAGCCAAAAGTGGCATAAAAAGCGAAGTAAATTAAAGCAAATCAATCAATCAGATTAAATTATGTGTACGCGCCCATGAGCAGCGACTGGCAAAATATTTCACGGAATGACTTCCATCAGGTTTAAAAGTAATCTATTGCTAACGTGAAAATGGTGCCTGGTAACAGAAATAAAACTTTGCAGGTCACATATGCATTGTCCCATTAAATATTTATGTACACAGGTGTACGATATCACGTCAGTCACCGGGAAATATTGAACAACTTCCAATATTTGCCCGCGTCTGGCCGAATGTCGATTATTCATCTCGTATGTATAAACAGAACCGCGTCACCAATATACCTATGCTGCGTGTGCATTATTTAGACACCTTCAGAGTGTGCAAACTCATTTTTTAATCACATGGGAGGTGGGGGCTTTAGATGCAGTATCGAACTGTAATGTTTATTGTTTGATTTTCTCGGAATATTGAGTAATTTTTAGCCTTAGAAAATCATGTAATAACCTATAACTTATATACAGTAAAAACTCGTTAATTGTATGCGTACAAGGTCCAAATTGTTCAGGCATTAAAACCAGATGATCGCCCAAAACGTGAACAATTTGCTAACGACATGCTGAACCGTTTGGATGAGGACAATGATTTCTTGAAGCGTGTGTGTTTTTCCGATGAGGCTACATTTCATGTCTCTGGATCAGTTAACCGCCATAATGTCCGGATCTGGGGATCTGAAAATCCTCATGTCGTACGAGAACACATTCGGGACAGTCCAAAGGTTAACGTGTGGTGTGGGATAATGTGTGATCGTGTGATTGGCCCATTTTTCTTCCTTGAAAGCAATGTAACTGGATATGTTTACCTAGACATGTTGGTGAATTATGCCGTTCCCCAGCTACAGGATATGCAAGACACTGTCATCTTTCAGCAAGATGGAGCTCCCCCATATTGGGCTCTTGAAGTCCGCGATTTTCTAAATGAAACCTTCCCCAACCGGTGGATTGGCAGAGATGGCCCATTTCCATGGCCCCCGAGATCACCTGACATTACCCCCTTATATTTCTTTCTTTGGGGGTATGTGAAAGATATTGTGTACAAAACAGCAGTTCCTGATATTGTGACCTTGCAACAACGCATCAGAGATGCCATTGACACAATCACACCAGACACGTTGCAGAATGTGTGACAAGAGATTGAATTCCGGCTTGATATTTTGCGTGTTACCAGGGGTGCACATGTTGAAGTGGTTTAAATGTTGAAGTGTATTAACTGTATTAAATGTTTATGTATGGTTCAAAACTTAATGAGTAGAAGCATAAGTGGTATAAAGCATGTTCCATTTACTGTATCCAATTAAGAGTTACATTGTTTTGTTATCAGGGTAAACATTTATTAATTGTATAATACGTGAAACTATAATAAGCATGAGATAATAAAATAAGATATAATAATATTCGTATAATAATAATAATATAAAACCACGAAGTAATGGCCAACTCGGGGTCATTACAAGGAACATCCTGTATTATCTTATATATATATAAATTGATATGTGTGTGTGTGTGTGTGTGTGTGTGTGTGTGTGTGTGTGTCTGTGTGTGTACAGGGCTACTACAAAAGAAATAGACACTTTCAATGTTTTATAAAACAAAAAATATTCGTAATATCGACATGAATTTCGCACTGTTAGGTTGAGGAACTGTGAAAGTTTCGATAATACACATTGTTGGTGTTTGTTGTTGTTGTGGCTGATTTCTGTTCCGGCGCAACAATTGCTAAGATGGCTGCAAACGCTGTTGAAAAATCATATTGTGTTCTTGAACTAGCCAAAACAAACTCCGTTACTGTCGTACGTCGACATTTTCCAACACGTTTCGGAAAACAACCAGCACCTACTAGACAGTCGATCTACGATTAGGACAGAAAATTTGAAACAACAGGGTGTTTATGTAAAGGTAAAAGTCCGAAAAGATTCACCGTGTCAGAAGATAAAGTGGATCGTGTCCTTGCTGTTTTCCAGCGAAGTCCACAAAAGTCCATAGCAAGCAAGGGTGAGTTTGGAACTACAAATTCCACAACAAACTTTGTGGAAAATTTTACGGAAGAGACTGAAAATGACGCCTTACAGATTGCAGTTATCAGCATCTAAAGGAAGATGACAAGGATACACGTAGAGATTTCTGCATTGAAATGCAGGAACGTAATGAAGAAGATGTGCCGTGTGAAACAAGCAGCACATATTGATCATCTGCGAGTTCCTGAAACAAAACTTAAAGATTTACTTTATAAAACAGTGAAAAGTATTTCCTGATAATATAAATAGTTTTGGATTTATAAAGCATTGAAAGTGTCTTTTTCTTTCGTAGTTTCCCTGTATATATACAGTCCCTACCAAAAGTTTAAGATCACCTTGTCATGTGTTTTCTCAGACAAACAGAAAAAGTACATATGTGACTGATTTTCATGAAATAAACACTTTAATACAAAATTGGAATTATTATGTAATGTTACATAATGTACATCAAGATCAAGGAAGTGTAAGCGCATATTAATGCATTAATAGATGCAACTAAAGGTACAATTTGTAAAATAATTAAATCTGAACTTTGAAAATATACTTGGAAACAAACATTTCTCCTGAAATTATATGAATGAAGTGTGAAATTTTAATAGTCAATAGGTATACCTTTACGTTTCAAGCACATTTGCAAACGTTTTCACATACTGCGGACCAATTTCGGGCATTGTTGGGGCGTAATCTTATTCCATACTTCGGAGATCTGTTACCCTGGGGCGGCCGCAGGGTGGTTTATCAACCACTGTACCTTGCTGCTTGAATTTGTTTATTGTGTTCACCTCGCAGGTTTTAATCACATTCAATGTGACTGCAATTTTTCTATGAGACCTATTGCATCTGCACATACCAATTATTTGCCATTTCAAGGCCACGGGCACAGATGGTTTCCCGATTATCACGTAGCTTGCGATTCAAACAGCCTCTTTATTATCAAGCGTTACGAAAACAGGTTTGGACTTGCACAATGCTGCTACTCGAGATATGTCTTTCTGCGCCATCTATTGACACACATTTCAACTAATGACTGATGAAATTTGTTCACTCCAGCGCGTCGCTGAGGAAGATATTGTTATCTGAAGACCTCTCAGTTTTCGCTGTATTTTTTTTTTATTTTGCGAATTTTAGAAAAAAAAATATAAAAAGAGAATTTTTTTTGGATTTTCTTTTGCTACAAAACCTTCGTTCATGTTCTACAATACTGGAAAAAAATTCAGTACTGTCATAACGACGTCGGTTACGAGTATACACATTGATCTGTACTTCAAAATGATGGATTTTTCAGTTAAGAAATTTGAATTTCCACTTTCGTATCTCAAGAACTAAAAGACGTATACCAATATTTTTTCGGCAGTATATGCCTCACACACTATATTACTTCCAAACAATTTCACTCAATATTTGTGCCAAAAACGTTCGGTCAGGATTCATTTATATGAAAAAAGTTGGTGGTCTTAAACTTTTGGTAGGGACTGTATTTGTTCCTGCATAACTCTCGAATGTCTGGAGCAATTTTTACCAAACTTGATACACGTATCACTTGCAATCTGGAAAGAAATACTGTGGGGGTAAGACGCCCCTGGCACTACTAGGGGGGAAGAGGGTAACATGTAAAAATAATCGAAGACGACCGATATTAAATTTAGCACAAAAATCAGTCGTGACTCTATGCATCCCACACAACGATGGTGTTCTCGGGTTGTCTAACATTCAGGCTGATATGAGTTTGTGTTGCGAAAACGATCGATATTAGTGTGGAATCCATAGTTTGCGAGTTGCTAAGATGAATAGTGACATTCCCAATGCCGTTCAACTCAAAGTTCAGCACCTATCGGCTTGGGCGATGAGAGGGGGTGAAAAATGACCTAGATTAGTGTCGAATCCATAGTTTGTGGAGTCGCTAAGCTAATTGGTGACATTCACGATGAAATAAAATTAGTTACATTTTACACTATAGTTAGAATTAATTATTTTCCTGTGTAATAGAAGATTGGGATAAATAAATACCCGGGCAACGCCGGGTAATCAGCTAGTAATTAATAATATTTAATATTAAAATATTTTACATCAGAAATATAAATAAAGTGCTACAGGAAGGATTTGATTGGAGTTTGATTTTAGATGCCCAGCCCACTTTATACAGTTCGGTTATTCAGGGAAAATATAAAATACCAAATATGAAAGAAAAAAGAATGATCATAAAAATAATATATATGTCGTCGAATAACATGGGTACCTGGGGGAAACCCTGGGGGGTAAAGGCGGTCAGGGGCGTGATGCTGATCACATCACCCTCACTCACGAGCGCATCAAGAAAGTGTGGGGCGTTACCCTCACACCACCTATGGGCCTTCATGGCATGGTGCTATGCACAGGGGAGCACTTTACCTTTTTTTTTACTTTATGATCATAAAAAGAAAACAGGAATTTGTGTAAAGATCCTGTGCAGGAGGATACTTCTGTCAGAAGAATCGAATCTACAAGACATGAAAAATAGTCATAATTAACAAAAAAGAAAAGCGAGAAGCACGATGAACAAACAAATGAAGGCCCTCATACTCTACCCCTATCGGCAATAACGTAGAGGGGAAGCTTATATGAATGCTTTATGTACTTTAAAGAGTATTAACAATTTGCTTTACACTAAAAAGCTAAATGTAGTGAACGGTCCGTTGCCATTTCTGACGAGACGGACTGAGAAGGTTGCAGATATACAAGGACCGGAACACCGTGGTAGGGGGACAGTACTTCATAAATCATTTGATCCGAATTGTATCCCCCACTTCAATGTCAGCTGCTGCTGTTCAAAAATCTCTTTATCAGTAGATACACCAAATCGAAAATAATCACAACCAAAGTAAACGTGTTATAATCATGTGAAACGTGTTATATCTAGAGATCTTGAGTTCTCGCAAACGCAATAACACCACTTCAAAAAAGTGTTTACGAATGTGCAGTGAGTTATGAAAATTTTCACCCATTCAAAATCGCGGAATAAGATGAATTTGGCTTAAAATGCAAATTGTGGCGTTATTCAGAATTTCAACACATTTTGTGCTCAAACAACGAATAATACCACTTCAAATCAACATTCTGGTGTTTTTAGCCTAAAAAGAAAACAAGATGTGCCATATTGATACTGGCACGTTTTCCAATATGTTATCCAAGAAGACTATAATGTGTTTTATACATTGGACAATCTCGAAGGCTACATGGAACCACTAGAAATGAATGTTTCCCACGGTTGTTCACCTTCTATCGGAATGTTTTGCATCACCGAACAAAGTGGCAGGTGTTTTGGCGGAGATCGAATGCGCATCTACCGCCACATGGGAGCCTCAACATCGGAGAGAAATAATGAAGGACAACTTCCACAATAATCTGTTGCAACGTATCAAACTATCACGAACAGACGTAGGTTATGTGACCTACAATTTAAAATACTACTTCAAAAGCACAATACATATATAATTTTGATTATATTTAGTGGTGGCGACTAGGTTCCAACACTAAGAGGGTAAGGTGCCAACACTGAGGTACGGCAGTTTACCTTCCCCTGGTAGATAAGATTTAGCATAGTACGGGGGTAAAAGTGGAGGCCCGCCCTCCCGGCCAAACGCAACCAAATCGCTTTCATTGGTTATATTTGGTTGAAAGTGTGCTAAAATAAAGTCGCAGAATTTGGGAGGAAATTTAACACAGAAATATCAAGATCTCTAGTTAAATAGATGTCCAAAGCTTTTGTTAACTACTCAAAGAAAGTACGTATGATTAAGATTATGGATAGTAAACTGTTTACAGTCAAAACAATATAATAACAGAATATAAAGAACCGAATATCCATTTCCCCATCGCTTGTAGCGAGATGATGAAAAGAGTTTACCGAAAAACATCTTCGAGACGTCTAGACCAGCTTCTGGCAAGAAAAGGAAAAAGGTATCTTGCTCATGTTTACACAAAACAAAAGAAACAATGACGTGATCCTTCTCTGCTAATGGAAGACCTTAACGCCAGTCTAGGGATGTTTCGCACGTGGGGTTACCTTGGAAACAAGCATGATGCAGGAATCCCAAATACATATAAAGGCGAATAACCTCAGTGTCCTCCAGGCTATCTTCGAAAGACATTCAGACAAAAACATCTCCAGTTATATTCGTAGAGACATCTTTTTTCATAGAATACTTATTTCCCAATTTAAGTACAGAAACTTGAAAGGATGTAAAATTAATGGAAAACGAATCAAAATCCTCTGAAATTTTGTAAACATCTCCCGAATGAATAGGCATTTTACTTAGAACTTCTACAACAACTTATACAATTCTTTCCAAACCATGTGGATTCTTTTACAAACCACACAGAATTATCCCGAAAATGTGATCCGTAAGGTTATGTTTGACATAGTGTGATTTCGTTCGAGAAAATTTTAAAATCCTAACAAGTCGTACAGAAACGCCAGAAAACATTTGAAAAAAAGCGTTCAAAACATTCCGTACGTGTAACATGAAATACATAACCCCGTGACTGCAAAATGTCGTGTGTTCATAAATAAATAACTGATGTACACATGATATAAAAACCGTAATAATACTGCAGTCACTTTTTCAAAAGTGTACTTTGAGAGAGATTCGACCATAGCAATCAATGAAAAATGTTATTCTTCAGAAAATAGAGAATATATGGTTGTAATTTTATCTAAGTATTAATATTATTGTTGTGACAGTTCAGTAGATTATCGGAATATCATTGGAACTTTTTCAAAATTGTTACATTGTTGGATAACATACCGGGTGGCCAGAATTAAAGTTACCCAACTCAGAGCCCTCTGTAGCCTATTTGAGGCATCGTAGAACTCTGAAATTTGGTGAATCCACTATGCAGACCATGAGGAAGAGGATGGCGATAAAAAAGAAAAAAATAGTTCAATTTTCCGCCACCAGGTTGAAATGTGGCGCTGTACTTTCATGATGGGTTGTAATAATGACGTAAACTGCTCCAATGGGTAATGGATTTGCCTTTACCTTGCAATCTTGCAATAAACGAGAGATTATTTTCTCTCAACTTCCAGCCAGTAACAAATGTCTTTCTAATTAATAACTCAGCCAAATCACTTAACGTGAGTGCTGAACAAAAGTTCGGACGTGATCACCATGCCATTAAATAAGAAAGAACGTGCATTGCTGGTGAAGTTGTTTTATCAGAACGGTAGTAATAGTGCAGCTGCACTGGGAGGTTATCGTCATGCGAAAGGACCTCGAAAGGGGCCCATGACGACGTATGGGTTAAGAAAGATGATGAAGTCATTTGTACATTATTACAGCGCCACATTTCAACCTGGTGGCGGAAAAGTTAACTTTTTTATCGCCATCCTCTTTCCCATGGTCTGCATAGTGGATTCACCAAATTTCAGAATTGTATCGGGTGGTTATAATTAAAGTGACGGTGTTCAGAGTGGTACAGCACGGGCTGTAATGAGAGTAGCAGTCTGAAACTTCGTAGATATGCTAATGAAGCAATGCGCTCGCGAATTATGCAAAAAAAAAAAAAAATAGTTCCAATTCTCGCCACCAGGGTAAAAAATGGCGCTGTAAGCAGTCAAAACTTGATATAGTTACAGGAAAAACACTATAAATCGCAGAAAACAATACTCTTTGTAATAAAATATCGCTACAATTTCACTATTCGAATTACATGAACATTACTAAAGGAAAAAGCAACAAGCGTCACCAACCACAACCAGGGAGCTCACACAATGGTTAGGCAATGTCACAGACTTTGACGTCAGAGTTACGGAAAATTCCACTTTTTGACTGCTTACAGCGCCATTTTTTACCCTGGTGGCGAGAATTGGAACTATTTTTTTTTTTTTTCATAATTCGCGAGCGCATTGTTTCATTAGCATATCTTTGAAGTTTCAGACTGCTACTCTCATTACAGCCCGTGCTGTACCACTCTGAACACCGTCACTTTAATTATAACCACCTGGTACAATGCCTGAAACAAGCTACAGAGGGCTCTGAGTTGGGTAACTTTAATTCTGGCCACCCGGTACTTTAATAAAAAAGGTAGAATGACTGTATAATAAGTGTACTCGTACAACGTTAATTAAATTTTCTGTTAATTGATTTCGCACAGCACTGCGAAATATAATAGTGTCTTAAATACTATACATACACAAACGTATATATACATATTCATTCATATTTGTTTACTTAAGTGTTGTTAATATATTAACACCTTTATGCAACACGATACACATAAAATAAAGGCATAATACAGATCATATGCATAATCACTAAGAAAGTTAAAGATTTTTTAATACATGTTAGGTAATTATAAATATTATAGATTAATTACGTAAATTAGAGATTGACACACACACGTAACAACTAGCTGGGGAAATCAGTCGAGTCATGATATTATTAATTGCTGCATAATTCTCAGCGGTAAACCATGAGATTTACTGACTCCCTCAGATACGGGAATAGTATTTAGGCACAGGCAATATTTTATACACAGAGGAACAAAGCTATTGTAGGGAGAGCACGAAACGATTTATTACTGTATAATACAACATAAATGCAGGTAATATATATACACAAATCTTAATGTATTATTTCGCCATTTCCGGGTATTCTTCAAGTAACAATAGAGAGCCAGGCCGGATTACGTTTACAATGTTACATTCACTGCCGCAGTTACTTTTGAAATATGAGACGGAGTGGCTGTAGCTTAATATATATGACCTTGTGTAATGACCGGATGGTTACACATTAAAATGAAATCAGGGTTAAGAACCAGAGTATCTCCACACAATGTTTCGAACCATTAAACGCACGTACGAAGTCGTTAGACCTCGTTACGTAAGCTCATGTTCCTCTATCTGTAACAAGTACTCTTTGTGCGTGCGTGTGTGTGTGTGTGTGTGGGTGTGTGTGCGTGTGTGTGTGTGTGTATGTGTGTATATATATATATACATATATATATATATTCATATATATTATATATATATATAGAGAGAGAGAGAGAGAGCGAGAGAGAGTAGAGAGAGAGAGAGAGAGAGAGAGAGATTCAAAAGTCCCAGGACACCCCTTTCTCTGAAACGGATGCGGTAATGGCAGCTCCAACTTCCCCTTACATCGGGGTAAAGGGCCCATGCGTTAGGGTGCTTTCGGGACATGGTCGCCATCTTCAAGTCCGCCATATTGGATCGAAGTCAAATATTTCAAATAGCAAGTGGGCCATGTGTTGTATCAAAACACATTTGAATTTTCCAAGTAATGCAATGCTGTAATTATTTTTGTGATAGCTGTAACGGTACAAAAGTTTTTGGCACTGAAAAATAGCGTGTTGCTGTACTCACCGATATATCCTAGAGGATGTGCCCAATGTGGTTCGGATCGTGCCGAACACACTCTTCGAGGCGTGAGATTCACTCTGCATGGACACACATGAGCATCTGTGGAGGTATTTGAACCCAGGCTCGCATGATGCGGAAGCGAAGAAGGCGTGTATCGCGGATTTTCTCGGAGTACATAAGCTGTTTCAAGTAACCCCATAGAAGAAAGTCCAGGGGATTTATGTTGGGAGATCGTGGTGGCCATTCAACGGAACACCGGCCAATTTAACGATTTAATGATGGATGATTTGACTATTGCACATGACATCCGAGCTTGGCTATCGGCTAGTATATGGTCGCATAGATCTAGCTTTGGGCCTGAACTTGAATCCAAGAAGTATGTTACTTGATTACAATGCGTCATCGTTACCTATGCCACTGGGCTAGCCCTTCCTAGAAGATGTAGAACTTATCCTATGGTCAGCCGGGTGGTTTAGCGTGCTTGGAAGAGACTAGAATGTATATGTGTCCTCATTAAAATTCCTGGGTACGGTAGAAATGAGAAACAATTTAGGACATTGAGATGTTCAGAACCAAGTATGCCCACCTTTCTCAATCCAGTTCCCGAATTAGATGTAAATTAGCCGAAATATACGGCACGCCCCTGTGGCAAGGCGATTTCTACTCACGTTAATGCACTTCTACTTATCTGAGGCCCATAAACGATACAACGTTGAAAGTAACACGTGTATGTTAAATGTGACAAATGTCAAAATTTCAATTTTTTGCTTTCAATGCAAACGCACAGACAGAAGATTTTCTTCGAATCAAAAACTGTGACAAACTGTCCAACAACCACAACTATTTGGAATACCAGACATCTCTCTTGTTAATTCCTACCCTACAGTGCTGACGATTTTCATCTGAAATTACAAATAGTATGAACAACGGATCTACCAATTCTCCATTCAGTTAAGTGAAAACAAAAATTATATAGAAATCTGTTCAACATTCCTTTCATAACAAAATGTCATACAACTAGGTGAGGAGAGAAAAACGAATTGATTACGAAGAGCCAATATTTTGTTTTTAGTTGAGTGTTGCGTTTGAAATATCTAAATGTTCGTTCCATAATGGAGCAAAGAATAAACATATCGAAAAAGGAAAACCATTGTTGAACAAAAACGTGGTACAACTTTGTTAGGAGCTTACTTCAGTACAAACAGAAAAATATTTGTACAGATTTTTTCACGTTTTCGTTCGAATTAATTTTAGGCTCGTTATTTTATCGTCCTGGAAAATATTATTAATTACCATTTCTTATACTTGCTTGTTACTGCTGGTCAGTTCTTTTTAAGCCGGCTTTAGACGAAAGCATTTCCTTTAACAAATGCTTCCAAAAATCTTATAACAGATAGTACAGTGGGATCCATGAGTATTACCGTGCAAAATGTCCATAACCATTTTCGTGCACTTTATTTGACCCAATAAGAGCTTCAAGAATTAAATGAAAACTCATAACGAGCTGTTGACAACTTCTGCACCCGCATACATAAAAGTCCATCGCTTAAAAACACATATGATGTAAGAGAAAATTGAATGAAATTAGTCGTGGACAATTTGCACGGTAATACTCATGGATCCCACTGTACATTACACGAAAGCATTTTATGGTTAGCTGTTTCAATTACAATGTATAATACTTACAGCACGAAAGGCACGTCGAGTTACACCGTCAATGCTGTGTGCGCGGTGTTTACATTTGGAAAAGTTAAAATATTCTTCCATGCGTGTACAGTAAACGTTGTAGAATGTGTATTTAATCAGTGCCATTCATCTCTACCTAAAACTATTTAATACGAAGCGATATTCCTCTCGGTTGAATAGTTATCGTCGTTTAAAAGTGTGAAGTGATACGTTGTTTACATCTCACGCGGCCGCCATTACAACTGCACTCGTGACCTAGAGCTCGCCTCTGATTGGTTACTCTACGAAAAATGATTCGGACCGAGCCTATCCTTGAGAAATGCCATGAAATATGCCATGGCATCTGAAATGCCACATTTCTCACTTTACACGGTAGCTTTTTGGTCATGGCATATATGTTAAGAAAAATGCTAATGCTTTCGTCTAAAGCGGGCCTTAGCTTTACATTATGTTGATACAGTTTAATTCGAAAGGTACGTGTCGACCTCCGTGGCGGAGTGGTTAGCACACCGCGCTACGACGCAAGGGGTCCCTGTTCGAATCCCGACCTGGGCATGCCTGTTCTTTGTGATTCTAGTTTCATCAATATCATCCTGTCACCCCTCAACCACATCGTCGCGATTAACCAAACTTTATGGGGGAAAAGCGACGCTAAATAACAATATATATATCGTCATATATCGTAGTGTCAAGTAGCTCTTGAAGACGAATATTTTAGCTGAGGGGATGTTTGGTTAGGCCTTGGAATTAGCTGGGGGGGGATGTCCCTAAAGTTTAACATGGTTTCACTGAGACAATTTGGGGTGCTTTGCGAAAATTGTGCTAGCTAGGAGATAGCATCTCCCTCACTTCGAGCACTGATAGTGATCTTATTTTACGCCACTTTCCTGCTACATTTGGCTATACTCCATCCCGGGAATCTATGGAGCAGAGTAGACGAGAAAGCTTGTGGGCGGAGCGAAGCAGTGCACGCTGCTGCAGTCGCTCTTCCCTCTCCACGAAATTCAATTCCCTCTCACGCGTTCACTGGAAATAATAGTTGCATTGTGCGTAGCAACATATGCTCAGAAGGTAATAAAATGCTACGTATTAGCAACATGTTATTGAGTTATACACTATGCACAGCTAAGATAAGAAGAAACACATATATCATTATCTCTTCTTACGCTTAGCAACGTCGAAAATGTAATTGATCTCCTCTTATAGTGCTTAAATTAACTTTTTGCAGCTCAGTTTCAATTTAATTAGACAATTGCCACTGCAATTTGGATCACTTAGTTCTCTGTTAACAATAGATAATTTCAATATTGTACAAACAAAACAGCAATTAATTTAAATTAACGGCATATACTAATTATCTTGTCTACTAGCTAATTAAGATTTAATTAATTAGCCCTCTGTCTATGTTTGGAATCAATACATCATGAAAATATAAGACTGTCTTCCTTGTAATAAATTAAACAGTAAACAACATCGAAAATTACTGTTAAGCGAACTATGTCCGTGTGCAAGTACTCACTAATAGCAGCTAAGATTATATTCTCATCTCTGGCCTAACTTGATATAAATCTCGTAATTAGATTTAAATTTGCTTATATTGAAAAATAATTGTTTTCCGTCATTCCCATCAAATTTCTACCTCTCCACTGTAATAAATTATCATGCTCATGTTCTGAAATTCGAAACGTCTAGCATAATTACCCTCCAGTAGTTTTAGGGGTGAAAATAAACTTTCTTTAACTTCCTTAGAAACGACCGTTTCCATGGGCAACAACAAACACGGCGTTTGTTATTATCCTTTAGACCGCCGAGCGGGTTTTCGAAAGTAACCTCTCTCTGGCCGCCTCCTTTGCACGCGATTATTAAATTTTACACTTATTTCAGAAAAACGTTATATCTCGGAGACTATTTGAGCAATCTACTTCGAGTAACTTTTGTTTTTCAGGTAGAACATGAGGGCATACAACCGTGCAGGAATCAAAATGCCAAAGCCAATAAGAGGGGTTAAGTGAGCTGCGGCCCACAACTTTCAATGAAAAAAATCATAAAAATGGAGGTTTTTTTCACATATTCGATAATGTAATGCACCCAGGAACATATAATTACTTTAATTCGGTTGAGAAAGGACCATTCTTTGAAACTAAAGTTTACCTCTCCTTCCGAAAATAGCGGGCAAAGATGGGCAAACTCCCCATTTGTATGACTTTTTCATTGAAAGATGGGGGCCGCGACCCACCCAACCCCTCTTATTGGCTTTGGCGTTTTGATTCCTGCACGGTTACATTTCCTGATGTTTTAGCTGAAAACAAAAGCTACCCGAAGTAGATTGGTCAAATAGTCTACGAGTTATAACATTTTTTCGGTTTCGCCGAGGCCTTTTGGCCGCGAATTTTAAATTCGTACACTTATTTGACAAAAAATGTTACAACTCGTTGACTATTGGACCAATCTACTTAGGGTAACTTTCGCTTTTTAGCTATAGCAACAGGGCATGCAACCATGCAGAAATATAAACGCCAAAGCCAATAAAAGGGGTTGAGTGGGCCGCGACCCCCAACTTTCAATGAAAAAATCATAAAAATGGGGAGTTTTTTTTACATGTTCTAGAATGTAATGCACCTAAGAACATGAAATGACTTTCATTTGGTTGGAAAATGACCATTCTTTGAAAATAAGGCTAAAGCTTGCGTCCCCTTCAAAACATAGCGGGGGAAGAAGGGGCAAACTCCCCATTTTTATGAGTTTTTTCATTGAAAGTTGGGGGCCGCGGCTCACACAACCATTCTTATTGCCTTTGACGTTTATATTCCTGCACGGTTGCATGCCCAGATGTTTGATCTGAAACACAGAACTTACCCGAAGTAAATTCGTCAAATAGTCTACGAGTTATAACATTTTTTGTCAAATAAGTGTACAAATTTAAAATTCGCGCCAGCTTCCATACGTAACTTTGGAGTCGGGGTGCGGGGGGGGGGGGGGTTCCTGGGTGGGTGAGTTTTCTTACACATTACATTTCAAAGTTTTATCTGAACATCTGTCAGCTTTACAACCTCATATACAAATATGAAGGTCCTAAAAGCACGTGAATGTTGTAATCGGCACCATGGGTCATATATGACCCATTGGCTGTTTTCGCCTATACGTTCTATGGATCATATATGACCCATTGGCTGTTTAAACGTTAAACCCCTAAACATTTAGTTAGAACAAGCACGATGTAGATATTTTCGCATTGAGTATAACAATATATACGTAATTATATCTGGACTGAATCTTCTTCTTATGTAGATGTCACCATTGTTTGAGGCACTTTTTCAAAACCAGGAGTTGATTCATCCGTGTGTGATCTGGGAGGAATATAATGTAGGTAGACAATTAACGGCTAAATTACACCCTAGCCCCTAAAGACTTGTACACTAGTAATATTGTGCAATCCCCAATCTGTCAGTGTGGTGCAACTGAACGAACACCGTATCATATTATATTTGAATGTCGTCTCAATGTAAACTACGCCTGATTATTTCTTAAGAGATCTAAAAGAAGCAGGATATAATGGCGCATACGCCTTGTCAACACTTTTGAGGACCAACTATATTGTGAGAGAAAATATTGTATTATAAAATTATGAGATTGTAAAATTATGAAATGTAAAACAAATGTAACTGGTGCATAGCCGAAAAGCTACAACCAAATATACATTTATAAAATAATATTAAGAATTAAAGGAAACAATGTGTGCTGCAAAAAATGTCCGTGGAAACGGTTGCTAAGGACATTAAACAAGGACTTCCTTAAAGAAGGGCTAATTGAGGGATTTTTTAATTTTCTCGACCTTTTGGGACAATTTCATTGGGGTCGTAATCTGACATTTTTTGGCTCCGGGGCTTCCTTCATGGAGAACATTTATGTCAGTGAGTGAGTGAGTGGTGGGATTGGGGCTTGAATATTCCATTCTAAATGGAATATCTATTAGGCACAATAAAAGCATATACAGTATACCAGCCCTGGTCAGCTCGTCGTATTTGTGCAAGAGCGCTCTCGTGTGCACGTGTGGACTGCAGACAGAGCAGCTGTACTGCAGCGTTTTAAAAGAGTCGGATGTAGGGAATGAGCGTGGCAGGAGGCTTCGTCGGTTGCGTTCGTGCAGTGAGAAAACTCTGCTTAACTGACTAACGATGTATTGTGGTATTTTATTCTTTGTATTCATGGTGGTCTCGGCTTCGAATCCCGGCCAGGGCATGGATGTTGTTTCTTGAGTGTCCCTTCATCAATTTCATCATATCATCACTCATCCTCATCTTATCTAAGATCGACAGTGTTCTCAGCTTTTTCCTCTCCATCGTTCGATTTCAAGTAAGAGATCTGCTACAAAATGTGCATATAAATATCCAAGAATCACACAGATACATTGCAGATGTTAAATGTCATACAAGGTCATAAATGGTAACTCGAGATGTAGCATCCCACTTCACTAACTCTCCTTCAGAGTGCCTAGACATAAAATACGGAGCAAGGAAACTTTCCATACTGCAACTCCAAGGCTCTCACTCGTTCAACGTTCCTTATTTCATTGGTTTCCTAATCAGTTCAACAACATATCAAAACAAATATATGAATGGCTTATTGCAGAAAGGGACCTGAGTCACATTTTTGAGGTATCGGAGTCACAACTTTTCATCTCCTCTGTCTCTAGCAGCATACTGCAGGAGGGCGCATTTAGGGTTGCAAAATTAACTATTCATTATGCTAAAAATTTGAGCCAACAACAGCACATTTCTTTCTTACACTCTCAATATTATACGATTTTTCTTGTTTTTCTCAGAATTGTGCAAAAGTGACTCAGGTCCCTTTCTGCAATAAGCCATTCATATATTTTCAGCTGTGATTCGTCTTGTATCATCATCTTGTAAAAAAAATTGTACATGAGTAATGTTATTGTCAAACTAACATCTGTTCGTGTTGGTACTTTTCAATTGTTTTGTCTTGCTTCTTTGTTATTTTCAGTCGGATAAATAATTATAGATGCTCGGGTTTAGACTCCAATTAAAATTAACCAGTAAACCTACATAAAAACGAGTTATATCAAAATTTAGGTTATTCAATTCTGCGTTAATCTATGTCAACCAAATATTTTTCGAGTATGTCATCTATTTTGTATTGTCTTTTTGTTTTGCGACGATCGATTTCTTTGAAATTCTATAAATAATAAACGGGTTGTTCGATCGTGATGACATTTTTGTTCGATGCAGGCAGAAAAGTTTCAAACACAATTCGTAATTTTCAGATTTTCAAAATTAGTAAAAGAAACAATATTATCAATTTTGCAAAACAACTCTTTCATAGTATTGAGTAGTCCTTCAAATTCAATATTGGTCTTGTTTTCAAGCTCTTTGCATCTGATTTTAAAATCCATTATCAATTCACATTGCAAAAATGATTTTATACAGATTTTATTCAAGAAACGTGGCAACACAGCACACAACGATATGCATTGAACCGTGGAAACTGCGTGCGTTGTTGCCACGTTTCTTTACTCCGTTGAATAAATCTGTATAGAATTGGTTTTCTAATGTGAATTGATAATGATAATGGATTTTAAAAACAGATGCAAAGAGGATCAAAACAAGACCACTATTGTATTTGTGGAAGGTGGTGCTTTCGTGAAATGAGGGCACATTCCTCCCCAGCATTTTTTACCTCTCAACGCAAGTAGCTCTCGCACTCCTTCTATGCTCCTTACTGGCACTTACAGGCTTGAACCTCGCACCACACGGAACATTCACTAACCTCCACAAGTACACATTTTGCTCAAGCCCGTTCTAACCGCAAGCAACCTCAAAGGCCATTAACTTTCATTTCATTCAATTTCATCTTTCATCAATTTAACATGGGGGATTCACAAGTCTCTTGACATTTTATTTATATCGCTAATCAATGGTTTTCAGGATGGTATAAAATACCCTGTTGTTGTCCAGCAAGAAGGTGCACCGCCCCATTTCGCCAGAATCGTTCGGGACTACCTCGGTGACACCTTCCCAGATAGGTCGATCGGCCGTGGCTCACCAAGACTTTGACCGGCTCGCTCTCCAGACATGACTCCCCTAGACATTTTGTCTGTGGTTTCATTAAGTCTATGGTGTACCAAGTAAACATCAACACCGTAGAGTAACTGGGGAGATCACGACAGCTATGTTGAAACATGTGTTCCGTTCTACGCAAGGGAGGTGGGTGCTATGCCTATACTTACAGAGCCAACTCATTGAAATTTTTGTCTTTTCTTCTAGAATACCTTTCAGCAGTAATGTCAATTTTGTCAATACGTAAAATGTTTTTTGATTATAATGTCAAGAGATTCTTGAATCACCCGGTATGTTTGAAGTGCAGTAGAGGAGCATTCTGCGAAATTGATGCGTGATGTATCAAGATTTTTTTCTGCATTTCGTACACGACACGTTCAATTACTTTAATGGCGATAGCTGTTTGCTAATGAAAAACTGCCTCCAGTGTTCCTTGTTTGAACTGCACTGTGTATCTCTACTTACCATGATTTGCATCTTTAGAATATGACAGCTTTGTGTCTTCTTACACAGGTAATATGAAAGCCTCTTGTATGAACGCCTGTTGAGAGTAACTTAGCGAACTGCCAACTCGGTTAGGAAAATAATATTGTGTCTTTAGAGCCCGTTCCTACCATAGCAACAAGTGACAGATGACAAATGCTAGGAGACGAGTGTCAACCAACACGTGACATTTCGATGACCTCCGGATGGGCCAGTGGTAACTTCGCAACCTTATAATCAACGAGTTCCGGGTTCGATACCCGGTAGAGGCACATAGTGGTTCGGATCCTACTTTAAACAGAAGGTCCAGTCCCGACTAACGCATATAGGCATAAAGTCATGCAGTGGACTTTACTCAATCTAATTTGGTGAGTAATGATTGGCTAATCTATCTACATATATATAAAAATGGATATATGTGTATATACATGTATGTAGGTATGTTTGTTCCGGCATAACTCTCGAACGCGTGGAGCAATTATAACCAAACTTGGTACACATATGACTTACAATCTGGAAAGATATACTGTGGAGGTAAGACACCCCTGTCACCCCTAAGGGTTGGGGTGGGAAGGGGGAGACATGTAAAAATAATCGAAAAAGACCGATATTAAATTCCGCACAAATCAGCCGTGACTCTATGCATCCCGCACAACGATAGTATTTCTCGGGTTGTCTAACATTCAGGTTGATATGAATTAGTGTGGCGAAAACGACCGATATTAGTGTGGAATCCATAGCCTTCGGGTTCGCTAAGATAAATAGTGACAATCCCAATGCCGTTCAATTTATTTATTCTTGCTCCTGGAGGTGAAACTAAAAAAGTTTTTTATAATCAAGTTTTGAGTTAAATTAATATTATAGTGAATTTTTAAAATATTTGACTTGATAATTTGTATACTGTACATATACTTTTAAATACCTCTGTAAATAAAATTAGTTACATTCTACACTATAGTTAGAATTCATTATTTTCCTGTCTAATAGAAGATTGGGATAACTAAATACCCGGGCAACGCCGGAAATCAGGTAGTAATGGATATGTTATTATTAGACATCGGATTTTAGGTTTTTTACCTATTTGTTTCTTTGCAGGTAAATAAGAAATAACAGGTTACGTTAGCGTTTCATTAAAACAAGCAACAACTGATGAAGTGTTATAGTGCGTAAAATGATCCAGTCTCCTTGTTATTACCTAATGTAGGTTTTTACGCCTAAATAAAACCTTTTTTAGGTTCTATATATATTTTTAAAGTTTTACAGAATTATTATATCACACAGAGGTATTTGTTCTGTCTGGTGACGTAAAAATTCAATGACGAACTTGCTTGAAACATTCTCTCTGTTAATATCCCATCCTCCAGGTCCATCATATTTTTTCTAAACTCGAAAGAAAATCACAATGTCTGGCGCCACTGTTGCGTACAGACAGTGCAAACTTCTGATCCATGTTATCTTGCTCACTTTTGGTGCTATGTGGCATACACGCTTTGCAAAGTAACGTTTCAGTATTCAAAGTTGCATCACTGACAATGCTTCTGTTGCATTTTCAGCACATACGATTCCCACAGATAAAAGGCGGAGTTTGTCTGTGGATAACATAAAAGAAATTGTTATTTATTGTGAATAAAAGTATACTCAATCCATTTTTCATATCAACAAACAACTCTTGCTAACAGCACAAGTATTAGTATTACAATAATTTGTGGATAGTTTTGAAAATGATGCATATGATTACAAATTTCATTAGAAAATTAATATTTTCTGGTTATATATACAGTATATAGCCTACATATTACAATTTGTACGGTTTTTGAAATCTACATCAAGAATCTAATTTAACATTTCTAGAATCTATTTTAGAAATTTTTAAAACATATTTTAGGATTTTTATAACCCATTTTATGATTTTGAGGACCTTTCTTAGAATTTTGGAGCCTATTCTAAAATCACACTTCTTAGAACCTCAAAAAACGAGGTCTAATTTTTATATAGGTTCTATCGGGACAAATTTACTAACATCTTCTCATTGAGAATAATCCTTTATTTTGAAATATTCGAAAATGGAATAATATTTATTTTACTTTTCACGTAATAAGGCACAATGAGCAAAATTAAATTTTCACTGTTCGTTTGCCAGGGGGTGGGCATGCAGCCCCCTTCACCCCGCCCGCTGGGCACGCCAGTGTATCCAGATTAATCTGTAAAATCGGCCAGATTAGCAATCTGATGCTCAGTAGATTGGGTGCATGGAAAATGAGGCATCGGACCTTTCTTAGCCCCTGAAATATGACTCTGTCACTGACAACCTGTTGAAATATGACCCCAGTGGGAATCGGCTCCCTGGAGGTTTTGCTGCTTGCGACGATCAAGACGAATTCTGATTAGATGAAACTTATGAAGGGACGATTGCGAAGAACACCAATGGTCAGGCGACAACTCGAACACGGGACTTGCAGTAGAGGGGAACGTGATCTACTTCGTCATGTGGCTTGTTTGTTTAGTAAGAAGTCGCCAAGAGAAAAGACGGTCCAACAACATTAATTTCAGCTACAGTAAAAATTTAAATGACGGTTTTTAAAGACCATTCTATGGTACGAAAGTTGAAAAATCATATTTTCTTCTTAACCTTAAAAACAATTCTAAACCTGATATCAATCCGTTTCCCTTCATTTTTCGTCATTTTTGGTTTTTATGACATTTTTCAGTATTTATTGCCGTCTATTTACATTTTTCTTAAATTTTGAGGTTGATTTTTCTTATCTGTTGTTTCGTGAATTTTAAATTAATATACCTTTGTATATATATATATATATATATATATATATATATATATATATATATATTAGGGTTGTCCAAAAAAATATTTTTCGAATTTAATATCGCATAGTTGATAATTTTGTTCCTTTCCCATGAACATATTTTACTGCAAAAATTCATCCCAATTGGAAAAAAATTTAGAGGTCGCTCAAGCGACATGAAGTTTCACCATAAGGATGTATACGCGTATGTAACGTATATGGGATATATGGACGTTTATAGCATATATATGTGTGTATGTGTATATATTGGCCGCGATTGGGTTCCAAAACCGAGGGGGCAAGGTGCCAAAACTGGGGGTCAAAGACAGTATATTTTCCATTGTAGAAAAGGTTTAGCATAGTGCTGGGGCAAAAGTGGCAAAAAGTGGGGGGAGAGCTACCCAAGACCCTTGGCGTCGTACCGCGCTGTGCTAACCACTATGCCACAGAGGTCGGGGAAGTGAATTGATAGTATGGTATTGAACCCGCTAATTTCTGTAATTAAATATAATGAACTTGATACGAGTGGCACATCGAGAAATGAAAGAAAATATATACTAATTTAGTCACTTTTATTAGTCACCTATAATTCAAGGTTTTAACCTCAACATGTTCTTACTGCTCTTAGGTAATAATGCAAAATATATAAATTAATTGTTTATTAATTGTAATTATGTTTATATTGTAATTATCTAGGGCACCTTTGCTGTGGACTAAGGAACAAAAATCTCTGATTCTTTTCATATATCACGTCGTGGCCTTGTAATCGTTACCGGGTTCGATACCCGGTGAAGGTACATAATGGTTCGGATCCCACTTTAAACTGTAGGCCCAGTCCCGATTAGCCTTGCTGTGCATAAAGTGAACTTAAAACACCAACTCAATCAATCAATTCTCAGCTATCAGAAAATATTTGGTTATAATGGCCCGCGTATATAATGTATGCCCAAGGCCGGACCTGTTTACGGTACCTTGTAACAGTGTGGACGATTCATTTTAGAACATATGTTTGCTTTCTCTCGCCCCGCTGTCATGTAATCTCAGTACATCTCTTTAAGCACGAAGCGCGCATGCGCTAGATCGCACAAGCGGAGACCTACAAAGTTTCTTGGATCTTTGCCGCTCCCATCATTTACCCCAGTGCGAGCCACAGGTGACGGTCAGGCGACGAGACGATCCGCGTCATCAAGCGTTCCCAGCACGAGATACACTTGCAAATTTCGTTCCGCTGATTTTCGCGTTTCTAGTGCAAATATGTAATTTAAAGAAAGAAACATGCATGTTCTGCTCCAATCTGTGACTAAAGTGCGACGTTAATGTTGTCATGTTGCTCTGAAAAAATACAACCTTGTAAATTACATCAAACTTACAACTAACTAACTACTGACTAAGGTAAGTTATGTCCGATAATTTACACGTGACATTGTTGTTATATTATCGTTACGACAATGTGTTTGTATTTATCAAAAAGTCGCATGCATTCAGGTTTATTTCCATCAACATACGGAACACTTAATATCTAAAGTTAATTTCAAAGCAGGACATATAAATCTGAGGGATACTTTTGCATTAGCTTCCATTAAATAAAGCAAGAGGCATGGATATATAGGTCCATTTGACACAATTCATATGTTTAACGAAATACACTTTAAACATTATCGCTGTACCTGGCGTGAACAGAATAAAAGTGTAGCGTTTTAAAGTAACAATAAAAAACAATTGAGTATATGTTTACTAGGTTCGATATGGATCCATTAATTCGAAACCTTATTGTAAGTGCTACTTCAAATACTTATTCTTTCTTCAATTGCTTGCTTTCATAGTACAAATCTCCAATTCTGACATAGCTACGAATATCATGAATCCATTTTTGAATTTGAATTTCCGTTGTCAAACAACTTTCCACAGCAGAATTTAAAAACTAATTCATTAACGTCTGTGACGAATATCAATCTTTCATGAGAAAACTTTCATCTTTAATATTTAATGATAATCTGTTTTGAGCTTACGCTGTTTTTGCAGAATTACTAAGGAAGTAACAAAAGCTTTGCAAAAAGCTTCTTTGAAACCAAAACCATCATTACATATCATGTACGTACGCGGATTTGCCACGAGAAACAGGTTTGCTGTAAGCTTTAAACTACAGAAACTTTTTTAAAAGTATCGAACAGAAATTCAATTCTCGGAAGTGGGAAGTAAATGAGAATATATTATTTTCGAACAAGTGTTCTCGGGTTAAAAGCCAGGTTAAGTCTATGTTGACTTCCAACGTTTGAGAACACTTGTTCGAATCACGTCGCCAGAAAACCTACAATTCCTATTTTGTTTTCGAAAAAACTACATTCATTTTCATCGATTTAAATGATATACAGCGTGTGAGTTAGATTTTTGTTACACTATAAATATACAGAACACTCTTAACTGCAGTTTATGACTGTTTGACCGAGTATTGGATTGTAGATTATTTCCTATAATCATCCTTTATAGAAGTATTCAACACACTACTACATGCAATACAATCGTTACTAGCTATATCCATAAATACCTTAACTTTTAACATTCACGACAACATAAAACATTTCCATGTTATCAGAAAGAAAGAAAGTCGAACAAATTCTCTAGAGTTATTTTAGCCAGGTTGACTCGACTCTAACATAGATTGATTGATTTGGTGCTTTAAGTCCACTTTGTGCACAGATAGGCTAATCGGGACTGGACCTACAGTTTAAAGTGGGATCCGAACCACTATGTGCCTCCACCGGGTATCGAACACGGGACCCCTTGATTACAAGGCGACGCTAACATCGAGTTAGTCTGGCTGATAACCCGAAAACACTTGTTCGAACCACGTCGCCAGGAAAGCTATAATTTATTTTTCCAGAAAGTTATTAGTGCATAAAGCATTTACTAAACATATTTTTAATGCGTATCAAGACATCAAATAAAGCGAATATGTTGTTTTAAGCATTTTGTGATGTTTCTCACGAATTTCACCATATTTCGCGCGAATATTGCAGCGAGAAATCTGCGCATTTGGCAATGATATTGCTTTATAGACTGATTGTTCGTTACTTCTTCTTTTCAAGTGGGTCCGCAATTACGTTCACGATATGGGCGAACACCAAAATTTTTAAACCAATGATCGAACCCGAGTCGGCTGACATCATAATTAAGGTCTCAAACCGTTATTTGGGAATTCGGGTCTTCATGAGAAATGACAGATGACTGTTAATCTAATGTAAAAATTTTCAGTCAACTAACTGTCCTTTCATAGTCATTAATCTTGCAGTAAAGGTGCGAATCTATCTTGTTTTTTGCTATTCAAGTAATAAAAATAACATTTTATGTAGAATAGAGCTGACGTTTAAGACACAATCAGTGTATTGAGACTTAATTTGGGAATTATGTTGCTCAGGTGCTGTAGCGGGTCCGAAAGACAAAAAATAAGCACAGTTTTAAAATGTTATAATTGGATTGAGATTTGGTTTTGAAAACGTACATTTGGAGTAAATAGTGCAATTGAGAACAATATTAGAAAACCAAAACAAGCCATTAGGATTATAGAGGATTAAAGACAAGGAAATTGTGCAAAACTTTACCCTTTCCTTCACTTTACAAATTAGAAATAGCATTATGTGCGGGAAGAAATATTACGCCACGAAGCTCATTAGAACATACATACTTCTAAAGCCTTACTTAACCATGTTAACATAAGTTCAAGAAGGACCGGAAAATATTCAATAACCTACCAAATGATATACAAGCAGAAAATATGACAAGGTTAAGAAACAAATTGTAAAAAACTATTATTAAACAAGGAATATTATAGCGTTAGTGAATACTTAAACTGTAAGTTATAGAAATTTTATAATTATATTTCTTGTCTGAACTATACTGAACCCTCCGAATACCAATGCCTATGGTTGACATGGAATAATAACTTCTAATTCTAACATCGATTGTTGACAAAAATAAATGCACAAACTTCAGGTCCTGTTGGTACACATATATAATAATATGCAAACGAATCATGAATTAGAGAATGTTTTATAAATTCCAATGTGGATATGGGTTGTTATTCTCTAAAACATTAAAAACGGGCCACTCATAATTTCACTATTTTGGACTAATTATTGCAGAAGAAAATAATTTCCAAGGACTTACCTGCATTGTGCGTGCGAATGACGGAATGGATGATGACGTGACTACGGTCACTCTGCGCTATATGCATCTTTCCTCATAGATAACGGAAAAGGGAACCATCATGCTGAACTAATAAGATTGATCTTCTCAATAGTCAAATTCGAAACTTGAAAACCTTAGAAATTACAATTGCAGTGTGTAAAGTTTTCGAAGTTTGTGCTATAATTCAATTTAACGAAGACAGGTCAATCGGGATGAGGGGAGGGCTACAGTTTAAAACGGGATGTTAATGACTGAAATGTGACCCCCACAGGGAATAAAATCCGAAATCTCTTGATTCCAATGATTTCTAGTTGTAATTAAGTGTGAGGTTTCGTGCATTGTAGGGATTACTGCATGCTAGGAGAAAGGCTGGGTTCAGTTCTAATAACCTAATACTATGCATACAATACAAATATGATATTATGAAGAGCAAATTCGTATTTTCGACTGAAATATTTTAATTTTTTTTATTTTTGGGATTATTTAACGCTAATTGATAGTGTCACAAGTGAAACTATTCTTGGTAGAATGGTGACATATACATACCAAAACGAATAAATAAACAATTAACTTCTGTCTTGATGTATTACAGAACTACGCCTAATCCAAGATAAAACTCATATAGGTGAGTAACAGGATTATAACGATATGAAAGAACTATTTCATGTTATTTTTATATTAATAACTGATAATAAAAAATTCGAGACTAGGTAATACATGGATTGATTCAATATTTAGTAATGAATAATGGCTATAGCCTTTGAAGACATGTAAAGTGTATTATTAAAACACTATAAGGTTATTAACAACACGGCTTTAACGAATTAACTCTGCATACTCCGTCAGCTGTGCAGATAATTGAGTTGGTGGTTTTCTGAACATCCCATTCAAGCACATAATTGGAACCTGTATTGAAATGCGGTCTGGCTTCTCTAGTTTTCTATGAGATCCCCCTGGACAAGGTTAGGCGCGACCACAGCAGCGGTAAGTAAACGGGTACAAATCAATTATCTTCACAGGCAATACACATCACAAATACAAAGACCTGTATTGTCACTGGGAGGATATTGTATATGCATGAACATCTGTTGCGCATTAACCGATGCTGCTCATGCGTGTAATTGTACCATTATTGTATCCACAGCTATGAAATTTTGGTTTTGTTATGAAACACAGTGCATGGAAATTGTTTGAAGATAAAACGTAATGATTTTGGCATGATGAACATGTATTTTATATATTTTATACGCAATGACTCACTACGGTTATACGAGGGACATTAAAAAATAACGGGACTGAGTGAATCACGCAAAACACAGTAATTACACAAGGTCAATAACACTCAGAATGTCCCATCTGACTATCCACTTTTAAACTAATGTTTCGAACACCCTTTTGAGAGCTTGTTCAGAATAGCTATCAGAGCTTTGATCAGTTCATCATCGAATGGAGCCGACCTCCGTCGTGGAGTGGTTAGCACAGCGCGCTACGATGCCAGGGTTCCCGGGTTAGAATCCAGTTTCCTTTCATCAGTTTCATTATATCACCACTAATCATCATCGTCGCGATTAGCAAAAAGCGACGCTAAATAACAAAAATTAAATTTAAACAAATCTACCACCACAGAAACGCACATTTTTCTATCTCTATTTGTTTTCATTTTTATTACCAGCCTGCATGCTTAAAATGCACCGAATTACTACGAGTATCAAACGCTGAAGACAAAGCATAAACACTTTACCTCTTTGAAAAGTACCAAATTCTTACAATTATCTAACGCTATGTTTAAAACGTAAATAATTCATTCCCGTACCCGACACTGAACAAGAAATTTGTCTAAGTGTGTTTTAAGCCTACTTTATGGCTAGGTCAGATGGGATAATGGAGGTTAGACCTACAGTTTTAGTGCAATCGAAACACTGTAATGTGCCTTCGTGGAGAATGCAAATCATGAACAGTTTAAATGTGATGATTGTTTACGAGCTTGATTCATTTGGTATATTTTGCTTCGTTTTTCTGCCACTTTTGACTAATTGCGAAGATGAGGATGAGTGATGATATAATGAAAGTGATGACATACAATTACAAAGAATACCCATTTCCAGATGGGACCCATAGCGTCGTAGCGCTCTGTGCTAACCACTCCGCCATGATGGTCTGCAATTCTTTACGTGTATCTTATGTTGAACTTAAAACATAAAAAGTCTACATGTTCAATTTTTTACATCTCGCAAACGGGTTATACCAGAGGCGTGGCGTGCATGTAGCCGCTGTTACCGCAGGTAACACCAAAATATAAATAATTGAAGAACCCGTCTTAAAATATTATTACGTACATAAACTGGTAATATTGTCGTAAAGTAAACATTGCAGACTGACATTTTTTCTGACACCGGCAAAAGCGAAGAGGAGGACTGATCCGGTACCCTCCACAGGCAACATGAGGAAAGGGCCCTGAGCCCACGCAAGGAAGACTTCGCGTTGCTGCAAAAACTGACCGTGGGAGGAGGAGGCGGGTTTTTGGCATGCCTGTTTAGCCGGCGCAGTTGCCGGTGATCCTTACCGGAAACAGACCAGTGTTGCCATATTCAATTGACAGAAAAGAGCTAAGTCGCCTAATCGGGTCTATCTTACTCTGAAGGTGTCCAGTCACACTGGGGAACGATGGCGCAGTGGTAGCGTCGCCGCCTTATAATCAAGGGATTCCGGGTTCGATACCCGGTGGAGGCACAAGTGGTTCGGATCCAACTTTAAACTGTCCCGATTAGAATTACTGTTCATGAAGTGGACTTAAATCGCCAAATCAAAATTTAAAAAAAATCAAATCACACTGGGGCAAAAGCAAACTTCCAAGTGATATTTTGTATTTAAACTAAATATCAGCGATTATGAAAGTCCTCTTTGTCCTTCTTCGACATCATGGGCGAGAAGGAGAGGAGAGGGATGGGTATGGTCAAGGGGTCCGCTGTCCTTCTAAAAATGTCAACCTAAAATTCTATATTTCACACATATAATATTATTTCGGTTACAGGAATTTGTGATAATTGTTGATAATACTGATTGAGATTGACATACGTTGTCGCAGGAATGCAATAATTTCGGATTGAAGCAATGTTTTTGAGGTGGTAGAACTGTTTTTGGGTGAAAACAATACTTACAAGCATAATTTCCCGATTGTTATCTTAGCACACTCTGAAGTGTTAGGTTTCGCAGGTTCGAATCCTCAGTAAGAAATGGTTATTTCAATGTTCGTTGTTATTATTTTACTTACATAATTATAAAAATTAATAATTACATACACAAAGAAATAATAATTTTATGTCAATAATTCACCATGCATCCTCATCGTCACGATTATCCTATAAAGCGAAAGCCTTAAAGGTAGCAAAGGACGTAAAATATACGAAATAGTAGTGGTGTCAGAAATGAGATTTCAGTGGATTTAGCGAAACATGGGAGTGGGAGTAGTTAGGAAACAGATGAAGACTACATCTACTCTACATACGTCTTATTTGAAACGAAAAGTTTCGCGATTTGGGCAAATCTGGTTTCAAAAGAACTAAGATGGCAACATTAGTAGAACTGGACTTCTTGCAGGTTCCGAAGGAAATATTGGGGAAGGGCCGATGCTGAGAGGGGAGGGGGCAAGGAGGGTGCTTCACGTGTTACAAAAGTAAACAACGGTTTGTGGGAGGGACTGTGCAGTGGGAGTTTTGTGACTGGTGTCTTTCGTCTTTATGTTGTTTTCGGGCATTGTCAATTAATTTATGAAGCTTGCTCCGAGTTCCGAGGTGGCGAGTTCATCCTATCTGGACAGTGTGTGTAATCGTGCGATAGAAGATATTTTGAAGCAACCTTTCGGTTCGTTATTTTGCAGAAAAAATCGAAATTGTGGCGAAAGGGAGGCCAAAGCCTATTTTGAACGATTTAAAAACCAAGTCGTCTGCTGCATATGACCGACATTTCAATGTTTCGTGGTATAACGACTATCCGTGGTTATGTGGATGTGTGCAGTTGTCGAAACTCTTTTGTTGGCCATGTACTCTATTTTCGGGTGAAAAAAAAAACGTGTCGAATTCAGATGTGGATAACATGAACCATGACCATGACGCACCCAAAAATTCAAATTCAAATGAAAAACTTCTCTTTATGACAGCATCATAGAAGTTTTTTTATTTGATTTGATTGATTTTGCTTCGCTTGTGCCACTTTTGGCTAATTTGCAAAGATGGGGATGAGTGATGATATGATTAAATTGATGAATAGACATCACAAACGCCCATGCCCAAGCTAGGTTTCGAACCCGGGATCCCAGCATCATATAACTATTTTCAAAGTCGGATTGATCTGCTCTATAAGTAGCCTTCGATGTTTCTGTAAGTATCAAATTACGTCTTATTGTGTCAACAACCAATGTTTGCGATTTCACTTTAGTCCTTATGTCAACATTTTTTTCCTGATTAATAACTTTACCAAAATCTAGTATTGAATTGCATACGTACCAGATTAATATTATATGAACTACTTGGAAGACATGGGGGGGGGGGCATGAGGTGGGGAGGCGCCCAAGTCTTCCTTAAATGTCCTACTGATAACCGGTAACACTTTTAAAAATCCACGCCACGCCACTGGGTTATACATATCTAAAGTGTGATTTCCTACGGGTATGCCTACAATATCGTGTCATTCTAAAGAATGAGGGGATCTGAACCAGTTGTTTATGCAATTAATTGCTGGGGTGATGTAAATAACTCATCATTCATCCTCTGATGAGACCACTCGTCATTGGCATGACGGGTTAACGCTTGGCAATGCGAAAGGTACAAAATCACACTAAGGAACTAAACTGCAGAAAAGACAATGGTCACTCGTTGGGTTTTGTGAACCGTTGAACCTGAATCATATCATGGCTGGGTGTTAGGATAATTACCTGTCTATCTGAAGTCTTTAGCTGAATAAAATAAGCGAAGTCCTCTGTAAGCTTCTCCACTATGCTGACCAAAGCGTCCTTCCACTTCTGACCTACTGCCTTGCTGACCACCTCGTCTCTCTCAACTCAATCCCAAAAGTCAGTCCCCTCTCAGTTTGTCTCACCTCTATATTACTAGGCCATCGAGCTCTTCCTTTATGCCGAATCGTGTTATTTAATTGCTACCATGCAAACCGCTGACTCTATAACCAGAAGTATTACCTGTTTCTTGAATGCTCAGGAGGTTTGCATGGCACAACACTATGCATTGTAAACATGCCTCAGAGGTTGAGACAACTGAGAAAAACAAGTGAACAACGAATTTTATCCTCATGCTAGTCAGTGAAGCTAGAAAATAACCTACTTTGACGTGATACGCTCAGCGCATGCGCAGAAACATTGAGTGGGGGAACCTTCATCTTCTTCTGACTCGCGCTTAGGCTTCACGTAAGATACGACCAGGGACGTTGTCAAAAGTAAGCAATCTCAGCTCAGACGTGTGTACCTTGGGGAGAACTTTTTCTTCCCGCATGCAGCTACAATACAAGACGTTCTTCCCCCATGCATTAATTTCGAACAAGACTTGAATACATACATTAAACTTTTACGGAAAGAGAATCAATGTAAGCAACCAGGGCGGGTTTACCTTCGACATTGTTCTGCTTGAATCGAAAATTCAACCCACACGGCAGGCTCTTACTGTCAGAGCATAAATCAAACATCAGGATGGACTCCTTTGTGTCGCTTTCCATGGCACTACTTTCGCCGAATGAACAAAAGGTAATTCATTCTGAGGATAATTCTATTCTCGTCATGGGCTTTGACAGGAGACAATCGGTGCTCAAAAGTAGTCGAAATGAAAATGTAGCAACTCGCACTCGACATGGAGCAAATTGCAGTACCTATTGGCATCTGTTCCAAGCTGGATTTGTCCGTTTGACTAACCGTAATTGTTCGTTCGTTCGAACCTTTCCTTTGTTTGCCCGTGAGAGAGAAAGCAGCGCAGATAGCACGGATCAGAATCCACCTAGAACGTCAGACTCCTTCGATATTTTCTGAGAGCCTCGCTGCAAACTGATACATATAATTGAATATTGAGTTATACCACGTCATATTGTCACATTGCGCATGCGCCACTTGGAACTTTCAGCTCCGATAGCCGCGCTGCAAGATATTCGTGTTCCCGGAAGCAACCATCTTGCCGCGCGGCAATCTGAAGTCATTTTTCTGCGATGCACGCTGCTACGTGTAATACAGCCCTAAGGGTCTACAGTGCTATTCAAAGATAGTGAAGATTTGAACGTGAAACAGTGACCGAGATTCTCTCTGAAATATTCAGTTTATCCAATAAGCGAACGCAATAATCAAACTGACTTTTCACTGAATCGAACCTGCAACCCATGAATATACACACATAAATCTCTGAGTATCATCTCGATCGAATAATTGTAAGGTGTTCGAGTAAAGGCATTTAAGTCAAAAACTGCGATTTTTTTTTGCTTTAATATAAGTCACACTGAATCAATTAAAGAAAAATATTATCAGTATTATTTTAGCTGATTACCCGGCGTTGCCCGGGAAATTTTTTATCCCAATCTTCTATTAGACAGGAAAATATTGAATTCTAACTATAGTGTAAAATTAACTTGAAGTTGAACGGCATTGGGAGTGTCACTATTCATCTTAGCGACCCCGTAAACTATGGATTCCACACTAATATCGGTCGTTTTTGCAACACAAACTCATATCATCCTGAATGTTATACAACCCGAGAAACACTATCGTTGTGCGGATTGCATAGAGTCACGGATGTCTGTGCGGAATTTAATATCGGTGGTTCTCGGATTATTTTTACATGTCACCCCTTCCCACCCCACCCCTAGGGGTGCCAGGGGTGTCTTACCCCCACAGTATTTATTTCCAGGTTGCAAGTGATACGTGTAACAAGTTTGGTTGAAATCGCTCCAGGCGTTCGAGAGTTATTGCTGAACAAACATACACACATACATACATACATACATTTTTATATAGAGAGAGATTGGGCACGTGTGCATTGATGATCCAACATATCTGTAATGTTTGCTATAAAATAATTAACATTAAAACAAAATAACTGTCTGCTGTAAAATTGCATTTGTCTTAGGTGTGCGGTGATCCTTCTAGGTAGTACACCCACTTGTCAACCACACGTCCACGTAGTGCACCCTGTACTGCATTTTGCAGACTAACGAGGCTCTGGCGTCTGAACCTACGGCCAGTATAACCTTCGTAGGACTGTGTGTGTTGTCCTGTTTTTTGTCCTTGTGTGTGCTGAGTGCCCCTTTACAGCTTCAGCTTTTAACTGAACTCAGAATATTTTAATATTTTAGTTAACGACATTACAGCTTTTTTAGTTATGGTAAGGGGCTGGACCACGTATAACGTGACGGGTGCAAAAGACCCTTCAAGTGCTGACGCACCCAAAAATTGAAATTCAAATCAAATCAAAACTTAAGTGCTTTTTCCCGAACAGACTAGAATTGAAGCTGATACAAATACAGCAATGTTGGGTTAAAAAGAAATATACATAAGCATTTAGTATCATATCGGAATTTAAAGCAGCCCGTTCTAATAAAGTATTGAATTGGATGAAGAAAGATGGTGGTATGAAGCATTCAATTCCATTAAGAAGCACTTCTGGATATAATACAGTGCAAAATGGAAGTTTAATCAACTAATATAAAAGAAAATAGTCATTATTAATACATAGGTATACAAGGTGAACTATTTAAGTTGACAACTCGAAATATGTTACAAACGAAGGGTTTTCCAATTAAATGTTTCAAATTGTTAAATTTTAAGAAGCCATAATTCAAACCTGATACTGCATGTTAACTTTTAAGCCATTATTCAAACGAACTAAACTGGAAATAAGAAGTTTTATTTCTCTCCTCTTCTAGGCCACAGGACAATCTAAACGTAAAAACAAAATTGCTTCACAGAATATATCACATTATGAAAAATTTACATGAACATATTTGGGTATGAGAATCTTTTGAATCAAAACATTTTAACACTTCCCCTTACTCAAATATGTATACTTTACATACATGTGACTATAATTATTTCATACCTAACTGTGATACATAATTGTCATGCACAATTTTAGATACAGGTTTTGTTAACAAATCTGCTATCATATCATTTGTTGGTTGATAAACCAAATGAAAATCTCATTGTTGAACAGCATCCCTAATATAATGATGTCGTACATCAATGTGCTTTGTACGCCTATGGTGCTGAGAATTTTCAACAATTTTATGAGCACTTAAATTATCATTAAAAATTGTAATTGTCACCTTAATATCAATTATCTCTGATAACAAATTTTTCATGAATTGTGCCTCTTTGGCAGCATCACCCAAACTATAATACTCTGCCTCGGTACTTGAGTATGCAACTGTTCGTTGCTTCCTTGATTCCCAATTTACAATTGAGCCTCCAAATTTTACAACTAAACCACTGTATGACTTACGATCTACCAAATCATTAGCCCAGTCAGCATCTGTGTACACTTTTACTTCATTTCCACCTTTTTGAAATTTAAGTTTATAATCTAGTGTACCTGCCAAATATCTTAAGACTCTTTTTGCTGCAACCCAATGTCTTACATCATAACAATTATTGAATTGACTGAGTTTACTACAAGTAAAAGCAATATCTGGTCGCGTACAAACTGCTAGATACATGAGACTACCTACCAATTGCTGATAGGGAAATTTGGTTTCACATTTCTCAGCTTTTTCTAATTTTACATTTAGCTCCATGGGAGTTGAAACAGTTTTGCAATTATTCATACCAAAACGTGTAAGTAACTGTTTAGTATACTGCTTTTGAGATAAAGTTAGAGTATTCAATTTCTTATTCCTGTCAACCTCCATTCCTAGACAATGTCTTACTGGTCCCAATAGTTTAACATCAAAATGTTCTTTCAGTACATGGATCAACATTTGTTTTTCACATGCATCTTCACTAAGTACAAAAATATCATCAACATACAATGCTACAATCATCTTTTTACCCTTTATACATTTTGTATAAACACAAGGTTCACATTTTGATTGATCATATTTCATTTTGATTAATACATCATGTATTTTCTGATTCCAAGCTCTACTTGCTTGTTTTAGACCATACAAACTCTTTTTGAGTAGACACACTTTATTATCAACCTGATAACCTTGTGGTTGTTCCATATAAATTGTCTCATTTAAATCACCATTCAGGAATGCAGTACTTATATCAATATGATCTATGTCCATATTGTATTCCACACCAATAGCAAACAAAAGTCTGAGAGTAGAGTGTCTTACAACAGGTGCAAACGTCTCTTCATAATCGATACCGTATCGTTGCGTAAAGTCCCGTGCTACTAATCTAGCTTTGTATCTATCTACATCCCCATTTACATCTTGTTTTACTTTATATACCCATTTACATTTAACTACACTCTGGTCTTTTGGACGATCTACTAATTCCCAAACTTCATTCTTCAAGAGTGATTTATATTCATCATCCATCGCTCTCTTCCATTTGGAATTTTCTTTGCATGTTGTGGCATCTTCAAAACTTACAGGTTCCTCAAAACTCATAAAGGATGTGTCGGATAAATCATAATCACCCATCCAAATTGGTAATTGCTTATTTCTAACAGGTCTACCATTTTCTTGTTCTACATTTTGAGAAAAATCACTACCTACATTAGAACATTCAGCAGTTTCTGAATTTGTTACTTCTGATAATTCGCCGACATTACTATCAACACATAAAGTGTCACTTGACTTTTCTTCAGATTTCTGTCTAGCACCTACAATATTTTGACTGTCATTGTTTTTAACTTGTGATCCACTAAATGGTATCTGTACAGTCAGAGGTAAAATTACATCAGAAGACATGTCAGTGTTGACATCTGTCTTATCGACACATGACCCTGCAACATTTTCCAGGAATATAACACTTCTTGCTTTAATAACCTTACCAGAATTAGAAGTATCAGCTAATCTATAACCTTTTGTAAACTCACAGTAACCTACCATAATGTATGGCTTCGACTTACTATCCATCTTTTTTCGTTTATAGTCTGGTGTCAAAACATATGCTGTACAACCAAATACACGAAGATGACTTAGATTAACTTTATGTCCTGTACACATTTCCTCTGGAGTAGCATCTTTAATTGCAACTGTAGAACAAACATTCTTCAGGTATACACCTGTTGAAATTGCTTCAGCCCAATATCTCTTACTGAGATTAGCATCATGAAGCATGGTTCTAGCCTTTTCTACAACTGTTCTGTTTAGTCTCTCGGCAACTCCATTTTGTTGCGGAGTATATGGAACACTTGTCTCATGGATTATATCATGTTCACTGAGAAATGCAGAAAATTTCTTGTTACAGTATTCTGTACCATTATCTGATCTAAGTTTCTTAATTTTTAAATTACACTGATTTTCTACAAAAGCTTTGAACTCTACAAATTTTTCAAATACTTCATGCTTAAATTTAAGAAAATATACAAAACTCTTGCGAGTATAATCATCAGTAAAAGTAACAAAATATCGTGCACCACCCCAACTTGATTCGGACATTGGTCCACAAACATCAGAATGTATTAACTCTAGTTTTTCTTTAGCTCTTTTTGCCACTCCCTTGGGAAAGGATGCAGTTTTCTGCTTCCCCTCAATGCAAGGGATACATTGTTTTGGGGTGTCATCATGAAAACATACTCCATCAGCTAAATTATCTCTCAAAGATGTAATTCCTTTTAGATTCAAGTGACCTAAACGTTTATGCCATACATCTTGTGAAGCATTAACTGACAACATAGCTACTGTCTCTTCACAATTTTCAAGAGAATTTACAGTAGTATTGTTTAAATTCATCATGGACAAATTTTCAGCCTGGTCTAACTTATAAATGCCACCTACCTTTGTTGCTGTAAATTTTGGAGTAGCCTTAATCTCAATATCAGATACATTGTAACCACTACACCGTTTGTCATCGAAAAGCATAACATAACCTTTTTCAGTAACTTTGTTAACAGACAACAAATTAGCAGTAATATCTGGAACATACATCACTTCAGATATTAACTTCTGCACATTATTTTTGAGTTTTACTTTCACATCACCAATTCCATTACTGATCACCTTTTGATTATTTGCAATGGTAATTTCAGATGATTTAGAATTTGAATAATTATCAAACCAATCTTTACGTTTACTCATGTGTGAAGTACACCCTGAATCTAGTAACCAGTCATCATCATTAAATATTTTACTGGCATAAGCACTGTGGGTAGTCAACAAAAACGAATTATTGTGTTGCGAAGAACTTGGTCCTTGCTTCGTAACTGTAGGTTTCTTCATCCGCTTCTTAGACTTCTGTAGTTGAGGACATCTAGGCTTTATGTGGCCTTCCTTCTTGCAATGATGGCAAATAGGTACAAATGGACCCTTCTTCTTATCTGAAGCTAAATATGCAGAATCCTTGGAAACATTTTCACTTCGTCGAAAATCACCCTGCATGAGCCGTGACTTCACAAACTCGCTGGTAAGTTTCGTCTGTGTTCCTTCAATACCCATTACCAAAGGATTAAACTCTTCAGGCAATCCAATCAACATAATTTCGGCGATTTCTTCATCATCGACACTGCAACCCACGTCCGCCAACTCTTGTTGTAATGAGATTATTTCACCAAGGTACAAGTCCATTGAAGGAAAATCTTCATAACGCACTCTGGTCAGTCTTCTTTTAATTGCTAAGCGCCTACTTATACCTTGATTTTCGTAAGCTGCCTTCAAATTTTTCCATGCTGCCTTTGCACTTTCAGCATTTCTAACATGTGGGTAGCAAGAAGAATGCACGCACAAACAAATCTTGGCATACGCTTTCTGGTCTCGAACTGGATCCACTGGAGTAGCTGCTTCGATACAGTCCCATAAACCACTATCGATCAGAGTTAATTTCATTACGAACTTCCACGTGGCGTAATTCTTAACACCTTCCAGTTTTTCAATGTTTGGCTGTCCACTATTAATCACGATTGGAGTCGTCATTGTAGTATCGAATTTGTTTCAATTTTCTTGACACCGTAATTTTCGTACAAAAAAAATTACATTGCACAAATTTCGATTCAAAGCTTCACAAGCACTACATACATTATCATATCATGTGATCAGTCATGAGTACATCACAAAAATTTACGATAAAATTTTTCACTGTGATGAAGCAACTCCAAAGTACATTGCAGCACAGTTCATGAACACCTGGGCTGGGCCCATAACCTGTTAAATTTTAAGAAGCCATAATTCAAACCTGATACTGCATGTTAACTTTTAAGCCATTATTCAAACGAACTAAACTGGAAATAAGAAGTTTTATTTCTCTCCTCTTCTAGGCCACAGGACAATCTAAACGTAAAAACAAAATTGCTTCACAGAATATATCACATTATGAAAAATTTACATGAACATATTTGGGTATGAGAATCTTTTGAATCAAAACATTTTAACACAAATAAAGTTAAATGACTTTAAGGGGGATCAGGTTAGTTCGTATGAACTTTCCAGCCTGATCATTACTAGTGTGTCGTTAGAGATCGGTTTGTTCATTGAACTCTCCAGCCTAATTATTGCTTATTTTTGTGGGAGCAGGAAAGGGTTTATGATCTGAATGCCATTATGTAAGTTTTAGTAAGGGATTTTCCTCTCACAAAAATAAACAACTTTTGTAGAAACAATTTTTCCATTGATCGTGTGGTTTTATTTGACAAGTAAGAAGTGGTAAAAGAAATTCAAACTATTTCACAAGCACCAACAAATACGATTGGATTACTTCACTGAGTATTATATTTTAACCGTTTAATGTAGTTAATTCCCCACTTGTACGTTATCCTTAAAAATATTTATTGAAACGAGAAACATTGCAAATCTATGAAACGTTTGTTTTACTTCGCTTTTTGTGCCACTTTTGGCTAATTTGCGAAGATGGGGATGAGTGATGATATGTTTAAATTGATGAATGAACACTCACAAATATCCAAGGCCAGGATTCGAACCCGGGACCCCTGGCGTCATAGCGCGATGTGCTAACCATTCCGCCACAGGGGTCGGCAAAAGTCTATGAACGGATACCAACCAATGGTACACTTAGTACGTAATGAGCACACGTTGAAGGACAGCTGTTTATCACAAGCCATACGAAGCTAATGATGTGTTGGTGTCAGAACCATGAGAAACCGTATGCGTGTTTGATTATGACAAAATGCATCCTCCAGAAATATTGAGCGTTTCTCTCGGAGAGCATGTCATCAATCACTCGATCAATTTGCATTTTCCTCAATTCTATTTTCCCTGGTAACATTTCTGTATTTTCTTTTGATGCAAGCTAACATCTCATGTTTGTATCTCCCTTCTTTTGTTGACTTCTGATTGTAGCAAAGGATTTCTTGTCAATGATAAATAAATAATGACCAGGCTTGATTGTAACATAAATGTTTCCTTACCTTGTTCTGCTATGAACGTACATGTACAGTCACCGGCAATAGAAATGAGACACCTAGTTCCTGAAATACTGGTTTGCCTGCCATGCGTTATGCGTGTTGCCTAACTCTCCGGCGATAACAGAACTTCCTATATTAAAGTTGCTACTGAAGTCGGTTCATCACCGTAGGGTTAAACAACATACAAACGTATGGCCGGGAAGCTAGTATTTTATGATCCAGATGTCCCACTTTTATTGCTGGTGACTGTACATATAGATTTTCAGTTTTGCATTTCTCTCGGCATGTTGTAAGACGAATGTGTTAGTAATGTAGACATAAACAATATAAATTGCTATTCGATTTGTAATAATGTGTAGTAATACTCGTACTGGAACAAATATTTTATATATTGTTTTCAGATCATATTTAATGTGTCTATGATTGTTTCAACTAAATGCTGTAATTTAGTTTCAAATTAATATAATTGTTAATGTATCATAACCTCATATATAATGTTTTTATTTATATTATGTTTTCAGACCAGCCAAATATTACACATATAACCATTATTTATTAATATGTACAGAAAACTTAAGACAAAAATCAAAAGTTCAAGAATTCAAGTGTCTTAACCTTTTCCTATTCTATGTCGACAGTGGGTGATGTGGGACAAAAAAGAAAATTTGCAGGGGCGGAACTATATTATATTTTGTTTTACAATATTTTTTTGGCTACACTTCATTTTAAACAGACCACAAGGCAAATATCTTTAGGATCCCACTTTAAACTGTAGGTTCAGTCCCGGTTAGCCTTACTGTGCATAAAGTGGACTTAAAACACCGACTCGAAGCAAATGTCTATATTTCATTAAGTAAAGGACTGCATGTAAAATTGTGGCCCACACCTCCCACCATCCAAAGAGCAAAGGGAAAGGCATCTGCCTCTACACAGACGTTCATAAACGTGACACCACAGAGTAATATATGACAGCAGCAAAGTGAAAAACACAACCTTCCCGGCAGGTTCACGTAAACATTGCGAAAGCAAGCTGACAAGGAAAATGAACATTGTTGCATGCACCACTATCCCCCTTCCCACAAAACTTATTAGATGAACGTCTATGTACAGCAAAACATGTCATGTTAATTCACGACCGCCTCAGGAGAAGCTCTGAAACATACTATATGACATATGAGCTCAGTTATATGTAGTAGAGTAAGTGAAATATATGCTCATCATTTATTTAGGATAATTTCAACCTTTGTTCCTTCAGTATTACATTACGTGCTACATCTATATAAAGCTGTTTTTCAAGCAAAGTACGTTACAAATAAACATATGTAGTGACGATTCCATGCAGGAAAAACAGCGATAGCGAAAAATCAGGCGAGGCCAGGCCGGCTCGGTAGCTCAGTGGTTAGAACAATGGCAAGCTATGCCACAGACCCAGGTTCGAGTCGTGGTCAAGCCTGCATTTTTCGCTGAAAATTTCTACGTAGTACATCTCCTGTGTGTGCCTAATCTACAACATGACAGTTTTAAAACAAACTAAGTTTTCCATCATCGAAAATTCTATTTTGAGAATTGGAGAATTCATATATTTGTATTTTGTGAACAAACCAATTACAAATGTGTATTTTAAAAGATTTCTTGAAAACCCTTTTTTCAAGTTGTCCTTTAACATGGTGGAAAGTAAATTTCATTAGCCCTGATAAGAATAATATCGTTCATCAATTTGATCATATCATCACCCATCCTCATCTTCACGATCAGTCAAAAGTGGCATGTAAGCGAAGTAAAATGAATCAAGTTAATCAATCAATCAACAAAATATTTTATTCGCAATTTATAATTTTCCACATCTTAATCAAGACGTGGTTATCAGTGACCAATGGAGGAACATAAAGAAGCATTGAGGACGCCTGCTTGAGTAGAGCGTTACGCTCACAACTACACCATGACGACTGACATGGAATAAACAGGGTGGAGCACATTGCATGTACTAACTTTAAAGGACTACGAAAAGACAGTGAGTGCTTGTAGCAACTTTATGTGGTTATGAAGTAACAATATACACATAGACATTTAATACAATGCATAATATGGATAATGCAGACGTTAGTACATATTGAAAAAGACGTCCTCTTTCTGCTTGGATACACTGTTTGAGCTGATGCGGGAAGGCTTTCATGACGCGCATCTCAACATGTCCTGTGGAATAGCTCTTTTTTTCACGGAGACTGACTGTTCACAATATGACCAGTGGCTCTCCACTGTCTAACCCCCCTCAGAATGTTGAGTGTCTCTGGAACATATGCATGGCTATCTTCATTGTTCCGCCGCAGTGTTCGGTGCCTGTTTGGATGAAGGTTTCCACCGCCGCAATCAGCGTCTGCATCACTCATGGTATACTTATTATCTGACTCCCAACTCCCCACGGATAGGTATGCTACACATGAACACGTGCATTCTGGCAGAGTTGCCAACTCAAATTAATATATACAATATGCGCCAACCTGTATATCGACTTCCATCTTTTCAGCTTACAGCAGGACCATACAGTAAGATAACTGTCAATCAAAATAAGTATTTCTAAACAAATTTGATAACTTTCCAAATAATATCAGAGTTATTAATCTTTAGACTGAGGACTTATACGGTATGCTTCAAAAGGAATGGCCAGATTTTGATTTTATAACCTTATATCTGTGCATCCACGCACCGGAAGTGAATGAAAACTTGGACTACTTGAACCGCCGTGGCCTAGAGGTTTAAATGACTGCCGATAGATACCACTATAGCTCTTTTCAGTTCTTACGGCGGGCGTTCTAGAAGCTAGCAGGGGAAGTGGGGAGCGGGGAAGCGATCAATCCAGCACGATAAGAAACGTAGCGGCCAGTAGAACGAGTTTTACGTAGTACTTTCTCCGGCCGCGTCGTGTCTCTCGGCGCCACTGCTGTTGTCTGGTTGGTCTGTTGCGTAATCCCCGCTCCCCACTTCCCCTGCCAGCTTTCAGAGCGCCCACCGTAAGAACTGAAAAGAGCTATAGTAGAGCCCAAATAGAAGCTAACTTTACTATACGTGACAAAAATATTGAGCCCTTGATTTACGCGCTTGAAAAATTGTACTCCGTCGAAGGAAAAAAAAGTCAAATATACCTCATTGGAAAGCTTCAAGTAGCCGCGTCTGCACCGGCTAACTCTCCACGGAAGTTGGTATGCCACACATGTGCACGTGAATTCTGGCAGAGTTGTCAACTCAAATTGGTAGATACAATATGCGCCACCCTGTATTTAGATGTCGAGCTAAAGGAACAAGAAACAAATTACGCAGTAATGGACAAAAGTGAGAAACTTCGAGCAAAAAGAACAATGAAAACAAGTTCGACATGATATTGCAAAATGTTTATTACACGTTTCGGTTCGCTGACGAAGTTTCATTTTCCATTATTGTTTTATTACATGTTCTGAAAGGTCTTGCCTGACAAACAATTATCTTGCAATTTTGCTTCCTTTCGCAGTATTTCTTCTGAATTATTCCAGTTTTTTTTTCTTCCCTGAAATTTATTGCTAGATTAGGAAAACAGCCTGTTTTTGCACACTACTGCTTTCGGAAACGATTCTCTCATCTTCCGTTGTTTTTTGAACATTGTGAATTGTCTCGGAACGATTTCATGAATAGTATCTCCATAAATGTAACATTTATTTCTGAAACCGTTACCCAGTGTTATTCTAATGAAATGCATTTGAAAAGAAAATGTATTTATATGTTCCTGTTGCGGTTCGTCACAAGTACAAAAAACAGAAGAAATAAAACAGAAGTGATTTAGAAACGAATGCATAAGATTTGAAAATGTTTATGGGAAATGTATGAGGGTTTGAGAGTACAAGTGACGTTACTCCATTCATGACAGTTTCGAGAAAAATGCATATTTAGATAACTTAGTACTATGAAGTAAGTCGTGAAGCTTTCCTGGCGACGAATGATGAAAAGATTCTCTCGGGCTATCGACCAGGTGAGTTGTGGAAAAGATTCCAAGCTTTCGAGAGCTAACGTCACTATAATCTTCAGGGTAGATGTGATTTTGAAACGAATGAATAAGATTTGAAAATGTTTATGGGAAATATACAGGTATGAAGTACACTCAGAGTACAAGAGTGTCGAAAGCTTGGAATCTTTTCCACAACTTATCTGGACGATAGCCCGAGACAATCTTTTCATCAACTTAGTACTATGTTTAACCATTGGAGCGCAAACATAGTACTGCCTCTAGGAGCAAGAATTTGAAACTTAGGAGATACTTACTTCTAGCACTGAAATGTTGATACTTCACAGTTCTAAGTTATGCATTTTACTCCATATTCATGAAAAGTGGAGTTACACAACTTGCACCCTGAACCTCTCATATGTGTATGTAGTATGCTAATATATACATAATTCATTTAAGAATTAAATAAATCTTTCTTGAAACATAACTTTAAAGTAATGGGTTTATTGAGACGAAATATTGTTTTTTCTTACACAGAGAAAAAAATAAAATTTTGTTCTGCCTACACTGCTGAATGACGTGTGTGCAGGCGATCACGGGATTCCAAGATGGCGACGATGCAGGAAAAAGATTCGCTTTTTAGAATCCTGGAGGAGTTTTGAAACACACTGTACATGTACTGTTTTTTATTTTTTTATTGATTGATTTACATATTAGAAGCTATTTGTGTTCGTGAAGCAAAACTGGGATATGCACCTTAACTAAAACAAAATTGAGGAACAGGACCTTATGTCTATTGAAAAACTTAATTATCCATACCTATTAAAAGCTGAGGCTGTATGAGCTGAGGCACTCAGCACATACAAGGTGGGCCAGCCATAAGTCAGTTGTCACTGGCAATCGTTAGACTTTGTTTTGCCTGGCGTAGTAGAAGTCATTTGTGAACTTGACTAGTGCCTATTACCCTATATAAGAATGCTGGGTAATACGCACTAGTTAAGTTTACAACTGACTTCCACTACGCTAGGCAAAACAAAGTCTAATGATTGCTAGTGACAACTAACTTATGGCCCACTGACTAGTGCCTATTACCCAATATAAGAATGCTGGGTAATATTCACTAGTCAAGTTCACAACTGACTTCCACTACGCTAGGCAAAACAAAGTCTGACGATTGCTAGTGACAACTGACTTATGGCCCACAACGGCAAACACAGGACAACACACAACTCTATACTCTGTCCCAGCTAACTGTGGAGTAGGCAAACTAAAACAAGTCTCTGCGCAAGAAATGACGTGAGACGGCTTCACAAATGAACACGTAAGAGAAACGGAATTGCGTGGAGTGGGGGAAAGAGACTGCAGTTACCAGCCATCCCAGCAGCGTGTACTGCTTCGCTCTGCCCGCTCGATTTTCTCCCCTTCTCTGCCGCTATACGCGGCCTTGCTCCAAAGTTAGCTGGGACAGGGTATACAGAGGATTGTACTGGCCGTATGCACAGACGCCAGATCCTCGTTGGTCTGCAACACTGCAGTTACCGGGATGTACTATGTTGAAGTTAGGTTAACTTTCGGGCCCCTCTGATTTTTAAATTATCCAGAGTTAGGTGGTAGAGCACAGCCTATTCGAGAACATCGCTTGGCAGTAAAACAAAATGATTATTCTATTCTACTCTAAAACTAAGCTAAACGCCATGGGAGCTCTCAAAAGGCCAGGGGCTGCCAGAGCGTTTTTTTCATTGGGAGACGCGTGGTCAGAGCATCGTGTTCCATCGCCGCTGTTTTCTGGCTTTCGAGACTGGAGCCCGTACTTCTTACTTTTAAGCAACACCCTAATTTTCCTCATAATTATAGATCAACGCCAATTTTTTCGGAGCTCTGGTGGGGAATCGAACCAGGGATCTCTCGCAGTAAAGGCAAGAGCACTAACCATTTGGCTACGCGGGATTCCTCTATTCCAATGCACATTCTTCAAATATTGGTAAAGAAGATTGAAGATTGCATGTAGCGACTCTGGGGTTGACTACAACTCCAATAAATGACCGATATCGAGAATATATGTGGGGCATTATCTCCACATCCCTCGCATACATGTGCCTTCAAGGTATGACTCATTGCACCAAACTCAAACACCTTCTTGATCAAGCGCCGTTTTTCGTCTTCTGACGTAAGCGCGGAATGATGTTAGGTTAGGCTTGTTAGGTTTAAATCAGCATATAAATACTCTAAATGAACCTAATTACGAAAGCATTTACCCTGACGTCAGAAGACGAAATACGGCGCTTGACCAAGAACGTGTTTGAGTTTTGTTCACGGAGAACTTTAGCTTCTCATAGAAGGTATAGAAATGAATCAGTTATTACTATAAAATAAACATTATGTCGTGTTTATTGTACGTACTATTGTACAGTTGATATCTGAACGGAATATTTTGAATACTACAAGGAGGGTTATGTTGGATATCACACACACTTATATCGCCTTGACTTTCCCAATAGTGTAGTGTAGTTGTTCCCAAAGTCCGTGTCTGGCTTACAGAGGCGCTGCGAAATGTTCTAATATTTTCACTGAAATTACACTTATTCAAAATATGTCCTAATTTAGTACTTTTTACACATAAAATGTTTCTGAATTTGAAATATATGTTTATTTTTTAACTTAAGGTGTTACATAACCTATATTCTGACTTGGGCCCCGCGGAAAAAGTCTGGAAACACTAAGGGCGCGTTGAAATGAAAAAAGTTTGGGAAAACCTGGTATAGTGGCTAACGCTATTGCCTTGTAGTAAGGGGCGTCGGGTTTGATTCCAACTTAAAGCACACTGAATAGTAGTTCGAACCGCACTTTAACTTGTATCTAAATACAGTCCCAAATAGTATATGTGGCCCTGAAGTTTTCATAAAAGATGAAAAGTATAATATCATCTGCAAAGGTAAAATTTCGAAATTACTTTTGGATTCATGTAAATTTCATACATACCCGTCCAGGCACAATATGTACAACCGTTCAGTCTGCAATCTCCACGCGCCTTGCTTACAGTATACCAAACGCCTGGCATACTTTATCATGGCCTCAAGATTCTCCACCGCTTCGTTTTCTTACCATCCTCAAACTTCTCTTTAGTCCCTTGTCGTTTGTCTTCGAGCCAAAAGGATTTTGAAAGTGATTGATTGGATAATTTCAAGCGGACTGAGAGTTGAAGGCAGGACGTCAAAGAGTTATTACATCATTCTTTTAAGTATCCATATCTTTTTTAAATTAACCGTTCAGGTTGACTGCGTCCGTTTTTAATATATTTTTAATCTCCTCATACCCGATTGGAGGCAATATTTTGGAATGAAGAATTTTCGCCAATCAGAACCCTGGATAGTGAGTCCCTTATCCAGAGTTCCTTGTTCCACAGTCTACTCAGCCAATGCAATAATCTATGAAACCAAATAGTTTTTTTCGAAAATCATTCACGTTTGAGAACGCTGTTGTGTAAAAGTTTGCAAGTCTGTTCCGCATGTTATTTTATTTTATGTTATTATAAGAGAAGGGATTTATGTGTACTAAAAAGTGTTAGATATGTAAATATACGGGTATATTTAGTTATTTTAATGGGAATCTGTAATTTAATATAGACTCAAAATTGTTAAAAATAGCAATATTCATTAAGCAAGCGGCTGCACTAAGTAACTAACTAACTCTCTAGCCTTCTTAAACCCGAAGGTTCATGGCTGCAGCAACACAGGCCTTCCATATGTCCCTATCTTGAGCAAGATCTATATACTCTTTTCCATCCCTACCGATTTCCTTTAGGTCCATCTCAACGTTGTTCCTCCATCTTCGTCTTGGCCTTCCTACAGGTCTCTTACCATCAGGTTTCCCAACAAGAATCCTGTAAACTCCTCTTTCCTCTCCCATTCGTGCCACATGGCCTGCCCACCTAAGTCTTCTTGATTTAATCATTCTAATAATATCTGGACATGAATACAAATTATGTAGTTCTACATTATGTAACCTTCTCCACTCACCTGTCTCCTCATCCCTTTTAGGTCCAAAGATTTTCCTAAGGATCTTATTTTCAAATACTCTCAATTTATGTTCCTCTTTAAATGTAAGGGACCAAGTTTCACATCCATATAATACTACAGGCAAAATTACTGTTTTGTATATTTTAACTTTTAGTTTCTTAGATATTAAACGAGAAGATAAAAGTTTATGAAGAGAGAAGTAACATGCATTTCCTGAATTAAGCCTACTTTTTATTTCCTCTTTAATATAATTTTCATTTGTTAATATTACTCCTAAGTATTTGAATTTGGAAACTGGTTCAAACGAGTTGTTATCAATAATTAGATTTTGATTATTACCTAACACTTGGTTTCGGCCTGTAAGCATATATTTAGTTTTCTCTTTGTTAACTTCCAAACCTATTTCTTTAGCAGTTTTGAAAAATATTTTAGCATTATTCTTAATTGTATTCACATCATCCCCCAGTAAGTCTACATCATCTGCATATGCTAACAACTGAGTCACACCATTTAATTTTAGTCCTTCTTTAGTTTCTTTTACCTTCCTTACAGCATATTCTAAGGCAAAATTAAAGAGCAATGGAGATAATGCATCTCCTTGTTTTAACCCATCATGAATTGTAAATTTGTCAGACATATTAATACCCAGACGAATTTTACTTTCTGTTTCACTGGTGCATATTTTTATCACACTAACAAGCTTCTTAGGTATTCCAAACTCCACTAATATATTATATAATTTCTCTCTTTTGACCGAATCATATGCTTTTTTGAAATCTATGAATAGCTGATGGACATTTTGATTATATTCCCACTTTTTTTCAAGTGTCTGTCTGATGTGAAAAATTTGATCTGTAGTTGATCTGTTACGTTTAAATCCACATTGATAATCACCTATAATTTCATTAGCATATGGGGTTAGTCTTGTTAAAAGAATGTTAGACAATATTTTGTATGTTGTTGAGAGTAGAGAAATTCCACGGTAATTACTGCAGTTCATTTTATCACCTTTTTTAAACACAGGAACAATTATGGATTCTTTCCACTGTTGAGGGATTTCTTCTTTATTCCATATTAAACAAATTAATTTATGAGTTTGACATATTAATGAATTTCCACCATATTTAATTAACTCAGCTGGTATTAAATCAATGCCAGGTGCTTTGTTATTCTTTAGCCTTTTAATAGAATCTTTAACTTCAGTCAAGTTAGGTTCTGGAACTAAAGGTTCTGCTGTGTGTACTTCATTTACTTCTGATTTATCTCCTAGATGGACATTTAAAACGTCATTAAAGTAGTTCTTCCATCTATTTAGAATATCGCTTGGGTCAGCTAGAAAATCACCGTCTTTATCTTTTATCAAGTTTACTTTAGGTTGCCACCCCTTTCTAAATTCATTTACACCTTTATATAAATCTCTGATATTTTTATTTTTGCTGTTTGTTTCAATTTCGTTCATTTTGCTTTTCAAGTAATCTCTTTTTTTTACTTCTAAACGTGCGGTTAACTTCTCGCTTTATTCTATTATAATTGCTTAGATTTGTATCATCCGAGTTATTTAACCACCTAAGTCTAGCCTGATTTCTTATTTCTATTAGATTATGACATTCATTATCAAACCATGGCTTACTTTTTCTTGGTTTATGGTATCCTATACTTTCTTTAGCTGCTGATTCTATTGCATTACGTATGTGCTCCCAATTCTTATTTACGTCTGTTTCATTTATACTTTCATCATCATTTAAATCCTGCAAAACATCAAATCTATTTGACAGTTTAATTTGGTAATCTTTCTTAATTCTTTCAGCAGTAAACTTTCCTGTATCAAATTTTAGAACTTTTAGATTTTGCTGCTTATGATGTATCACTGAGAGTCTTTCTCTTAATTTAGCAATTACTAAATAATGGTCACTGGCACAGTCAGCACCTCTATGTGTACGAACGTCAATTATACTAGTATGCCTTCTCTTATCAATGAGAATATGATCTATCTGATTATGAGTTTTACCATCTGGAGAAGACCAGGTATATTTATGGATATCTTTATGTTTAAAAGTGGTACTTTTCACAATTAAATTCTTTGAGGTTGCAAAAGTAATCAATCTTATACCATTATCATTACTTAATTCATGAAGACTTTCTTTACCAATCGTGGGTTTAAATGTCTCTTCTTTGCCAATCTGTGCATTACAGTCACCTAACAGAATTTTCATATCATACTGAGAAAATTTATCAAAGACCTGTTCTAACTCTGCATAAAAATCATCTTTAGTATTATCATCTTTATCTTCCGTTGGTGCATGTATGTTTATTAAAATAATTTTACACCACCTACCCTGTAAAACTGCATATAGGGCACTAACAAAATAAATGAATTAAACTTGCAAGAACTTAATTGTACAAAACTCAAATACAAAATGTGCTTAATTTTTGTCGCCAAAACAAATGGTTTAACAAATGTTCTTTTAAATGCTGAAACGTGAATCTCCAACTGTTGTCGCCAAATATAGATCTACTATATTGATTGAAACTGCGTTCAATATCGCATGAAGTAATGGGAGGGTATTTAAAATAATCAAGGTAATGTACCGCAAGAGCTTCAGCTTGCATTCTGTATTGTTGACAAGAATTTGATTTGATTTGAGTTGTCGAACCCGGGACCCCTTGATTACAAGGCGTGTTGACAAGAATGTTAGAATAACAGATTCATTTTCTATTGTGAAGATTTCAAAATAAACAGAGACTACAAAGCGAAGATAATGCAGATGAACGGAAAACCTTTGGTATTTAACACAAGAAGGGAAACGTAGTAATTTTATTTACCTTTCAATATAAATGTATATTTGCAGTTATTATACTTTTCATAGTTTTCTGCCACTTTACGATTGTGACTATTAGATAAAATTGACAGAGGGACACTCACAAAGGATAATTATTTCAAACTGCCAACTTATCAGGGAGCCTCATTCGAATACGTAGTTTCTTTCCGTATGTCGGTTTGCAAGCAGCTCAGCATAAGCATTGAGCACACACACAGTGTATTGAATTCAACGATATGACAAATCTCTACAGCAAAGGGAGTGTGTCATATGATGCATTACGTCCCTTTAATCCAGAATGTACGAGGGAGCTATTCATTTCAGAATTACCTTTATCATATAATCCATATGCTGCAACACATCATGTCGACGTCATGAATGAATTTCTCTATGTTTATCCACAGACTTGAATGCATACGCTGGCGATTTCTGCTGTTTGATAAATAGCAGGGATGTATCATTGCGCACAGATGCATCCTGTTGTCATCAGATGAACCATGGAAATTGCTATTCGTCTACAAAAGCATTCGTATTCATGTAACTCTTGCTCGGCTACACAGAACTAGATTCTAATTCCTCGGCTTTTGTAATTAACGCTTGATGAGGACAAAGACTAACTAACTAACTAACTCTCTAGCCTTCTTAAACCCGAAGGTTCATGGCTGCAGCAACACAGGCCTTCCATCTGTTCCTATCTTGAGCAAGTTCTATATACTCTTTTCCATCCCTACCGATTTCCTTTAGGTCCATCTCAACGTTGTCCCTCCATCTTCGTCTTGGCCTTCCTACTGGTCTCTTACCATCAGGTTTCCCAACAAGAATCCTGTAAACTCCTCTTTCCTCTCCCATTCGTGCCACATGGCCTGCCCACCTAAGTCTTCTTGATTTAATTATTCTAATAATATCTGGACATGAATACAAATTATGTAGTTCTAAATTATGTAACCTTCTCCACTCACCTGTCTCCTCATCCCTTTTAGGTCCAAAGATTTTCCTAAGGATTTTATTTTCAAATACTCTCAATTTATGTTCCTCTTTCAATGTAAGGGACCAAGTTTCACACCCATATAATACTACAGGCAAAATTACTGTTTTGTATATTTTAACTTTTAGTTTCTTAGATATTAAACGAGAAGACAAAAGTTTATGAAGAGAGAAGTAACATGCATTTCCTGAATTAAGCCTACTTTTTATTTCCTCTTTAATATAATTTTCATTTGTTAATATTACTCCTAAGTATTTGAATTTGGAAACTGGTTCAAACGAGTTGTTATCAATAATTAGATTTTGATTATTACCTAACACTTGGTTTCGGCCTGTAAGCATATATTTAGTTTTCTCTTTGTTAACTTCCAAACCTATCTCTTTAGCAGTTTTGAAAAATATTTTAGCATTATTCTTAATTGTATTCACATCATCCCCCAGTAAGTCTACATCATCTGCATATGCTAACAACTGAGTCACACCATTTAATTTTAGTCCTTCTTTAGTTTCTTTTACCTTCCTTACAGCATATTCTAAGGCAAAATTAAAGAGCAATGGAGATAATGCATCTCCTTGTTTTAACCCATCATGAATTGTAAATTTGTCAGACATATTAATACCCAGACGAATTTTACTTTCTGTTTCACTGGTGCATATTTTTATCATACTAACAAGCTTCTTAGGTATTCCAAACTCTACTAATATATTATATAATTTATCTCTTTTGACCGAATCATATGCTTTTTTGAAATCAATGAATAGCTGATGGACATTTTGATTATATTCCCACTTTTTTTCAAGTGTCTGTCTGATGTGAAAAATTTGATCTGTAGTTGATCTGTTACGTTTAAATCCACATTGATAATCACCTATAATTTCATTAGCATATGGGGTTAGTCTTGTTAAAATAATGTTAGACAATATTTTGTATGTTGTTGAGAGTAGAGAAATTCCACGGTAATTATTGCAGTTCATTTTATCACCTTTTTTAAACACAGGAACAATTATGGATTCTTTCCACTGTTGAGGGATTTCTTCTTTATTCCATATTAAACAAATTAATTTATGAATTTGACATATTAATGAATTTCCACCATATTTAATTAACTCAGCTGGTATTAAATCAATGCCAGGTGCTTTGTTATTCTTTAGCCTTTTAATAGCATCTTTAACTTCCATCAAGTTAGGTTCTGGAACTAAAGGTTCTGCTGTGTGGACTTCATTTACTTCTGATTTATCTCCTACATGGACATTCAAAAGGTCATTAAAGTAGTTCTTCCATCTATTTAGAATATCGCATGGGTCAGCTAGAAAATCACCGTCTTTATCTTTTATCAAGTTTACTTTAGGTTGCCACCCCTTTCTAAATTCATTTACACCTTTATATAAATCTCTGATATTTTTATTTTTGCTGTTTGTTTCAATTTCGTCAATTTTGCTTTTCAAGTAATCTCTTTTTTTACTTCTAAACGTGCGGTTAACTTCTCGCTTTATTCTATTATAATTGCTTAGATTTGTATCATCCGAGTTATTTAACCATCTAAGTCTAGCCTGATTTTTTATTTCTATTAGATTATGACATTCATTATCAAACCACGGCTTACTTTTTCTTGGTTTATGGTATCCTATACTTTCTTTAGCTGCTGATTCTATTGCATTACGTATGTGCTCCCAATTCTTATTTACGTCTGTTTCATTTATACTTTCATCATCATTTAAATCCTGCAAAACATCAAATCTATTTGACAGTTTAATTTGGTAATCTTTCTTAATTCTTTCATCAACAAACTTTCCTGTATCAAATTTTATAACTTTTAGATTTTGTTGCTTATGATTTATCACTGAGAGTCTTTCTCTTAATTTAGCAATTACTAAATAATGGTCACTGGCACAGTCAGCACCTCTATGTGTACGAACGTCAATTATACTAGTATGCCTTCTCTTATCAATGAGAATATGATCTATCTGATTATGAGTTTTATGATGAGGACAAAGAGCATTGAGAATTATAGGATCAAAGTTAAATTAATTAATTAACATGAACATTATCAAAAAATTGTCAAAAAAATTCCAGTAATTTCAAATCTGAATATGTTTGATACGTACTCTTATAACTTCATTATTCTATGTTTGTTAAAAACAATAAAAGTTTGTTAATCAGTTTGGTTGTCAAGTGTTCAAATTAATTAGATAGTTTCAACTTGCTGCTGAACCTTTCTGTATAATTATAGAAAATATGGAAGATGAATAGCGCAAAATAATAATAGTTAATGAAGTTAGATCATAATAGATTAAATTTGAGACAAACAGCTCAAATCATCAAACACTGTACAATATTTAGACAATGAAACGTTTTTTTTCTTTTATGGAAAGTTATATTCTTCAGAAACATGCTCAGTTTTATTGAAAAGTAAATATTTATTGAGGAAGCAAGTTGTTTTGCATGGACAATTGATTGATTGATTTGGTGTTTTAAGTTCACTTTATGAACAGTAAGGCTAATTGGGACTGGGCCTACAGTTTAAAGTGTGATCCGAACCACTATGTGCCATCGGAGAGGCCCTTTTTGCTTGCAAAACTTGTCAGTTTTAAATTGTGTTGGACAGTAAAACCTCGTTAAATTAACCGGTTTAACGAAAGTCCGGATTAACTGAAATAACCTAAATGAACAATAGACGTGCATTAACACTCCGTTTATAGCAACAAAACACTTTTATTATGGTGTATTTAAAGGGCATAGGCCTAAATACACTATATAGTACAGTAAAATGTAAAGCAATACGACAATGCAGTACGTACATATACGATACCCATATTTAAAACCTTACATTCTGCTTTTTCCCTCCTTTGGCTTGTCCGGATTAAGCGAAGTCCGGCTTGTCGGGGTCCGGATTAACGAGATTTTACTGTATTTTGAAAGAAATAGTGAACTCAGCTCATATTGAAATTGGAAAGCATCATCATAAGTTAGTCTCGTACAGTGATGCCCTAGATGTAAGCATATGATAAGATGAAACACTGGAAATGAAACGTGCAGATTTTTGACATATTAAAAACAGCTTATATACGGGTTTCATGTGTATACAAACACATCAATACAATTACAGCCGTTCTATGTTGATCCAATTTGTGCTCAAATTAACCAATCAAGACTGAACGTTCAAAGTGGAATCGGAATCACTGTACTTCCGCCAGGAAACGAACCCAGGACCCTCTGCTCATAGGATAATAGCACTAGCAGGTTTTAGTGAAATTGAAGTAGTCTCCTCATATGTTCATGTGAAGCATGTTCCTATAATGATTTCGGTTTGTGTCCGTACGTTAATGTTATTGTCTAGTAACCAAAAAGTCCCGGATTTAATTTCTGGCGTCGACTTACTTAAGTGTCTCGTAAACCTATGTACATGTGCTAACTTTTCTTTATTCTTTTACTATTTAATAACATGGCTTATATACTTACATGGTTGGTAGAGTATGTCTTGAAGTTTACACGGCTGTCACAAATGTTCTATGTGTGACTCTTTTGTAACACGACAGTTCTCCTCTCCCAGGACTTTTCACCTTGCACACAAAACCACTTTCCTCACATTTCTTGCTCCAATCGTACACGGACTGCCTTGTGAATGGTTGTTTACCATAACATGTTCTACAACGACGCTGTACAACAGTAACAGCATTTCTTTTTGCAAATCCAATCAGTCAGAAAGCCTTCTCCACCTGGCTAGTGGCCATACTACTCGACTGACGTCAAGGGCGCTCACGTGATGCTGACGTCACGAAAACAAACAAAAAGTGGAGGTCGTAAACTTGAAGACTTTCTCTATAAAACAGTAAATGCTTCCCGATAAAACAAACAGTTTTCGTTTTATAAACCGTTTAATCTGTCCATTTCTTTTAGTCTCACCCTGTATAATGCTACACATTTCTTAAAATTACTTAGTTGGAGGAGTCGTGACGTCCCCGCAAAAACCACCATCATTTCCTTTAAAAATATTAATTGTGAGATAACAGCTATCTCATTTAAAGAGGATGGGAAGGGGTGTAGGTTAACATAATAAGTCAGAATTGATATATTTGAAAGCTTGGGATTTATTAGGTGTTCCATCTTAGACAACTTAACAACTGCAGACCTGTCTTCGAAGCCCGCAACCTTAGCCTATACACCATCGAGACTGGATAATTAACGCAATGCAAGTGTGGTCCATTAACTACTATCTATTAGCATCTCTCCACGATCCTATTCCATATTTGACAAGATGAGAACCGCGGTTGTATTTGCGGTAAGAATCTGATGATTCAGCCGTTTCTATAATTAGGCATTTCTTTTTACCTCCTTTCTACGCTCTATATACCTGAACTGTTGTTTGCATTCGTCTGCGTAAAATATTCGTGCAAACGTTATCCCACATCGAGTTTTACAGGCCTGAAAGGCGGGGGAAGGAGGCAAAGAGAAACGTAGTAGCAGGGGAGAAATATGGGGAGAGAGGAAATAACGGAAATAGATGGAGGAGGGGGAGATACGGTGGCAAGGAGAAACGGAGAGAGACGGGAAGAGAGAAGTTGAGAGATATGGGGAGAGGGAGATGGATAGATAGGGAAAGAGAGAGAGAGAGAGAGATTGAGAGGAGAAACAGAGAGAAAGTGTAGAAAGATAGGAAGAAATATAGAGAGAGGGTGCAGAAGACAAGAGGTAAATGGGGAGAGAAGAAATATTGACAAAGATAAACACACACACACACTGAAATGAAGAAGAAGAAGAGAAAGAATGAAGGCGAGAATGAAAGAGAGAAGTAGGGAGAGACGAATGGAGTAAGAGCAAAAGAAAGCGCGACATATGCGTAAATATATACAGATATGGAGAGATATTGATAAGGGAAACAGAAAGAGAATGTAAAGCCAAGAGGAGATACGAGGTAAGATATACAGAGAGAGAGAGAAAGAGAAATAAAGAAAGAGGAAGATAGATAACGAAAGAGAGAGAGAAAGAAAGAGAGAGAGAGAGAGAGATTGAGAGGAGAAACAGAAAGAAAGGGTAGAAAGAGAAAGGAGAGAGAGAGAGATGTAAAAAAAGATAAAGAAAAATTGATAGGTTGTTTCAATTAGGTTATTTCACATAGCTTTTCCACCACTTTTGGTTAATCGCGACGATGACAATGAAAAATTGATGAAGGAACACCCACAAAGAACACCTGTGGCCAAGTCGGGATTCGATTGATTGAGTTGGTATTTTAAGTCTACTTTATGAACAGTAAGGCTAATCAGTACTTGATCTACAGTTTAAAGTGCGATCCGAACCAGTGTGCAATGTGCCTCTACCGGGTATCGAACCCGAGAACCTGTGACTACAAGACGAAGACAATACCACTACTCCGTCTGCGAAGCCCTGGGTCAGGATTCGAGGCCAGGATCCTCGTGTAGTAAGGTGCTGTGCTAACCACGGAGGTGGGCGAGAGGGAGAAAGAGAGAGAAAGAGACAGAAATTGGGAAGAGATAAACGAATACACGCACAAGCACACACAGAGAAGAAGAGAGAGGGAGGGGAAGATAAACAGGAAGGGGAGAAAGCAGAAAATGATCTCCCTTGTTTACCCTCCTGAGTGGTTAATGGTTTGAAGTTCGTGCTGTTCCAACGTGACGCTCGGAGTGGCTATGTGCCACGCAACGCTAATTAATGCCCACAATGAATGAGCTCGGGCACTTTGGGTCCTCGGGTTTTATGTGGCGAGTGTCTCATGCCACACACACACACCACACACTCTCTCTATATATTTGCATTCATCTGCATCAAGTGAATATACCTAATGCACTTGTGGATTGAATCTACAGCGTTAACGGACCAAGGATTAACTTTTTTCTGATCCATATGCAAGAATTCAGCCAATGGTTTTGGCATTTCTTCTAGTAGGGAGAAAGGAGGGGGGGCTGTACTTTTGGGGGCAGATACTAACTTCATCATTTAAAAAATATCTCGGATTGCTCGATCTATGAAGTAGCTTAACAAAAATTACGTAACTATACTTAATCATTTTATCCAAATATTTATTTTTCCTAGGAATATATTTGAGAATTATAATCAATGATTCTTCTGAAGCCACAAATGAAACTTTAAAATTTGTATATTTTTGTTATTTTACATCGCTTCTCTGTCACTTTTGAATAAATCGTGAGCACGGGGATGTGTGATGATTTCATATTTTTGTTTTCTTGTTTTAATTTTTGTTATTTAGCGTCGCGTTATTGCTACTTTTGGCTAATCGCGACAATGAGGAAGAGTGATGATTTGAGTTTTGTTTTAAGTCCACTTCATGCACAGGAAGGTTAATCGGGACTGGGCCTACAGTGGGATCCGAACCACTTGTGCCTCCACAGGGTATCGAACCCGGGACCCCTTGAGTACAAGGCGACGACGTTACCACTACGCCATCGGGGAGGCCCTGAGTGATGATTAGAAGAAAGTGATGAAGGAACAGTCACAAAGAACACTCATGTCCAGTCCGGGATTCGAACCCGGGACCCCTGGCGCCGTAGCCCGCTGAGTGAACAACCTCACTAAGGAAGTAGACTAGTATCAAATAAATAACATATAATATAAAATAATAATATAATAACAAAAAACAAATGAAAAGCTAGTGGGTCCTATATTATATCATTCTAGTCAAAGTTGAGGACGGGCCTCCCCCATGGCGCAGTGGTAGTGTCATTGCCTTGTAATCAAGGGGTCCCGGGTTCGATACCCGGTGGAGGCACAAGTGGTTCGGATCCCACTTTAAACTGTAGGTCCAGTCCCGATTAGCCTTACTGCGCATAAAGTGGACTTAAAACACCAAATCAAACCAAACCAAATCAAAGTTGAGGAGATCTTTTACAACAGTCTTTATTGATTGAATTGGTGTTTTAAGTCAATTTTATGCACAGTAAGGCTAATCTGGACCGCTTAAAGTGGGATCCAACCCACTATGTGCGTCCACCGGCTATCGAACCCCAGACCCTTTGATTACAAGACGACGACGCTATCACTGAGCCATCTAGGAGGCCCTGAACAGCGTGAGGGGCTGTTTTTCTTTTCTTTAAAATGAAGAATGCGACTAAATACTTGAAAAGACTGCGAAAGTAACTCAGTAACCGCCAGAAGAGGGGGTCACAACATCCACATTCTTTCTAAGGAATCTTGGACATGCCAATGTATGTAGTTGCAGTCGACATGCCAATCCGCTTCGCAACAGAAGACTTCAAACATTTCTCCTTTATTAAATCTTCTCGTCGCAAAAGTGGCCCCTCTCAAATTTTTTTACGCTGTTAAGTGTACTTTCCGGCTGTTTTCTCGAGCGGAAAGAGATTCAAGAGCTGATTTAACAATACTTATCTGGAAGGCTAACGGATGTTCCATGGCGCACGTATCTGTCGAGCCGAAAGCGATACACTCAGGCTTAAAGTGCCTCTTTGAAGTGGGTCAATATGGAGTTAGATAGCGAGACGCCTCCACGCAGGCGTCCTGAACTTTCAAATGGAGGTCTCTTTCAAAGGAATAGAGTGGACGAGAACAGCGTGATTACTATCAATTGTATTTCATATTCCTTTTGAATGAAGCCTCGACTCAAGGTCCATCTGCGCCATCAGGGCAACAGCATGTCACAAAAGTAGTTGGTACTTTTTTTTTCAGTTGTCTCTACCCAACTTGTACTTACCAATCATGGCGGGTAAGGGGCTATTTAACACCCAAATGTCAATCGTCCTTCCACGTAGTACATCTTGGACTGCAGACTAACGAGGCTCTGCCGTCTGGACTCACAGCCAGTATAATCCTCTGTGGGGCTCGCGTTGTGTCGTCTTGAAATGTTTGTGATTGTCCCTTCATCCATATCAACATTATACATCCTCATCTTCGCAATTAGCCAAAAGTGATACCCTCTACAACTGTCTATTTCTCCACACCTTCTAGGACAAAGTTTATCGCTGACGATTTCATATAAAAAAGTTTAATTTTTATGTTCCAAATTTATCGTAAAGGACAATACTATTGATGCGTACACTCACCGGCAATAAAAATGAGACCTAGTTCCTGAAAAACTCACTTCCCTGCAAGGCATTATGTTGGTTGTCTAACTTTACAGCGATAAGTGAATTTTAATAGCAGATTTGCAATGACAACTTCTACCACCGGCGTAGATTTAGGCAACACGCATAACACCAGGCAGGGAAGCGAGTATTTCATTTGTATTGCTGGTGACCGTACAAGCAAAATTAATGTCTTGTTTTGATGTAAGGCAAAAAAGATAACAGTTTATAAATATAAATCATGAATTTGACAACAATGACAAACACATGAGCATATCAAAAGAACATAACTTGGCGTGGAAGAAAAATCTCTCTCTTACGGACATCGATAGATTTGATTTGATCTGATTTTTGTTATTTAGCGTCACTTTTCTACCATGGGCTAATCGACAGAGATTCCGGGTTCGAATCCCTTATTGGGGAAACGAAATGGTGACGAAACTACGAAGTACCAAGAACACGCCTCTTACTGATAGGTGTATGTCGGATTTTCTGCCACTTTCGACTGATGAGGGAGAAGATGAGTAATAAAGTGATGACTAGAGCCCGGAAGTTTGGCAAAATGCCTCTTTTTATCTACTGCATATATTGATAAAATTTTTCCGGATATACGTTTCTTATGTTGTTTCGAATGTTTTGGAAGCCTTTTCATTTTGCCTATTTTGCCTATTTGGGACCCCACTGCCTATTTTTAATTATAATGCCTTTTTTTTGCCTTTTTCAATGAAATTTGACAATTTTTTTAAAAAAATGTGTATATAAATTATTTTTCTCCCAAAAAACGTTGTTGGCATTTATTTTTCTTCCGTTTATTATGTGAATAATTTTCGCCTTATTTAAGTAATATTGAACTCACGCATGTTTCAACATTGCTGAAGGAGAAAAGTGTGAGAAAAAAGTATTTCATGCTGAGAAAATATTTCTGAAATCTCCCTCTCGAACCCGAAAATTTCAGGAAGTTGCGATTGAGCTTAGTTTACCTCAGCAACCAGTCTTGACGAGATGGGGAACCTAGATATCAGCAGCTATATATTATGCTAACAACCTTGAAAAATCAGTGAGGTGATCGATGCTCTTCCAGAAAATGAAGCGGCTTCAATTCGTGAAGTGAAAAAAAAAACCTGTGCTATTCAAATTTATTTTTGCACATTATGGTGCATTGCCAGAGACAATTACAATTATAGCATCCATGAGAATGTTCGAGGAATCTATGCAGCAGATGATGGAAGTGCCAGGAGAAAAGGGGTCAGCTGTTGCGGAAAAGTGCAAACGGGTAGTGAGTGCAAATGAGGACCTGAAACAATTGACAACAATATGTGATATTCTAAAAGGTGAAAATGCTGTTACCGAAATGAATCCAGCTACATTAGCTTGTTTTATGTATGCTCTAATAACTTCTGTCGAAGTAGAAAGATCATTTTCTATTATGAAAAACATTCTCTCTGACAGACGACTATCAATGAATGTTGAGAACTTAAAAAGCACCTTGTAGTTATGTGCAATGAAGAAGGAGAAAATTGAAATGCTCTTCTCCCAATTTAGATTTTAACATTTTGCCAGAAATTAGAGATAAAAGTAAGCGACTTCCAAATGTGCCTTTTTTCGGTTTATTTTGCCTTTTTTTCATTTTTAGTGCCTATTTTCCACATTATAAATGCCTTTTTTCCTGCCTATTTTAACGAAAATAAATGCCTGAACTTCCGGACTCTACTGATGACATTGAAGATGAACACTAACAAAGAACACCCATGCCCAGGCCGGGATTCGAAACCGGAACCCCTGCTGTCGTAGCGCGCTATGATACCCATTTCGCCACGGAGTACTGCTAGATGGCAGAATATTGTGCTCGAAACGTAGCATTGCTTCAGCCACACCGATAATACCCGTACGTCCAGAATATCGATGTATAAATTTGATAATCACGCCAAGTATATATCTATTGCATGATATAATATTATAGTCAGGAGATATTTCAGGGAGCAGAACTTGTCGCTAGGAGTCCAATAAATTTACACGCCATACATATGCGTTGAAACAGCAAAAGTCTTACGGTTTTACAATTTACGAGTAACAGGAAACAATTTCGAATACGAGCAATAAAGAAGCGATTATTACTCGTTTGATATGCGACATCTGTCGTTAACAAATTAATTACTTCTACCCTCATTAGCGACATGTGAGAAATGATGTGGAATAACACAGGTTATAACCTGCGCACAGTATTAATTTTCAAAATTGAAGTTAATAGCTTGATGTGCATTGAGATTAAAGGCGTAGCCAAGCGTGTTCTTGATAGTTTCAGGACGAAACCTGCTTGAAGTCTGCGTGTGTATACGAGTTGCAAAATCGGTTTTTGTTCAAAGGTGCGTTTCAGAGAAGCAAGTTCGGTCCATACACAGAGAACTCCAAATGCATTGATTCATGGTTGATGCACACTTAGTGCATCAATTGCACATTTAAAGTGTGATTTTGGTTTCTATCAAATGGACATATCTTATCTGCTCAATTGATGCATTTTTAGTGCCTCAAACTTAAAATTAACTGATGCATTTCCATGTATAATTTCTCCCTTTGCAGACTTATTTGGTTGCACAAAAGATGCATTTGTCACAAAATGCATATTCGTTTCAATTGGCACAACGTGGATTCCCTAAATACGGAAATGAAAGATGTAATAAATTGGGCGTTGGTAAGTCAACGGTTTGCATAATCACAACTTACGCTGGTAGGTGTACGGTTTCATTGAATGATTTCGTTTATTTCATATCGATTTTCTGCCACTTTTGGCTGATGAGGAAGAGTATGAGTAATGAAGTGATGACATTGAAGAAGGCAACAATAACAAAGAACATCCATGCCCAGGCCGGGATTCGAAACCTGGACCCTTGGTGTCGTGGCGCACTGTGCTAACCATTCCGCCACGGAGTTCGGCTAGATGCCACCGTATGGCGCTGTGAACTTATAGCATTGCTTCAGTTGCTTCTATCTAGTTTAATTGAATAATAATGAGTGCATGTAAAATACCCACACCAACATTACCCGTACGTCCAGAATATTCAAAAGGAAGGAATAAATTTGACAGGATGTACAGTAGGATGCAACGCAAAAAAATATTTTAAAAAAAATCTAATAGTGCGGAACAGTTGTCTTTAGATGTAAAAACGACCAAAATAAAATTTGATGGTGATCGGAGCATGTCTTGAGTACGATAACATTTCATAAATTTGATTTTTTTTGCTTTCTTTCAACCTTTTTCTCTAGTTTCTTATTGGAGCTATAAAAGCCCAAATCAAAAAGTTCGTGCTTTTTATGCCTTTTTATTAATAGAACAAACGTTCTTTTGGGGGTTTAAATTTAATATTTTAATATTTTTTTTATTCTCACCATAAATTTAAAAAAAACAAAAAAACGTTTGTTCTATTTATAAAAAGGCATAAAAAGTACGAACTTTTTGATTTGGGCTTTTAAAGCGCAAATAAGAAACTAAAGAAAAATGTTGAAATAGAGAAACAAATTTAATTTATGAAATTTTATCGTACTCAAGACATGCTCCGATCACCATCAAATTTTATTTTGATCGTTTTTACATCTAGAGACAACTTTTCCGCACTATTAGAATTTTATTAAAATATTTTTTTTCGTTCCACCCTACTGTACAGTCATCCGCAATAAAGACGAGATATGTTGATACTGATATGTTCACTACTTTTCATGACGTTATGTGTGTTGCCTAACTCGGTATCATTGGCGAAACTGGATTTTGAAGACTGAAGGTGCTGGCATCGATCTTGAGGGAAACTATGGTAACTTGGCAACTTAATTATGATTGCAACCTCCCCACGGAGCAGCCAGCACTGTCAATACTTCCAGAACCAATAACCACAGGAATCCTTCAACATACTAGAATCTTCCTCACTCCATGCGAATCCATAGTTTGTCATTGGCCATCACTTGCGTTCTAAGCGTGGTGGATTAACCGTGAAACGGATTAAGTGCGAAACCAAAATTGAACATCAGAATAAATGCGATAGGATGAACTGCGAAACGGATTAAGTGCGAAACCAAAATTGAACATCAGAATAAACGCGATAGGATGAACTGCGAAACGGATTAAGTGCGAAACCAAAATTGAACATCAGAATAAATTCGATAGGATGAACTGCGAAACGGATTAAGTGCGAAACCAAAATTGAACATCAGAATAAACGCGATAGGATGAACTGCGAAACGGATTAAGTGCGAAACCAAAATTGAACATCGGAATAAACGCGATAGGATGAACTGTGAAATGGAACAAGCGCGAACGCAACAAGTGCGAAAGGTTTAAACGCGAAACGTGTTAAACTTGAACGGAATACCCACGAAAAAATATGAGCGAAAAGTTTAACCGCGAAAAGAAGAACAGCGAAACGGATTAAGTGCGAGACCAAAATTAAACACCGAAATAAGCGCCAGAGGAACAACCGCGAAACGGGTTAAGGGCGAAAGAAATTAGAGAGAAATAACGAATCTTCATACAATAATCAGCAAAACTAAATAAACTTTGCCGCTAATGTCAGTCCGTCCATCTCAACCTCCGTCATTTCAGTAACTATACCCTGTCCCAGCGAACGAAAACTACTCTCTAGTGACGCGTGACGGCTCCACCAATGAACACGTGAAAGGGAACGGGATTGCGTGGAGGGGAAAGCGACTGCAGTTAGCAGCCCTCGTGGCAGTCTGTACTGCTTCGCTCTGCCCACTCGATTTCCTCCCCTTCTCTGACGCTGTGCGCGGCCTTGCTCCAGAGATAGATGGAACAGGGTATGCCAGACCTATAAATATAAATTTTTGTGGACTTATAGACCTAACAACACAGCAACATGAAATAACGCATATACCTATATGATCATCAGAATGTAAATATCTCGAAAACTAGTGTAAGGATCTGAATGTTTTTAAAGATCATAAAAATAAGAGATAAGCGAGACACTTTTTCATTGGAGAGCTTTTAATCAATCCAAACCTTGATATTTTCTAATGTGGGAGCTAGCTCAATAGCTCATGGAGTTTGGTCTCTGGTGCAGGTCATATTGGCTTAGTACCTAGGTATGATAGCTTTGCTGCCAGACTGAATAGTTCAAATAGCCAATGCTTGCAGTTCATGATTTGTTGAGCATGTTTGGACAGTCAGACCTTGTTGATACTGTTCAGGTGTCACATTACAAATGTATCATGGAGAGGTGCAGAGTTACTCGACTCTAACGAGTATCGAAGCCAAGTTACTCAGTGAAAACGTCAGATGTGGATAAGCAGGACTGAAATGTATTTATCTTCAGGAAGGAAGGAAGACGGAGCATTATGATTCAGGCTAAAATGAAGGTAAAGAGAAAACGGATCAAGGGGGACGACATCTTGAAAATGTGATTGAGTTCGTGTCCAGAATAGGGAATTTGATTTGGGCAACCTTAAGACCAAGGCCCCTCTGTCCCTCTCGCTTCTAACTTTGCCAGTGCATTGGGAAAGTTTTCCCCGAAAATCTGAGAAACTCGCTCATTGTTGGAATTCCTCCTCCTTAGAAACCTCACGCAACAATAGAAACTTCAACATTCCGCGGGGTAATTGCTTTTCCGCAACTTCTCTCCTGGTTAAAGGCGCACTATGATTGATGAAGGGACGTGTTTGGTTTGTGTTTTGAGCTCTTGAAATCTTCTGTCTGAGCGTCTCGTTCGGATTCACGTCGCGGACAATGAGGAGTCTGGGGTTTTGATAGAAACTTGTCTGCAGCCAGGCTCTTTCACTGAATGAATTTTATTTTAATTGTTTCAATGCGTAATAGAACATAACGAGTCTTGGAATAAATTAATTAAAAGTTTTAGGATGTCTGTCTATTTTGAACCCTTTAGTATTCCAGTAAAAATCTCCTTATCCAAAAACGGGTCTGGACCGAGGCACATCCAGTCACTAACAGTCACTAACACTAACAAACTAACTAACTCTCTAGCCTTCTTAAACCCGAGGGTTCATGGATGCAGCAATACAGGCCTTCCATCTATCCCTATCTTGAACAAGATCTATATACTCTTTTCCATCCCTACCAATTTCCTTTAGGTATATCTCAACGTTGTCCCTCCATCTTCGTCTTGGCATTCCTACAGGTCTCTTACCATCAGGTTTCCCAACAAGAATCCTGTTAATTCCTCTTTCCTCTCCCATTCGTGCTACATGGCCTGCCCACCCAAGTCTTCTTGATTTAATCATTCTAATAATATCTGGACATGAATACAAATTATGTAGTTCTACATTATGTAACCTTCTCCACTCACCTGTCTCCTCATCCCTTTTAGTTCCAAATATTTTCCTAAGGATCTTATTTTCAAATACTCTCAAATTATGTTCCTCTTTCAACGTAAGGGACCAAGTTTCACACCCATATAATACTACAGGCAAAATTACTGTTTTGTATACTTTAACTTTTAGTTTCTTAGATATTAAACGAGAAGACAAAAGTTTATGAAGAGAGAAGTAACATGCATTTCCTGAATTAAGCCTACTTTTTATTTCCTCTTTAATATAATTTTCATTTTTTAATATTACTCCTAAGTATTTGAATTTGGAAACTGGTTCAAACGAGTTGTTATCAATAATTAGATTTTGATTATTACCTAACACTTGGTTTCGGCCTGTAAGCATATATTTAGTTTAGTTTTTTCTTTGTTAACTTCCAAAGTCACTAACACTAATGTCGGATTAAAAATTATAGATACTAGAGATTGGACTCAAATTAACCTCGAAATACCAAGCAAAACAACACCCACGGAATACCAATGGGTCACATTTTGGACCCCAATGATTTGTTCTTTGTTTCGCGTTTAAAAATGATGGTTTTTGAATAACATACATAAAACATTTTCATAACGGATTTCCCAAGTTACAAGTATAAATAATATGTAATAATATGTAATAAACACAGTCATTTATATTCATGTTATATATGTAGCTTTCATGATTTTGAATCATTAGTAAAAAAAAAAATCTTATTATCAGCCACATGTCGTGCTGCAAGAAAACACGTCATCCAAGAATAAATTAAAATGTAGTTGACAAACAACATTTCTAATGCCCAAAACACTCCATTTACTTTCATTATTGGAATACAAATGGGGTACACTTTGGACCACAGATACAAGAAACATTTTTTTCATAGGAAAGGTTTCGAGAATGGTCACCTTTTACTGCTTGTCATTTACATTAAACCAAAAAATTCAGCTACAAAAAAATCCCAGTTTCGAAAAAAAAGAACATATAAAATAGAGCTACAAATATATGCGTGGGGTACAAAATGTGCCCCTTTGGTATTCCGAGGGTTAACGTGTCAACACCGCAAGCATTAACTCGCAGCACCAGCCGCAGTTTCCACTGTTCAACGGACATTACTATCTGCAGTGTTGCCACTTACACGTACATCTTTACTCCCTTGAATAAAGATATGTATAAAATTAGTTTCGTAATGTTAATTGATAATGATAATTGATTTAAAAACAGATGCAAAGAGCTTCAAAACAATACCAATATTGTATTTGTAGAGTTTCCCAATACTAAGAAAAATATGTTTTACAAAATTGATAATAACGGTTTTTTGACAAATTTTAAAATTCTGATAGCTAACAATAATTGTGTTTAAAACCTTTCTGCCTGCACCATACTAACATTTCATCTTGATTGGGCCACCCGTTTTTTTATTTATAGAATTTCAAAGAAAGCGATCGTTTGCAAAATTCGAAAAATGCGTTTTTTTTGTTCTCACGACGATAATAAATAGAAGGCATACTCGAAACAAAATGGTTAGGATAGATTAACGCAGAATTGAATAAGCTAAATTTTGATGTAACTCGTTTATATGTAGGTCTACTGGTTAATTTTTAATTGGTGGCCAAACTGGAGTATTTATAATCTTTTATCCGACAGTAATTGTTAAAAGCTGATACGCACCCACTTATTGTATCAATTTAAGTGTTTGATATGTTTAAAATGTTAATTGTCTATTATGACGTAATTTGTTTCGTTCAATTGGGTAGTCTTTTATGGTTATGGACTAACCTTAAAACATTCGATTGTGAGTTGTTAGGAGAGAGATATTATTATGGATGTTGCTGGAATAATAAAAGTGATTTTGGAAATGTGAATGTGGTAATTTGTGTAGTGAAGAACAATTATGAATTTAATACAATTTTGTTTCTAATAAGGAGTTTAATTGCGAGTGCAAGTTGGTAAGGTTTACTTAAGCATATCCTTATCTGATTTCCCATAACCTGAGAGCTTCATAATAGGCTGATAAGTCTCATACTCGCCGTCGAGGAATAAAAGTATTTAGATCCATTGAGACTAAACCGGGGAACGTAGCAAAGCTCTTTCTAAAAGTGTCACTCCTAGCCTAACCACATACGTATTCTTAGAACTAAGTGGAATTGTAGGCTGGAATTGTCAGCTTAGAAGCTCTTACATTTAGATTTAGCAAGAAGAGTAAGGTGGGCAGGCCACGTGGCACGATGTGAGAGCAAATAATAGTTTACAGGATTCTTGTTGGGAAACCTGATGGTAAGAGACCAGTAGGAAGACCAAGTCGAAGATAGAGGGATAATGTTGAGATGGACCTAAAGGAAATCGGTACGGATGGAAAAGAGTATATAGATCTTGCTCAAGATAGGGACAGATGAAAGGCCTGTGTTGCTGCAGCCATGAACCTTCGTTTAAGAAGGGTAGAGAGTTAATTAGTTAGTCAGTGGATGCGCTCTGCACTAGACGAATTCAAAATCCTGTGCCTCAAAGTCAAGAAAGTGGTGTAAAATGTGCCTTCAGAAAAATGAAAAGTACAAGGCTGTAAAGGTCTTTGCACAGGACGTAAGTAAGACGTTGGATTAGTTAACGAGGTTTATTTTACTTCGGTTTTCAGCCACTTAGCTAGGTGATACGCGAAGGTGATACGATGGAATTGATCAATGGACACTCGCAAAGAACACTTATGCCCAGGCCGGGATTAATACCTAGGGACCCTGGAGTCGTAGCGCGGTGTGCTAACCACTCCACCACGGAGATAGGTAAGAAAGTAAGAAAACATTAAAAGTTTTCTCGCTTGGAAGCTGGTAACATTTGTTGAAAAAGGTTCACCAAATCTTTTTTATTTAGCGTAATTCTCTCATCTGATAGATGAAGTCTTCATTTTCGAATTTGAGATTGGTAGGGATAGAAAGTTGTCGTTTAGTTATATTCATTGGCTACTTTGTCACGGTATTTAGTATGTAAATATTCAGGATACTAGACGAAAGTTCGACCTACATAGACCACACTAGAAATCCTTAACTGCTTGATTGAGTTGGTGTTTAAAGTCCACTTTATGCACAGTAAGGGTAATCGTGAGATCCCTTTATTACAAGGCAACGATGAGGAGGGTTGATGCAAATTGTTTTAATAACAACAAATGAAAAACATAGAGCAACAATAAAAACATTATTTTGTCTATTCCCATCGTGTCCTCCCGTTTCGTCTTATCACATTTCGACTTATTGCGTTTTCACCTCCCCCAATAGAATTTGAAATGATTTATGTGACATGAACTTTCTAAGGCGAAACGGGATATCCCATTTCGACTTAGCCTGTTTCACCTTACACACAAAAAAAATTCCCCCTGGGAATATTATCGACTTGAAAGGTAATTCATAATGGGAGCTCCCATTGTCTTGTCGGTTAGGTTAGGTTAAGTTAGGTAAGGTAAGGTAAGATTAGGTTAGGTAAGGTTAGGTTAGGTTAATAATACATTAATAATAATGACCCTTCATGTCGATAACATTCCCTGGTGGGAATTTTTTTTGTGTGTAAGGCGAAACCGGATAAGGCGAAATGGGATGTCCCGTTTCGACTTAGAAAGTTAGTGTGACATAAATCACGCGAAATTGTATTAGGGGAGGTGAAAACGCAATAAGGCGAAACGGGATAAGGCGAAACGGGCCGTAATCATTCCTGTTGTGGATTGATGAGCTCTGGATCGGTAAAAATGGCAGAGAAAGACTCTACTCCCAGTCCGGAGATACAAACAAACTTCTGAAGACACTTCTTTCTGCAATGGTGTTTCCAAATATGTAAATACTATGAGAGAGCTATACTTAGACGACTAGAATGTCGCATATTTACTCTTGAAAATCTCGTTGAGAAACTTTTAATTCTCTCGGGCGCTTGTCTAGTTATGGTTCCCTGGACATTTTTCGCTGAGGCAGAGGTAGGCGAGGAAGATGGTCGAGAATGAAGAAGTTTGAACAAGTCGCATACTACGCTACGCTACGAACTTTAACGCATTTCTCCACCAAATTACTAGCCTTATCTGCCTCTTTTGGCTAGACGCAACGATGAGAATAGAATGTGATGGGATAAGATGTATGAAAGGACAATTACAAGTACATACGGACAGGACGTGTGACAGACGCCTCAGAGAGACCCGGGTTCGAATCCCTACTTTATAAGAGTCTTTTCATCAATTTCATCATTCATCCTCATCGTTGTGATTAGCCAAAAGTGACGCTAAAGTCAACAAAAGACCTCAGAGAAGGTAATGTTGTCTTGCTTGCCTACACGATGAGGTAAGGCAAACGTCGTTGCCTTATATTCAAAAGGTTCCCGGTTCAAAACGCGTAGTGGAAATCCCACTTTAAACTGTAAGACCAGTACCGATTAATCTATCTGTGCATAAAGTGGATTTGAAACTGAAACGAATGCAACTTGCAAGGTGTATTGTGTGGAAGAGAGGTTGATATTTGATTCTAAGTGATTGAATTATGTTATTTAACTTCGCATTTCTCCCACTTCTGGCTAGTCGCAACGATGAGTGATAATATGATGAAACTAATGAAAGGACATGCGCAGGTCGGGATTCGAACCCGGGACCCAAGCCGTCGTAGCTCGGTGTTCTAACCACTCCGCCACGGAGGTCAGCTTGAGGGCCTTCTGAAACCATGGCCCTTTGCACCCTTCCCCAAAATTGCACATAACAATTCGAGAGTATGTTTGAATTAGATTCTACCAACATGGAGTACTTTGATACAGTGGTTCGGATCCCAGTTTAAACTGTAGGCTAGGAATGGCCACAAAACCGGATAACGTATATTCGGATTTCAAATTCGCTAACCTGAATATCCAGATATTTCAAATATCCGGAAAGCACGGATATGAGGATAATCCGCATATCCGGATATTGCATATTTGATGAAGAATTTGTAGGAAATTCAAACATGAATAAAAGAGTATGTGGATAGCCCCCTAAAACGGGACAAACAATAACACTATCCGTATAATGCATACATTGGATATTCGGACATTTCGGATAATTCGATATCCGGATATAGGATATCAGAATAATTCGAATATCCGGATATAGGATATCAGGATAATTTGAATATCCGAATATAGGATATCAGGATAATTCGAATATCCGGATATAGCATATCAGGATAATTCGAATATCCAGATAACCCGGGAAATTACGATATCCGAATAATTCGGATAATCCGTATATCAGGATATCGGAATATCCGATATCTAGATATTTAAAATCCAAAATCCTGACAGAGAATTATCCGCTATCCGAATAAAATTCTAACCGGATTTGGCTGTACCTACTGTAGGCCCAGTCTCGATTAACTCTTCTGTGCATGTAGTAGACTTGAAAACAAAGTCAAAGAAGATCGGGGACAGAAACTATACTACCATATAATTCGAAAGCAAGTATCTTCGGTTTGAAGTCTACTTTAGCGCCCAGTACACGATTTTTGGTGGCCCTGTGGCCAGTGGCTTATACTTTCACACCGACGAATTACCTTCAAGCTCTTTCGGTTGGCAGTCGTACGATGTAATTGTTAATTTCCAGTCCCTTGCCGTTCACACAACTGTTGGAAACTGTTCCGTAACATTGGTTGATTGGAATATGGATATTTTAATTGCTTCATTTCTGAAGCTTTGGGACATAACACTGATTGACAACAATATTTCTTTAATTTGTTAACCGTAACTGAAAAAAAAACATATACATACGCAGAACCGTATTTCAAATTTACAAGGGAACTAATTATCGCGCCTTGTAAAGCCAGTTACGCAAAACTAATCAATCTTTTTTTATTTCAAATTTTGCTTAATTAACGACGTAATTTAAATATCACAAGTCTCATTCGCGCTTCGGTAACAAATCCACGAATGTTTTTCAAAAATGAAATCACATCGCACGAGCACGTATCTAATGGAAAGGCGACGGAATTGTTTCTTTTTAATTGCTTTTTGCACTCTATGAAATCCAAAAACAATTAAATTAGTGTCTGTACGTTGTTCATTTTCCAGTTGACGTAAGAAGTTATTCAATATTCCTTCTATACAAGCGGCACATTGTGATTTGAGTCGTGTTTAAAGGTAGGCTAATCGGAACTGGACCTACAGTTTTAAGTGGAATGCGAACCACTGTGTGCAATGTGCCTCCACCAGATATAGTAGTCAGAGGCGTCTCCTAAACGCATGCTGTGCATGCTGCGCGTGCGTAAATTTTGGGGAAAAGGACAGCTTGCTCTGCGACGACATTAATGAGCATTTCTACATTCTAATTTCTTCATGTAGGAAGAAGTGAAGTGCTTCCCTGTGCTTAGCACCACGCCATGAAGGCGTATAGGGGTGTGGGGGTAACGCCCCACACTTTCTTGATCCGATCGTGAGTGGGGGTGATGTGATCAGCATCACGCTCCTGACCGCCTTTACCGCCCAGGGTTTCCCCCAGGTACCCATGTTATTCGACGCTGGGTGTACGCCGGGGCCGCTTCCAACGTTGGAAAAGTTCCCGGATTTGAACCGGCCGGGGATCGAACCCGGGACCTTTAGCATGGTAGTCAGACGCGTTACCGACTTCATATAGGAAAAGTATTTATTTAACACGAGAGCGCTCAACTAACATTATATTACATTTCTTGGATCTAAAGTGACGCATGCGTCAATTGTGGGAAAATAATTATTACTTTCTTTCACTTCAGATCCAAGAAATGTAATATAAGCTTCGAGCGCTCTCGTGTAAAATAAATATACTTATCCTATATGAATAAATTAGAATGTAGAAATGCTCATTAATGTCGTCGCAGAGCAAGCTGTCCTTTTTACCACAATTGAAGCATGCGTTCAGGAGACGCCTGTAATAGCAGTAGTAATCGTTGTACATGTGTGCAGGCCCGTACCCAGAAAAGGGACCATGCGTCCCCCTTAAACCATGAAATACTTAAATGTGAACATAAAAGCTATGAAAATAAGATCGACGATTTTTCAAATTTGTAATGATTTCTATTTTGTTCTTACATGAATGAATGGGTCTGTTGTGGTATAAAGGCAGGCTCCAGAAGTCTGCAGTCTGCAAAATTGGGTAGTTTACTTTTATACCCGCTGATGAAAGGCTACCAAACCTCCCGATTTAATCAGGACAGTCCATTCCTTTTAAACCCTGTCTCGACCTTGTTCGAAGCAGTCGTAATGCGAAAATGTCTCTTTTCTTGGTTAACTCACATTTCGACATGTTCTTCGTTATAATCATAATTTCAAATACGTATCATTTAATTTAAAAATACAGTGTGTCCGAGCTAGAGGTATACAAAAATAACTGGTCTCTGTATTGTCTCGTAGTGAAGCTCAGTCGCTTGACCATCGATCCAAGATTTCAGTAGTCCACTTGGGCGATCAATCGTGCTGTTGAGACACGCATGCGCAGAAACTGCCTGGCCACCGAGATCTCCAGATTTAACACCATTAGACGTTTTTGCATGGGGCTTCATTAAAGATGTTGTGTACACGAGAAAAGGTCACGATTTGGGTGATTTGAAACAGCGTATAGTTTCGCTAATAACGCCTCAAATGCTGATCAACACTTGGCACGAGCTTCACTATTCGTTAGGATGTGTGTCGAGCTACAAATTGTGCTTACATTGAGGTGTTTAAACACCTTCTGAGTAGTTTGTACATAACCAGGACAAGGAAGTTAATAAACTTTACAGATGTTAATATATGTGCGTATTTTTGTATACCTCTAGCCCGGACACACTGTATATTCTTTGCTGAACGTAGAATTGTCATGGCTGTTCAGTCGTGTTGGTACAATAAAATTAGAAGAAATTTGAAAACATTGTAAATTTGCGAAAGAGAGTACTATTCGAACACTCCTCAGAATTGAATGTAAACAATAAACACTACGCTGTACGCCTTTGTAAGCGGCTGTGTTACTGATTCTTGGACCGGAGGAGGGGAAGGGGCATCAGTTTAATTTTTCAGTTGCTTTGAACCAAAATATTGCAGCTCCAAAATTGAACGTTTAGCAGTAATATTACCATAGCATTTGTGGTCGTATTTAATACTAGAACAGTATTTTGCCGACCTCAATGGTGGAATGGTTATCACAACGCGCTACGACGCCAGGGGTCCTGGATTTGAGTCCCGGCCTGAGTATTCATTGCGAGTGTGTTCTTTCATCAATTTCATCATATCATCACTCATCCTCATCCTTAGACAAAGATGGCAGAAATGTGACGTAACATAATTCAATGAAGCCCACAGCACTTCAGATCTTCTCTTTTTTCCACTTTTTCGGATCTACACCCCCTCCCCCAAAAGAATCCTGGGTACGGGCCGGCATATGAGACACTTAGTTCAGACTCCTCCAAAAATATCTACACAGGGTGATTCAAAATTGACTTAACAACTTTGAAAGCATATGGAAATATATTCAGATAACTTACAGAGTCTGTTGAGGTGCCATTGCTAAGCAAAACACATCAAGTATGTCATACAACATTCATGTTGGGTCGATATGGCTACCATTTGTAATGCAGCATACATCTCACCTGAAGTCGATTTAATTTCAAACCCGATCTTTAATTAAACTCCGCAAGAAAAAATCTAGCCGGATCAAATCTGGAGAGCGAGGTGGCCATGCAATTGTTCCTGCACGACCAATCCACCAACCTGGGAATCGGCTATCAAGAAAATCTCGGACTTCTACGTGGTACTGTGGTGGTGCACCATCTTGCTGATAGTAAAGGCGACCATCTTGGTCATCCTCGTCGAACTGAGGAATTAGAAAATTTTGCAGCATATCAAGATACACGATACCATTTATGGTTGCCTCCTGGAAGAAGAACTGGCCAAAACACACAGCAAGCACTTTCCGCACCAGTAAAAGTAGCCATTTTCAAGAACAATGCTGACAGCGCTACTGGTGGGTGAGTTTGGTACTAATGAACTACGCGAGTCAAAACTTGATCTGTTTTTCTTTGTAATGACACCTCAACCGACTCTTTAGGTTTTCTGAATAAATTTCTATATGCTTTGGAAGTTGTAAAGTCCTTTTTGAATCACCCTGTATATACGTGCCTGATATTAGACAGCTTTTACTGCTGTACAGCTAAATATAGCTAGTATGAAGCAAGTAGTCCATCACAATATTCATTCACTGCGTTTTCCGCAACGTGGGTTTCAAGAATTGTAATAAAATGTACGAATACGCAACATATGCTCCAAGCTGCATTCCATAAAAAAAAAACACGAAATGGAGCAGAAAAAGGAACAACAAATACACTTCTGTTGTCTTTGCGGCCGACTGCAGGAACTTCATTCCCGCCATTTGGTAATGTATTATTCTTCAAACACACGGAGTTAATAGAAACCATCGTGGTTAACCGTCGCCGCTAATGGACAGGTGGGAAGTTGTCTAAATTGCAAACACACGAGTTTCAGCGGTTGCCCAGCCTGCGGCCAACAAGTGGCAGTTTCCGTCGACAGTTAGATTAAACGGAAATGACGTCATCTTGGATGCCGTTTTCGCGGCTGGTAAATTTGATCCAAACGCCCACGGTGGGAACTTCCGGTTTATTAAGGGTTTTCGTGTCATTTTTTAGAAATCAAATTGAAACTGGAATGGTTCACTTATTAAAATCAGACTCATCTCTCTCTCTCTTTCAACATACAGTTACCAGTTACCCGCAGTGGCTATGCGTGGTGTCGCGTCACTGGAAGGGTAGGCACAGGAGTGTGAACGGTGTTGGGGGTATGTGTTTATGACTGTAATTGTTTAGGAAGCGGCAATGCTCTATATGTTAAAATATGAAATATACATGACATTGTATATTTCATACAATGTTTGAATGTATGAAATTAAATTTATATTAATTTATTAATTAATATAAATTTAATAATAAATTTAAATTATGAAATTTAAATAAATCAAATTTAATAATTTAATTATTTTTTAAAATTATATTATAATGTATAATGTTTGTAGGCATTTACATTATATATGTATAATGCCTACAAACTACAAGATACCATATTGCCTAAATCTCATTAAAAAACTATTTGTCACAATAACACACATTTATATAATATACAGTAACTGACCTCATTTATGCTACACTCCACATACACCACTACACATAAAATTAATGAAAGTAAAAATGCAGAATCCAGTCTCCGCAGCGGAGGCGCCAGGGGTTCCGGGTTCGAATCACGCCCTGCGTATTGGTGTTCTTTGTGAGTGTCATCAATTTTATCATATCAACATTCATCCACATCGCCGCGAATTGAATTGTTGTTTTAAGTCAACTTTTATCCACTGAAAGGCTAATCGGGATAGGGCCTAGAATTTAAAGTTGGATCCGAACCACCGTTTATCGAACTAGGGACCACTTAATTACAAGGCGACCACGTTACCACTACGCCATCGGAGAGGCTATATCGCTGCGATAGCCAAAAGTGGCAAAACCGACGTACATAATTCAATCAATGTTGATCCTGGTTAACAAGTGAATACAAATAATAACTTAAACAATGCAAAAACAATAAAGCCTTCATATTTCTTTCGATCGCGAGCGCATACAGAGAAGCAGTACAAAATAATTTGATCTATACCATGTTATAGAGCAAGTCACTGAACGATGATTCCCCCCCATCCAAGGTTTTCCGCGAATGTCGACGTCATCCGGGCAAGAACGAATTACGAACTAAATATCTTCTACGACCTGTCAAAACGTATTCAGAGACCGAATGTTTTATTGTTACTGCCGCAGTGGAAAAAACTCGAGACCGCCATTGAATTTGCAGTGTCGAATTTCAAGTGTCCCTTTGTTCGTGGTTACGGGAGAGAAAGATTTCGAATAAATAAGTTTTTTCTGAAGTAACAACAATATTCCATAATATCATTCGAGCAATAGAATGTTGTTATTAAAGTGAAATCTATGGTAAAAAGTAATTTGATATTGTTTAGTTATTCGCTTCCATCCATGGTTGGGTTCCTACCCGATGGCGCACTGCTAGCGTTGTTGCCTTGTAATCAAGGTGTCCTGGCTTCGATACCCGGAGGAGGCACATAGTTGTTCGGATCCTACTTTAAACTGTAGGTCCAGTCCTGATTAGCCTTACTGTGCATAAAGTGGACTTAAAATACCAATTTAACCATCAATGGTTGGAAATAAACTGGATAACATAGCGCCCTACGACATCAGAGGTCCTGGGGTTCGAATCCTGGCCTGTGATGGATGTTTCTTGTGAGTATATCTTAGTCTATTTCATCACTCATCCTCATCTTCGCGATTAGCCAAAAGTGGCAGAAAAGCGAAGTAAAATAAGATTGGGGTGACGTAGGGACGCCAAGCTTCCTTCTTGTGACGTCATGCCGCTCTCCTCCCAAATATCTTCATTCTCGATTATCGTAAACCATGGAACAATATCTGCTGAAGAATCGAGAAGAAGAAAATATATAACCAAAGAAAAGATTCATACGAAATTAGAAGAAACTGGCGAAGAAACGAGGAAATTGGAAAAAACACACTATGAGAAATACATAACTCAGTGTGGCTAAACTCTTATGAGAAATTATAACAATGAAAACTACCATTAGCAATGCAACGGTAGGCGTTCAGCAAAAGAACCTTGGGAGACTGAAGAATGCAAAGCTTGTAATGATCCAATCCCAAAACCCATCTCTCCGTGCAGTCAGCACAGTTAAAAGGATGCAATTCGTGAATAAATGAAGCTTCCTGTCTGATGTCGAATTTTCGCAAATCGAATGAGATTCATCTTTTAATTGAGTTTTCTCATTTCATCTCTTCCCCACGAGCATCTCCTACGTTAAGATGTGGAGACGAATTCATTCCTCTTTAATCTAATTTCCCACCAGACTAAAAATTTTGTTATGCTTCCATATTGGATTTAATTTCCTCTCCTTTTACATCAAATTTCCTAAAAGGATCAAAACTCGTTCCTTCGGATATTTCTGAGAATTCGAAGAGATTTTCGATCCGTCAAATCTATGAATATTTGAGATATTTTATGGATATTTTGCCAAGTTTCCGAAAAGTAAAATTTGCATAATTATGAAAGCCTGTAGAAAGATCAAGACAAAAACAGATTGACAGTATTGAGATGGATCTGAACGGAATTAAAAAGGGTGGACAGGTGTAGGGTTTAGGAATACCAGTGTTAGTTATAATCTTTTTAAATGTCAACAGGGAATGGTAACGGCATCTACAGAACAAAGTGTCGTCCACGTTAAGGGGAGAAGAGGAGGGTAAATTTAGTCGTGTTATGAAGAAATGTAAAAAGTCTAAACAGCCTATCCTCTTAAGAATTTGCTTGAAAGGCACTGAAATTTTAGCCCTCTGACGAGAATGGAATTCTGAACCACATGATATCCACGTCTTGCATTTGGTTTTCTTTCATGTAGCATATCCATACTTCTATTTCTAATACGATATGGTTACCTTCTGGTATGTTTATTGTCACGAGCCGGCATTAAATGCTAAATCAGCAAACACCAGCCAACTGATTGGCTGCGAGAGTCTGTATATATAAGTGAGGGGGGCAGAATTGCCCCTTACCAATATTTATTTAGGATTCACGTAACGAGGGGGAAGTTCACGCCCACGGATCAAAAGGTAATTAAGCACTGATTATAGAAGGACCAGTCGTCATCACTGTACCTGTTGATGTTCCCGCGGTGCTGGCCCACGGAGGGCGTCTTACGTTGGGCACGGCCCAAACCTCCGCGAGGGCTCACTCTACGGTGCACAAACACAGTAAGGCTACTCACTTCAGACTCACTTGGCCACTAACTTCTCACTCTCTCGGCAACCTCTCGCCACCGAGCAGTTGGCTGGTGTTTAGTGATTTAGCATTTAATGCGGGCTCGTGACATTATTTCTGGTTCCAGAGTATTACTTGGTTCCATTTTATTCAATGTATGCTTTAGATTTTACTGTTAAGAGATGCAAAATTGATGTACAGGGTGTCCCAAAAGTCCCTTAACAGCCGTCCTAGAGACGTGTAGTGCAGAGATTGGCATGATTTGAGTATATAGTAATACTGTAGGGGTAGGGGGAACATAATTGCTGTGGGTGGCCATGGCGGCGGCCATCTTGGTATCCGTTATATTGGACGGAGGAATTTTTTTTTAAATGGGAAGGTATATGTGTGGCACATAATTTTAGGCTAGAATTGCACCAGAAACAAGAATATGAAGTCAGTTTTTAGATATCTTTAATCTGTGAAAAGTTATTGATGCAATGTTGAATAAATGATAAAGTATGGAAATTGTGATAACTGATATCATATCTCTTTTGTTGCAAGTGTAAGTGACAAAGAACATGATGTTATCCAATGAGGAACGAATTGAGATCATCCTTATTTCCGCCGAAAGGAGTTCACGGGACATTGCCAATGACTTCAATCAAAGACATCCGCTTAGGCCGCCAGTGTCGCATGTCAGTGTGGCCAATGTGATGAAGCGGTTTAAAGAAACGGGTGCAGTGCACGATAGACGTCGATCGGGAAGACCAAAAACAGCCACGGATGAAGAAACAACAACGGCAGTTCTGGCATCATTCGTGAAGTCACCCAAAAAAAGTATTCGACGACTGTCCGCCCAATGTGGTGTTAGCAAGAGTTCGATTAGCAGGATTATGCCAGAACACAAGTGGCATCCCTACAAGATGCAAACGCCACAACATCTCAGTGAAGATGATCTTCATAGGAGGGTGGAATTTTGTGAGTGGTGTGTCGTGCAACTTGAACGTGACCCTGACTTCTGGCGAAACATTCTGCATAGCGATGAGGCACTTTTTTATACCAATGGCGAGGTCAACCGTCAAAACTTGCGGTATTGGTCCTCTGAGAACCCGCACTGGGTAAACCCGGGGAACGTGGTTGGGCCAGCAAATGTTATGGTGTGGTGTGGAATTTGGAATACCCAAATCATAGGTCCATTTTTCATTGAGGGGACATTGAATGCAGAGACCTACCTGCAGTTGCTACGCGATCTTGTCTTACCTTCTGTGTGTATGCCGGATGGGTCTTTCCCAGAATTTTTTCAACATGATGGTGCACCACCTCATTATGGGAACATTGTTCGGCAGTACCTTATGTCCAATTTCCTGGTAGGTGGATTGGCAGACGAGGACCAAGAGAGTGGCCAGCCAGGTCCCCAGACCTTACTCCCCTTGATTTTTACTTATGGGGCCATTTTAAGGCCATGGTTTATGCAGTTCCAATACATGATATGCGTCACCTTCGTCAACGAATCACTGAGGCCTGTGCCGCTGTCACTCCCGAAACTCTTTTGAATGTCAGCGTGCATGAGAGACTTGCTTACGGATGTGTTTACGGGAGCATGGCGAGCACATTGAGCACATTTTGTAGCGCAATAACTTTTCACAGATTAAAGATATCTGAAAACTGACTTCATATTCTTGTTTCTGGTGCAATCCTAGCCTAAAATTATGTGCCACACATATACCTTCCCATTTAAAAAATTTGACCTCCATCCAATATGGCGGATACCAAGATAGCCGCCGCCATGGTCACCCACAGCAATCATATTCCCCCTACCCCTACAGTATTACTATATATTCAAATCATGTCAATCTCTGCACTACACGTCTCTAGGGCGGCTGTTAAGGGACTTTTGGGACACCCTGTATATTGTGCCACTTTGTATGTAGTCACACATCCCCCACACCTACACACACACATACATATACATAGAAAAATATAGAGAGGAAAATAAAATATTCTCTCACACACAGAGTGAGAGAAATGAGATATAAGAGAGAGATAGAAAGATATAAAACATGGATAAAAAGACACTCAAAGGAAGATATATATAAAGACAAGATAAATAATCACACGAAGAAAGACAGAAAACAGACAGAATGAAAGAGAGGGGAGTAACAGACACACGATCAGTCATAAACAGGCATAAATAGAATGTTATGTGCAGACAAGACATAACATTATACACACACACACACACACACACACACACACACACACACACACACTATGTGGAAGAAAGTCATTAGACACCCCGGTTCCAACCCTGAAACGAACTTATCATGGAAAAGAGAGTACAGACAGGTATATATATGGTAGCAGGAGGCTTCTCAGATCATTCGCTGATAAAATGACGGACAGGAAACAGCTCAGCATGTTTGAAAGAGGGATGGATCATAGTAGACTGCTCCATAGGAGGCATGAGTATACGTAGCATAGCTGATGCCCCGCAACTGTAACCTTTGTTATCAAGAAGTGGAAGGAAAAGGAACACTGCAGCAATGCACCAAGAAGTGGAAAACCCTCGAAATTGGACGACCGGGACAGGAGAGTGTTGAAGAGGGAGATTCGTAAAAACAGGACCAGTCCGATGAATTCGTTTGCAGTAGAGTTTGAAAGGCGACCAATTTCACTGTTTCGACCAAGACACTTCGCAAGGAGGCCAATGCGCTCGGTTATCATGGTCGAGGCACTACCCACAAACCCATGAAACGAACAAGAAACAATAAACGGCAGAGACTACGCTGGTGTAAAGAGCGGAGAAACTGGACGGTGGAGCAATGGCGGAAGGTCCTATGGAGCGATTAATCACGCTTCATACTATTTCGATCAGATGGGAGAGTGTGGATATGACGATTAGCCGGAGAAGGTCTGTTACACGAGTGTGTAGTGCCCACAGTGAAATATGGTGGTGGCGGCATCATGTTCTGGGGTTGTTTCAGCTGGCATGGCATGGGTCCACTGGTACCGGTGTATGGCTACATGACGTCTGAGTCCTACCGAGATATTCTCGACATCTCTATGCTCCACACGTTGTGACGTTTCTATGGAAACGAAGAATGATGTGTGTTCCAGGACGATAATGCGACTTGTCATGTTTCCAGGGCTACCATGGAGTGGTATGCAGAAAATAATGTCACCCGACTGGATTGGCCTGCTCAGAGCCCTGATCTAAACCCTATCAAACATCTATGGGATGAGCTGGAGCGCTGATTGAGGTCATGATCGCCTCGCCCTTCTACACTTCCAGGGTTGATGATTGTACTGGAGGAGGAATGGCGGAATATTGCACTCGGTGTACTACACAACCTTGTGGCCAGTTTACCACGACGAGTGGCTGCTGTTATCGCTACCAAAGGTGGACCGACCTCTTATTGATTGCAAGAAAATTAATGGTATCCGCTGACATGTGATGTCCAATGACTTTCTTACACATAGTGTATATAGGGAGAGAGAGGAGAGAGAGAGGGAGAGAGAGAGAGAGAGAGAGAGAGAGAAACGAAACACACTAAAGCATATATAGAGAGAAGGGAAACGTAGAATAGACAGGGAAAAATAGACACGTAGGAAGACATATAAGGACACGATCCAACATCACACAGAGAGCAAGGGAGAGGGGGGAGAGGATAATGAAATAGAGGACGCATTTTCCTTGTTTTGTTCCATTCGCTTGAGCAAAGTATCAAGATGACAACTTCAGTTCAAATTGTCGTCAAAGCTTCAAGAGTAAACATCTGAAAACCCCGAAGCAAAGTCTTAATTGGACATCCATTTTTATTTTCAACAGAAATATAACCATCAGGTCAAGGAGAGAGTTATCATCTTAGAAATAAGAAGACTTAAAATACTGAAAAAAATACAATAATTGTCCAAAGGAAGATGGGGAAAAAGAAAAGCACAATAATCCAAACTGGTTTAAGGACAGAAAAGAAAATATCTTGAAATACTTACACGCACTGTCTGTCAAGGAAAAACTTGCGAGGAAGCTCTAAAATAGAAATGGCTAATAGCGTTTCTTTGTCGGAGCTTTTAGTTCTAGACCCCGCTGAGTCACAATTGGCCCTAACTCTTGCCGACACAGCAGGATAAATGTCATACCAGGGTTGAACCCACGGGTCGGAAGAGAAGAACAAGGACGCAAGATTCTAGATAATTAGGAAAGGAAACTCCAGAGGGTGTCTGTTCCAAACATTTGCTTATATTCAGACTGAATAGAACACAAAACATCTTCAGGCCACAATTTGCGTTGCTTCTTTGTTCGTTACTTTCATCGTGTGTAAGAAAACTTTTTTCTTTTCATAGAATACCTCAATGGTGGAATTTCTTTAGAAAATTACGGTTTTAATTATGAGAAAGTTTGAATGCTTCATTTTGATAATACTAAGATCATTTTAAGTGTTCAGCTTTGTAGCTTAGTTTCCAATGCGTCAGTTGTTAGAGTGGAATGGTTAGTGAGATCCGCGTTGGAAACTTGGTATGGGCTCTTTGTGAGTGTCTCTTCGTCAATTGTATCATGTCACCCCTCATCCTCATCGTCTCCATTAGCTAAAAGTAGCAGAAAAGGGTTACTAACAAGCGAGGCTATCTAAGTGTCCCCCTCCGATTTCCATGAAACTTAGAGGGCCCCAAAGGAAGAAATGCGTGTTTTTTGTTTCGGCTAAAAAACTGTTTTAGGGGGCAAACCCACCCTCAAATGTCAAGATGAGGACAAATTGACGTGGGGATCTGACCCCTGTGTCCCTCTTCGCTTTCCATGAAATTTGGCAGGTGTATAGAGTGGTCCTATGCCATATTTACATGGTTTCGGGGTTTCTTCGAAATCGGAGGGGGGCTCAGGGATCAGATCCCCACTTCAATTTTTCCTCATCTTGACATTTGAGAGGGGGTTTGCCCCCTAAAACAGTTTTTAGCCGAAACAAAAAAACACGTATTTCTTCCTTTGGGCCCCTCTAAACACCTGCCAAGTTTAATGGAAATCGGAGGGGGACACTTAGATAACCTCCCTTGTAAGTAACAAAAATGAAATCAAAGTTAGAGCAGTGATGATCAAGTCGCTAGGGTGTCAACTGCCACTCAGGAGACCCGGGTTCGATTCCTAGGGTGAGTGATTTCAGGTGGGAATATTTCACGTTATATCCCTGCGCGAAGCGGCTCTAGCGTTCACTCAGCCTCTTTGGTACCCGGGGGGAAACCTTTGGGAGGGTTAAGGGAGCCGGAGGATGTTGCTGATCACATCACTCCCATAAATGGCCTAGGTCGTGAATCACCCATGAGCCTCCATGGCATCTATTACAGAAATGCCAGTAGTTAGACTTGAGCCGATCACCGTGGCGGAGTGGTTAGCACTACGACACTAGGGCTGCCGGTTTCGTCCTGGCCGTGGGTGGTCCTCGAGAGTGTCCCTTCACTAATTTCTTCTTATCATCAATCATCCTCATCGTCGTGATTAGCCAAAAGTGTCAGAAAACAAAAATATAAATACAGGTTGTCACAAAATTAACGACTCCTGCTCCCTCCTTTACCCCTTCTCTCTCTCACCCATCCGAAGTTACGGATTATGTGTGAAAGATTTTTATTGTCAATTTGTAGTGCTAATTATCACACACACACACACACACACACACACACACCATCACACACACACACACACACACACAAGACAGGTGGTGGAAGGCTCTTCCTAGGCGTAGTGGTTACATCGTTGCCTTGTCATCAATACAATTCGATATTGTATCAATACAATACCATACAATCAATAATTCGATACCCGGTGGAGGCACATAGTGGTTCGGATCGTACAGATTAGCTTATCTGTACATAAAGTGGACTTGAACAAAAAAGAACTTAAAAAAACTCAAAAATATATGTAAGGGGGCGTGATGGTGTGTGTGTGTGTGTGTGTGTGTCTAATATATTCTCTCCAGCTTTTTATACCGATTTGCAAATAAACTGCCACACGAAGCTATGCAGTCAAGCCAATTCGGATAATCTGTCCGAAATTTAGGAGCAAAGTTATGAATAGACCCAGGTATTTATGAAGATTATATTTTTCTGCTTTTGTTTTCATTATGTCTGCCAACGGAGTTTGTTCTATACCACTGCTGAAAATATACTTACAATTTATGCAGTTACTCATCTAAGCGTTACGATCCACTAATGCAATAATTAATATTAAAGATTCAATATTTCTGGTAGAGTTGGGTTAAAAAAATAATGATTGTCCGCACTTCTTAAAGTACAGGGTTAGCCTAAAAGAAATATAAGAAGAGTCTTAATAATAGGGCTGAATATTTACATGGTTTGAAGTGTACGTCCTGATTTTTACATTGGTAAGTTACAAGCGTTCTGCGTGTGACTCCTTTGTATCACGGCAGATATCAATACGATCGTCCAGTTCTCCCCGAACACGTATCAGCATGTCCATGTCAACAGCCGCTGTTGTGATGTGTTGTTTAAGACCGTCCATACTTGTAGGAAGGAGAGGACTATACAGTGTTCTAAAACGATGCTGTACGACAGTAACAGAATTTCTTTTCGCAAATTGAGCACGCAGAAAGCCTTCTCCACCTGGCTAGCGGCCATATTGCTCGGGTCTTCCTCTCCGCACAACAGTCTTGCTACCTTGTGTTCTGACGTCAAACGAGGAATGCCTACGAGGTTAGGTTAGGCCTGTTAGGTTCCATTAGTATAAATACAATGAAAAATTATTATTTAGGCTAAGAAAACTAAACATAGCTAGCCTAAACTAACAACGTAGGCATTTAGCCTAAAATTAAAAAGCCTTCTCCCGTGACGTGAGAACACAAGGTTGCTCAAGTGTTGTGCGATAAGTGATGCTGACGTCAAGAAGACAAACGAAAAGCGGAGGTCGTAAACTAGAATACTTTCTCTATACAACAGTACTAGATGCTTTCTGAAGTAAAACAAATTTCAATTTATAAAGCGTTTAAACTGTCTTTTAGGCTAACCCTGTATATTATATTATAGTCAGAGTGTGAGATCAACTACTATACATTATCTATTTTATTTCTGTCAATATTGTTTGTGTTTATGTCAATTCTGCAACAATATTTTTCTTAGCAGCATAGTGTATTACTTTTAATGTTTGCACTTTTTATGTCTAGGTTGCTTTCAGTTTCATAATCTCTCTCAGTTGTACAGGGTGGACCAAAAGTCGCAATACATAGGAAAATAACATTTTGTTTTTAAGTTTTTCTATTTATTTATTTTTTAAAGTGTTCTTTCTAATGCGTGTTCATCAAGAGTGGAAGAAACGTATTGCAAACCAATGGTTACCACGTAGAGGATATTATATGAATACATTGTTTCTTATCACAACATATTTTTTGGCCCTATGTATTGCGACTTTTGGCCCACCCTGTACTTCAATTTAGAAATTTAGGGCCATAAGTGCTTGCATCTCCCCAGCGACGTCCACCATTTTGCAGACTAAAGACGAGGAAAATGACAGTCATTAAGTCCCATTTTTCCATCCGTTAGCGTGGGTTCATGTGACATAACAGCTTGATACGTCAACATAGCCGCTCACACTGTACTGTACCATCAAGTTCCCCGATGCTCCATTTAGCCTTACGTTATCACCGCCCTAATCTTGGTTGTCCCTTATGAAGAACCCCCCACTGCAAACAACTCCCGGCGTGTACTAATCTCCTATGGAACCTTCTAATCTTCAGAAGACCTTGAATGGATCTTTTCTCCTTTTCTTTTATTATGGCAGGTTCAAGGAAACGGGATTATTGGCAAGTGCTAGGGAGATGGGAAATGCTATTGGGAGGTCATATCTAGGAAGTGTAGAAGGGCAATTTCGACAACAATTACCGATTTTGTTATTTTGCTGTCTTTTAGTTGCGTCATTGACGTGCAAGAGGTTATTGGAGAAATGGATAAGGTGTCAGTGGTACAGGGGCGTAAGGGGGTGACGCTTTATGAAGACACCCAAATACCAATCTCTCTTTTACATGCCGAGCTCCTGCCTGAGTGGTTATCACAGCTGGTACGACGACAGGTGTCCCGGGTTCGATTCCTGGTTTGTGCGTGGATGTTCTTTGTGAGTTTCTCTACATCATATCTCTCGATTAGCCAAAAGTGACAAAATCGAAGTAAAATAAACCATAGCAATCTCTTCCATGCATTACACCCTAGATTTTGCAGACTAACGAGGCTCTGGCGTCTGAACCAACAACCAGCACTCTGTGGGCTTCTGATGTGTCCTGTCCGTGTGCGTTTGTGACTGTCCCTTCATCAACTTCATCTTATCATCATTCATCCTTATCTTCTCGGTCAGCCAAAAGTGTCAAAGAAGCACAAGCACGTTACGTTTACCACTCAGCTATCTTATTCAATAGATATGGATTACCAGGGTAATTACAGTAAAACCTGTCTATCCCGGAACATGATGGTTCCGAGCAAAATTTTCCGTCTTAACAGTTTTCCTTCTTATACAGGGTTGACTTTAAATACAGTATAGAGCGCTGTGGAAATAATGGAAAGATAGATTTTCATTTCGCATTACTTATAATGTAGAGTACTAATGCATGTACGTACATGAATAAAAATGCGATACTTTCATTAATTTCATCATATCATCACTCATCACCATCTTCGCAAATTAACCAAAATGCGAAGTAAAATGGACACTCAAAAACATCCATGCCCATGCAAGGATTCGAATCCGGGACCCCTGGCGTCGTAGCGCGATGTGCAAAGAGGGAAAGAGAAAGATTGAAAGATGGAATAAGAGAGGTGAAAAAAGATTGAGATAAAAGTAAAGATTAAAGGAAAGAATTAAAGAGAGATAACAAGAAAAATAGAAAGATGACAAAAGAACAGAGGAGAAATAGACAAAGAAAGGTGGAGAAAGAGGGTAAGAGATGAAAGAAAGAAACGGAATCGTAACAGCTATGAGTATTGTAGCGCGTCCTTTCATATCGACAATGTTAAGCGAGTGGCAACAGAGGCGTGTTCCACTTACAGTATTGTATTGTTTTCTTGCGAGCGAAAAAAATAAAGGAAGAAATGTCCGTCTTACTGAGAATTCCACGTTAAGGTGGTTTCCGCCTTAAGCAGGTCATTTTCAGGTATAAAATCGGTCCGTTCTGGGGACTTTTCTTTCCGTATTTACAGGTTTCCTTCTTATAGAGGTTCCGGGATATGCAGTTTTTACTGTATTAACATCCGATTTTTGATAATGTATAACGCCCTTTATGTTCTCTCGGCTTACTATCCGGCACAGTAGGTACCACGTTCGAGTCTTGGCATGAGCATCATGAGTGTTTCTGTATGGGCAGTGGCGGCAATTAGGGAGGGCGCGGGGGACAGTTTCCCCCTTTTCCCCCTACTTTTTAGCCTATTAATACTAAGCATTGTATACCAACAGAGAGTAACTATCCTCCCCCCCCCCAAAAAAAAATTGGCACCCAATCGCCATTGTGCATGAGGAGACTACATCGATTTTATCTAAGCATCACTCACCCCCATCGTTGCAATTAGTCAAAAGGGGCACAATGCCAACGACAATTTAAAAATCTAGAAAATGCAAACACTGATAGCGGTTCATTCCTTGTAATACTTCCCTTTAATGTAAGTTGAAACGTTCTGGGGTAATCCCCAGAAGAATATAAACAATTCCTGTCTTTGAACTTCTTAATGGTGGGATTGTTTTAGAGGACGTTAAGAGACAACAATAATAGCCTTTTTGTGCAACAATTACATTATAAAAAGGAGCAAATTTTGTAGCTTTTCGTCCTGTGTTGAGAAATTCGATACCGTGACCAAGGAGTTTGTTGTTCTTAAGGCTCAAGGGCTTTACCAACTTTCCAGTGACGGCGCGAGAAAAAATGAGTGGGGAGAGAGGGGGCGGCGGGCAGCTATGAGCGTAATTCGGGGTCAAACTTTGGGGGACGGAAGGGGCAGAATCGAACTTGAAGCTTAACTTTGTGGGGGCAGGATCAAAAAGTTTTCGGTCCCATAAAAATAGTGTCCAGAACTACTTTGCTACATAACTGTCATAATTGCGAATTCATAAAACTTATTATCTATTACATTGCTCCTTAGGACCCAGAAAATTAACAAAATAATAATAATAATCGCCTGTATTAAAATAGGCGTGTTTCGATCTCTTGGGTCGCTCTTACAACCAACCCTAGTCAATAAGAAAGTGTGAAAGGGAATATAAAAAGAATACATGAAGAATGATAATTCTCAAAAAATACATAATTAATATAAGAGTGACAATAATACGAGGTGACGCAAGAAGAACTCATGTTTTTGTAATAAGTGTAGCGTCGTTTATATTCAAGATACAAACGTTTTATTAACACCAAAACCATCGGTAAGAAATGCAGTTTGGTACACAGTGATGATTTAAGTATGGAAGATGATGTCGGAAAGATGACATCATTGTTGCCCACCACGTAAACTCACGTTTCGGCGATGTCTCTTGGCCCTCCAAGCTCCCCAGATTTGTCTGTCTGCGACTTCTTTCTTCGTTCAGTCGACGAGCTGAAAGTTGCTATTCGTGAAGGAATTACAGCTCTGCCAGGCGAAATGTTGGCAAGGGCAATGCGGAACTTTGAGGAAGGCTCCAGATGTGTGCAGCAACAATGACGTCATCTTTCCATCATCACTGTATACCAATCAAAACTGCATTTCATAACGATGGTTTTAGTGTTAATAAAATGTTTGTATCTTGAAAATCAACGACATTACACTTATTCCAAAAACATGCGTTATTTTTGCACCACCCTGCCTAAACACAAAGAAAGTTTCATATAATACTAATAGTGACATTATTCTATGGTAAAGAGAAAGTACAATGTGAATTAGTAGGTAGCATGTACTAGTAATAATAATAATAATAATAATGACATTAGTAAAAAGATAACAATTATAAAATGACCAAGAGAAGTGGAACATTTTCTTTGTGGTCCCTTGACTAGTTTTTATACCGTTGCTGTTCCAAAGGGTTTAGCTTGAGCTTCCATTTAAACGTGATTTGGTGGTACCCTTAACTTATAAATTTTAGCAAATTTTAGGGGAGCAACTGCCCCTGATGCCCCTACCAAGTTACGCCCATGATGGAAGATATATTTTCTTGACGCACAATCACATTTATATACCACTAAATAGAATGAAAATAATGCATATCTTGGCTAAGAGAAAATTTATTGATTGATTGTTTGTTCTGGCATTGTCACTGCAACACCGAGTAAGCAAATCATATTGTTTATTGACGCTTGAACATCCTTTTAATTATGAACATTAATGACAATGTCATTTAAAATGATCTTGTTCATTTTACTAATTACGTCAGATCAGTTTATGACCAGCTTATTACTGCACGTCCTTTACAATTATTCACTAAGAAATATTGTCCTTCATTAGGACACAAGGCTTGCAACTGAAGTCTGTACATTAACCTAGCAGAGATATAAAGATATGGCAGTGGAAGGCTTAAGCCGTAAAATTGTAGATTCAGAGTAATTATACATAAAAGGCTTGATAGTATAGGTTTATTTAACAATAAAATGCCTGAAGGGCTTGATACTACATAAATAATGATTATAAGAGTATAAACCCCTAATATAAACACAATAAATAATAAAGAAACAATTAAATTATCCAATTAAATCTTTACATAATTACGACTTCCTTACAGGTTATTAAACCAAAAGGAGATTATAGTAATTTCATTTTAATATTAATTTTCCCCCCAAAAGACATATCTCTGAATAGAACAAAGTGTGCAGTGCTTTAACTAAAAATTCCAACAAAATACTTTACATAAAAACTTAAAATACTAAACCACTACAAAACAACTACTCCCTGTACTTTGTTCCATTCCGAGATGACCCCTTTCAACACTCTGCTTTAACCTCTGCTAATCAGTGGGAAGCAAAGTTCCCACACGAGGCTTGCTTTCCTCCGACCTCCGGAATTTCAACCACGCCCCTTTTTCCAAACTAAAGCCATCTGGTGGCAAACTAACTAAACATTTCTTTCTTTTCACTCGTACACCTTTTATATGGTTATAAGTTAAAGTTCCTCCGGATTTCGATATAATTAGTAGATTAAGTTGCATGATGTTTGAATTAACTGGAAAAAAAGCATTGTTGCGATTCGGTGCGGTTACTACATTGTTACATACTTCCTTGCAATGGTTTTACAAAACTACATTCAGCTTGTGTGCTCAGACATATCTTACTAAACTGAAATTTACTTCAAAGAAGCACGCATGTGGAAAACTATCACTGAAGATTCATGAAACGAAGGGTGCTTTGAAAACCCCACCGGAATAATCAACAATGGAACAAGAGAACGCCTACAAGATGATTCTTTGTTGGAAAATAATATACGCTATTCATTAAACCAAATCCTCTCAATATGAACTCCAAGGACATAATTTTCCAGCAGTAGTTCCTAGAGCAGTGGTTCTCAAACTGTGGTACGCGTACCCTCAGGGGTACATGAAAGACTTGAAAGGGGTACGCGATCAGCTCGGAAGAGAAATGTCGAGAATACCCACACGGCATTTTTGCTGCAGGTGTTGAGAAAATACTCCATAGCTTTGACACTCAACAGGAGAATGATGCTGATTTTTGTCACTGGCACTCTTATCTTTGTTTCATGTGTTTTGAAATAAAATACTCGTTCGAAATCTATAATAGACTGAATTTGGAGCCAAATCTCCACTTGAAAGTTTGAAGTTCACAACCAGACGCCAAGAAAGTGTGTGAGGCTATGCAGGTTCATCCTTCTCACTAGAAACGCTGACAATTTACAATAAAACTCCAAAATTGTGCTTGACACTTTGTTTACAAACTTATTATTGTTCATTACTTTATTTCAATAACTGAAAAAAGTACATGAAAATTAATTTATTTATGTTTACTTCTTAGCAAACACATATTTCAAATATCAATTTTGTAACTAATGAAATGATTGTAAGCCTAGGAACACCCAATAAAATAATAAACGTAGGGTTCTAATGTCTCTTGTTTATCATCTTTACACATGCAGCCCAATGCCATTTTGCTATATTGCAGATAGACGCCTCGAACATATTAGAAATGCCAAACCAATCAGGCAGCAAAAAAAAATTCCCAAAACCCACTATTCGGAGAAAACCCATGGTGAGCAGTGGCGGCGGGGCAAGGACAGTTTATTTCCTTTTGTTGATAAGGTTTAGCATAGAGCGGGAACAAAAGTGGCAAAACGTGGGGGGCAAGTGCCCACCCTTCGTCATCTCTAATCGCCGCCACTGATGGTGGGGGTACATTAGAGGTTTAGTTACGACTAAAGGGTACAATGAGTAAAAAGGTTTGAGAACCACTGTTCTAGACAGCATCAAGGTCGAGTTTGTTTCAAGGTTACATTCTCACACGGACGAATTGAGACTGGACCTACAGTCAGGGTTGTTAAAGGTCCAAGAACTCATAAATTCTAATGGTTCTATTGGGTTCCGTTACAGGACCGGAATCTTCTTTCTCGCACAATTTAAATTCGGTCCAAGTTACATTGAAAAAAGGTTCCTTGACCGTATTTAAATTGATGCGGGGAAAAAATGTTCCTGGACCGAATTGAAATACTTTACGGTTAAAAAGGTTCTTTACGGTCCAGAACCCATTTACGCTTGCTGATTTTCTCTCCTGGACCGGAATTGAATTTATTTAAAAATCCTGGACCTTCAACAACATTGCCTACAGTTAAAAAGTAGAATCTGAACAAATCCGCCGGTGATCAAACCGAAGATCCCTTGATTTCAAGCCAACAGGTTTGAGACTTTCCGAAAGGGTAGTTCTTATCACTGCTACCTTGTAACCAATGTGTCTCAGGTTCGATTCCCGGTGTGCATTACGCTATAAATTACAGGCATATTGGAGAGCAAGCAATGGTACGGAAAGTCAAGGAGATAGGAGTAAGCAGCCTTGGTCTTTGGTAAAGGAACAATTCCAGTATTCACCTACAGTGACTTGAGTGAACCATCTTTCACTTGTCTTTCACCATATCAGAACAAAGACTTGTGCAATAATTACATAAGAATTGTATAATATTCTGGAAAATAAAATAGTGATACGAAATGACTACAATGCATTTGTTTCTGATTAAATCAATTTTTCTGCAAAGTTTGAATGGCAATGAATAACCTAAGGTCTTGTTATTATTTGAAAGCGTATTAAATAAATCACAAATTCTACTAAATGGGCTCCTTTTATATTTCTGAATTTTGGGTATTTTGGAATCAATAAATATCGCCTACGTTCATAATTTTCCCGTATTGACTTGCAGTTTGCTGAGGAAATATAAAACTGTAAACTGTATGTTAGACAGTAGTTAAGTACTAGCTGATCACCCTGCGTTGCCCGGGTATTTATTTACACCAATCTTGTATTAGACAGGAAAATAATGAATTCTAACTATAGTGTAAAATGTATCTAATTTTAAATGTGATCGTGAATGTCACCAATTAGCTTAGCGACTCCGAAAAATATGGATTCGACACTAATGTAGGCCATTTGTGGCATTTTATTTTTCACCGTCTCTCACTCCCATGCCGATAGGCGATGAACTTGGAGTTGAACCTCATTGGGAGTGTCACGAAAACTATTGATTCAATTCGCAACACAGCCTGAATGTTAGACAACCCGAGAAACACTATCGTTGTGCGGATTGCATAGAGTGACGGATGTCTGTTTGTGCGGAATTTAATATAGGCGGTTGTCGATTATTTTTACATGTCACCCTTTCCCACCCCACCCCTAGGGGTTTCAGGGGTGTCTTACCCCACACAGTATTTATTTCCAGATTGCAAGTGATACGCGTACCAAGTTTGGTTAAAATTGCTCCAGACGTTCGAGAGTTATGCCGGCACAAACAAATATACACACCCAAACACACACACATACATCCACTTTTATATGCATATATTGAAGATAAGTGATACAGAATCTTCCGCCTATTACGAATGCTAACTATCTAACTTTCTAGCCTTCTTAAACCCCAAGGTTATGACTGCAGGAATACAACCCTTCCATCTGTCTCTATCCCGGGCAAGATCAATCCAATATTTTCCGCCCTTACCGATTTCCTTTACGTTATCCCTCCATCTTCGTCTTGGACTTCCTATAGGTCTCTTACCATCAGGTTTCCCAACACGAATCCTGTAAACTCTTCTTTCTTGTCCCATTCGTGGCACATGGCAGATGTCGTCTGCGTATTGGCGTTTTTGTTTCCCTTACCGGAACATATAGTGAATGAACACCGTGATAGACAATTCGCCTGCTATTACTTTTGCCACTCGGTGTACATCCGAGAGAAGCTCGACTCCTTTACAACCATAACTGTTATTTTAGACTCTTTTAAGGTGCCACATTCTTGTGTTACAAGTCACCCTGGAAACCTTCAGAGGAAGATCTTCTTTCGGTTCCAATTTCCTTTTGGGACCGCCATTGAACATAACTGCGAGAGGCGACAATACGTAATGTCATCATACCCATTACCTTGTGCTCAGAGGAATAACAATGTCAGGTTTTATTGTTTATTCGGGATTTGCGTCCTACTTTCAGATCTGCCGCTGATGTCTCGCCATGTCAGGAAACGGGATCAGTTAAAGGGGAACGTCAGCATTGAAAGTTTCCACAGGAAGTTTAAACACCCATTCAGAATTATAAATAGGAGTGTCAGAAATATTTGTCTTAAAAAATCTACATATTCATTGAGGTTCCAATGATAATTTATAGTAATAATAATAATACGTGGCGCAACAGCCCGTGAGGGCAAGAGCCTACCTATCGACTGGACCTCACCCCCACCAGAGGCGGCAGATCATCCAACCAGTTACGGGTTGACGTGTGGTCAGCACGACTTACCCTCAGGCGTTATTGTAGGTTTTCCATGACCGGATTACGCTACTGATTTGTAGCTCTCCAATTTCTCACAATGGTGGGTGGCCACCGGTCCCATACACAGGCTGAAATCTTAGGAGAAAAGTTGTTACGCTTCCGACAGGAGGCTCGAACCTGCGCGCGTTCCGTACCCGGATCCTTACACCTCACGGCCACTGTGCGGGACAATGATAAGTTATACACACCGCTATTTTTCTGATCGGGTTATTTGATTTGATTTCATTTCAATTATTTTTCTTCGCTTTTCTGCCACTTTTAACTAATCGCGAAGATGAGGATGAGTGATGACATGATGAAATTGATGAAGGGACACTTTGAAAGATCACACATGCCCATGCAAGAATTCGAATCTTCGTGTCATAGCGATCTGTGCCAATCAATTCGTCATGGAGGTCGTCTCTGGTCTGGCTATAATTTGTTTTTAGTAGATAACTGCAGGTTTATTCTACATTTTACTAATATAACACACTCAATGTGATTATTGAGTTTTAATGTAGTCGTGTAACAAATATTTTTATTATAATTAACTAACTATATCTGAATGTTTGAATGAAATTTTATGAACACCCTAGTATTCTTTGTAGCTTTTCACTACGGTCTGAAAGCCTTCTTAAACAACCTATTTTGTAAGATTATGCCTCGAAAAATCATCCGTAATACGTTACAAGATTTCCGGGGGTCGTAAGGAGACTAAATTCCATTCAGGATCTTCTCCGTCTGCTGTATGAGAGGCTGAAGTATGTAGTATCCCCCCAGAGTTTTAGCTTGTGTCAATTTATAAGAAACAGCAATTAGCACTGTTGAACTTAAAACACGATTTGCTAATTGCTTGTTTGACGTACAAAGGAGAGATGGCGTGGGTAGTCTGTTTTATTTATTTCGCTTCTCGTTGTGTCATTACGTAAAAATCGTAAGATATATCAATACACTTATCTACCTATAAAAATAACATTGTGATACTTTCTTTACAATTTGTATTGCATTTTCTGATGTAAAAGAAATACATTACTAGGTCATATTGGGTACATATGTACACAATATGGCCTAAACGTTACTTTTTAATACAATCTTCCATACACCCATTTTATTATTTCGAACTGACTCTACTTTTCAGCAAACGTCCAGAAATGTTCCTTATTTTGAATCTTGCGATTAGTTTTACCTTTTTGACTTTGTACACCATTAGAAACAATCCCAAACCTTAGGTAGGCCATATTGGGTTGAGGTATCTAACTTTTAGTCATCACATGGCATCTTCTATAAGATATCATCACGAACAAATCCTATCCAATGCATGTTTTTAAGTAATATGTTTAAACTTGATGTTCCAATTTAAGCGACGGCGTTTAAATATTATTTTGTGAATAGATACGCTAATCGGGACTCGACCTAGAGTTTAAATTGGCATCCAGACCTGGGTGTTGAACACGGAACGATTAAATTGATGTGACATTTCGAACTGTAACGAATTACGGGAGAACGAGCTCCCTTTCCTCATCTACTCCAAGCTCCTAGGTGTGTAGTTTCGTGTACAGCTCCATGGATCCCGGGTTCGAATCCACGCATGGGTGTTTTTTGTGAGTGTCATCACTTTCATCATATCATCACTCATTCTCAGTGTCGAGATTAGCTAAAAGTGGCAGAAAAGCGACGCTAAATAACAAATTAAATCCAATTTTTTCCGAGTTCTTTCGGCCCCCCTCCTTGCGGCGCCCAGGGCGACGGGTTAGCTACCTTTTAACGTAACTTCAGCAATGCAATACATCAAAAAGCCGAATTCCTTAGCGGAGTGGTTAGCACAGCGCGCTACGACGCCAGAACACTGTTTGAATCCGTTCATTCTCATCTTCATCTTCGCGATTAGTCATAGGTGGCAGAAAAGCGAAGTATAATAAGCCAAATCAATCAATCAATACGTCAAAATGTGAAGACCGGTTTAACCTTATGCTGGGCACGTGGGGTCTTTTCAGACCCCACGTCTGTTTTTTTCAAGGGTAACGACTAAACTCTACATACCGGTGTCTCCAACAGTTGAAATATCTGATTTTGATTATTTTTCTATAGCATCGTTATATAATAACCGAGAAACTAATTTTATTTTTTTCGTTAATTGGTCCTAATATAGGTAATGCCACTTCGTACGTGCACTTGGGGCCTTAGAGGACCCCAATGAATATTTCTATTTATTGTTTCTTCTAAAGTTTATTCTGTATGACATATCTTACTAAAATAAAATAAAAATTAAGTTGAAAACACTTATTTGAATTACAGTAATGATTTGCCCACCAATTTCAATTCTCTTAAAAAATAAAGCTGTGCTCTTAAAATACCCCAAGTGCCCATCTACGTATTATTTCCAACGTGCCCAGCAGAGGTTTAAGCCGGCCCCCTTGGACGAGTGGTTAGCACATCGCGCTAGTACTTCAGGGGTCCCGGGTTCGAATCCCGGCCTGGGCATGGATGTTTGTGAATGTCCATTCATCAATTTCATCATGTCATCACTCATCCCCATGTTCGCAAATTAGCCAAAAGTGGAACAAAAAGCGAAGTAAAATAAAGCAACATTGGTTTAATTTATAATGGTCGCTCTTACATGATTTCTACTGCCTACTGTTATAAATTCGTGACTTTTGACCTACCCTATTGCCGCAGAAGACTGGAATAATCTTAAATGCACCATGGTGATGAATTTCTTGGTTTCATTTCCAGAAGTTTCCGAATTCATCTTCTCTCTCGGATCTAGTTCTGGGGGAACGAACGGTTCGTTACATCGTGGCCTAAAGCAAAAGCCTCTGCTCATATCGAATTCTCTTTCCCAGCATGCATCAGAGTAGATCAAGAGAACAACGAATCCTCCAGGTAAAGATATAGAAAATCAACGTCGAATTCAATTTACTCGTAACGTGTCAATACTCGACCTGACTTCCAATACACACATGTGAACCTTTGATCTTGGCTTTTAGAATCAATCGACACAACTTCCCGTTCAAAACACCACCACATTCAATGCTACCTCCCCCGAACACAAACAGAATTTAATCGAAATCCACGTGCATGATCGAAATGATTACACGAGGCAAAGTATTACAGAAGGTGATGTACCCTAAATTGAAACTATGATGCCAACATTGAAATACGATGTCACGACAGAGTAGGAAAGCACAAATAAAAGTCACTATCACAAATATGTTCACTGATACGAACTGCACAAGATTTGAGTGATGTATACATTTCAGTTTGTTCATAATTTACATGTATACATTAACCAATAAACATAGAACACGACAAAAGAGATTTACTATACTGTATATTATTAACACTTCTGTCAACAGATGTCACGTTCAAAAACAATACAATATTTGTAGCTATATTTATACATATGATTCAAGATTAAATATAACACATATTATTATTTAAATGTTACATCGATGTGTTTCATTTATGCACAGATATACGTACATGTTTCAAACACCAACTACTATAGACACCTTCCATAGGTGCAGGTTAAATGATTATATTCTTGCTCCATAGCAATTTATTCGAATCTATAATAATTACAATAATTTTTATTTAAACGAAAGACTTCATGCATTAAAAATTCAGAAGTAAATATTAAGTTTTGTATTATTTTCTTACAGAGAATCTATATGTATGTTACGATGAAAAATATTGTAAAACAAATCTAGACTAACAAAAGTATTGAACATTCTATTACGGAAGTGAAAATGTATATTCTCATTACTAGCAAATAAATCAATATTTTATACAAAGGTCTATCGAACAACAACAAATCGACTCGATGATGATATAGAGTTCAATCTATTTTCATTTAAAAAAATAATTACGAACCTTCATGTGGTGAGTGTTACCCGTACGTAAACATTTATGATGACCGACGCAACCATTAGCGTGTAAATGGCGAGTTTTCCTCGTAACATCACATGTGTCAAAAACGGTTCGTTCATCGTTTCCTTGAACTAAAATACACGCTTTTTCATAAGCCATGGCTGGACCAAACTTTATGTTTATGGAAAGATATGCTCAGAACGAAACGTGCTACAAGGCTGTTTGTTACTGGCGTGCGCACGGGGAGGGGGGGGTCAATCTTACTTAGAAATTTAGTGCAGATAAATCTTATTATAGTTATTAAACAATACTATTCTCTTTAAAAAGTACAAACCGACGAAAGTTCCAAAGCAACTACGGCGGATTTATTTCCTATGTACAATAATTGGACTATCTCACTTCGTGCTCCAGCAAATTACTTGTTATTAAGACTCACGTACAGTGGCGGCGATTGGGTTCGAATACAGGGGCGGGGGCAAGGACAGTTTACTTTCAGTTGGTAGATAAGATTTAGTTAGCATAGTTCGGTGGCAAATTTAGCAAAAAATGTGCGTGTGGGGTGGAACTGTCGCCCCAGAATAAATAGGTCACACATTAGAAATGAATAAATTATGTGTAGTTCTTTTGAATCTGCTGTACGAAATTATGTCTATATGTAAATTAGTCTGAACCACAGAGAAGAAAAATAAAGGGGGAGGGAAACAGATAACTTTTGTGTCACGGAAGCTGGAGTTCTTCTAATCGAGTGATTTTCGGTGGATCCGGACAAGCACTACTTACGCAGCTGTTTAGTACCCATCAATCAATACAATGAAACAGAGAGATGGAATGAGGTTTTTTCTTTCTCCGACTGAACTTTCATCAAGGCTTTTGCCCCCCCTTAATCAGAGGGTCTGCGCACGCCTATGCTGTTTGGCCATAGCTGTAATTTAATTCATTTTAATGGAGTTCTCTTAAGCTACATGGCTCTCTTTATGTAGTATTTCTGAAGCCTCACTTGAACAAACTGAAGCTCCATTTACAACGTAACACGATATGATTCATCAGTAATAGTCAGTACACGCCCGGGTATTTGGTTGCAGACTTCAAGGAATTGCTAATTAGGGTAATCTATATCCTGATTAATTAGCATTTCAATCCGAATTTATTTAGCAAAATCTCATCTTTTTAGCATTTATAAAGCTAATACTGGCCTAATTTATAATACAGTATGTATGGGAAAATTCATTTATTCTCTTTACTTACAAGTGTTTTCTGGTGGGAAGGGTTATCATTTATACAGGGCATCCGAAAAAAAAAATTAAGTTTGAATTCAAGCTATTGCATACAATGTTCAACGTTTCATTACCTTTAGTGTAATTCAATGTGTGCGCCATTCACACTCCTACAGACATCAGGCTTATCTATAGAAATTCAATGTAAGGTTGAGGCTATTCTTTTGCACAGGTAATCAAGTGACTGGATTTTTTCTCGGAATACAATGTATTTTTCCGTAGCCCCAAAAGAAAAGATGCACTGGCGTCAAATCGGGACTTCGCGGTGGCCAAGGAACTCGACCTGTTCTGTCTATTCATTTCCTGGGACTCTGTTGCGCGACTTCAGACGCTATGTGACGTTTCTGCTATCTGATGGGGTTCTGTGAGTTTGATGAAGAAAATAATCTTGTCTATCAAACCGCTCTGGAATGCCGGAACGGAATCCACCGCGACTCAGAGATTATGCATGCCTATCTCACTGCCCGGGAAAAGTTATTGAGAATGTTATTGAAGATGTTATTGATAATGTTATTAAAAATATTATTATTAATATTGTTAATACTGTCCTGTAAACATAAGAGTGGAAATCAGAAACAGTACAATAATGGAAAATGTTATATTCACTGTATTCACAATTGGCTTTAAAAAAATGTGTGCATGTAATGTAATGTCACTCACGAGGTTAATGTCCTCTGTTCTGGATCCCAGAACAGAAATGATATCACATAAAGTATTGTATACATCAATTATGTCATGTATATATTAATTTGTGTAGCATTACAATTTATTATTATACCTATTTAAAATGAAATCAAATAGTAATAAATAGAGAAAATAAAGTCGGGGGAACCGTCAAATTCGAAGCAACTGACGTCCTGGTATATTTTTAGGAACCAGGACAATAAGACCATACCCTCGAATGTATTCGGGAGGAGGCAGGCTTACTTCGGGAGTTCCCCCCTTATTACATGTATTGAATAGTTGTAATACGGGTATATTCGTTTCTTATGGTTGATAATTGTCTATTATTATATGACAAATTCAATATGTAATGTAATGTAATTATGTAACAAAGGGAATTATTATTATCTGATGGGGATGCGTTACAAGGGTTGTTAAAGGTCCTGGAACCCTTAAATTGTAATGGGTTCTATTGGGTTCCGCTGTGGGACCGGAACCTCTTTTTCTCGCACAATTCAAATTCGGTACAAGTTGGGTATTATTTCATTTAAAAAAATGTTCCTGTACCGTATTTAAATTGATCGAAAAAAAGGTTCCTGTACCGTATTTAAATTTATCCGGAAAAAATGTTTCTGTACCGTATTTAAATTGATCGAAAAAAAGGTTCCTGTACGGTATTTAAATTTATCCGGAAAAAATGTTTCTGTACCGTATTTAAATTTATCCGGAAAAAAGGTTCCTGTACCGTATTTAAATTTATCCGGAAAAAAGGTTCCTGTACGGTATTTAAATTTATCCGGAAAAAAGGTTCCTGTACGGTATTTAAATTTATCCGGAAAAAGGGTTCCTGTACGGTATTTAAATTTATCCGGAAAAAAGGTTCCTGTACCGTATTTAAATTTATCCGGAAAAAAGGTTCCTGTACGGTATTTAAATTTATCCGGAAAAAAGGTTCCTGTACGGTATTTAAATTTATCCGGAAAAAAGGTTCCTGTACGGTATTTAAATTTATCCGGAAAAAAGGTTCCTGTACGGTATTTAAATTTATCCGGAAAAAAGGTTCCTGTACGGTATTTAAATTTATCCGGAAAAAAGGTTCCTGTACGGTATTTAAATTTATCCGGAAAAAAGGTTCCTGTACGGTATTTAAATTTATCCGGAAAAAAGGTTCCTGTACCGTATTTAAATTTATCCGGAAAAAAGGTTCCTGTACGGTATTTAAATTTATCCGGAAAAAAGGTTCCTGTACGGTATTTAAATTTATCCGGAAAAAAGGTTCCTGTACGGTATTTAAATTTATCCGGAAAAAAGGTTCCTGTACGGTATTTAAATTTATCCGGAAAAAAGGTTCCTGTACGGTATTTAAATTTATCCGGAAAAAAGGTTCCTGTACCGTATTTAAATTTATCCGGAAAAAGGTTCCTGTACCGTATTTAAATTTATCCGGAAAAAAGGTTCCTGTACGGTATTTAAATTTATCCGGAAAAAAGGTTCCTGTACGGTATTTAAATTTATCCGGAAAAAAGGTTCCTGTACGGTATTTAAATTTATCCGGAAAATATGTTCCTGTACCGTATTTAAATTTATCCGGAAAAAATGTTCCTGTACCGTATTTAAATTGATCGAAAAAAAGGTTCCTGTACGGTATTTAAATTTATCCGGAAAAAATGTTTCTGTACCGTATTTAAATTTATCCGGAAAAAAGTTTCTGTACCGTATTTAAATTGATCCGGAAAAAAGGTTCCTGTACCGTATTTAAATTTATCCGGGAAAAAGGTTCCTGTACGGTATTTAAATTTATCCGGAAAAAATGTTCCTGTACCGTATTTAAATTTATCCGGAAAAAAGGTTCCTGTACGGTATTTAAATTTATCCGGAAAAAAGGTTCCTGTACGGTATTTAAATTTATCCGGAAAAAAGGTTCCTGTACGGTATTTAAATTTATCCGGAAAAAAGGTTCCTGTACGGTATTTAAATTTATCCGGAAAAAAGGTTCCTGTACGGTATTTAAATTTATCCGGAAAAAGGGTTCCTGTACGGTATTTAAATTGATCCGGAAAAAATGTTTCTGTACCGTATTTAAATTTATCCGGAAAAAAGGTTCCTGTACGGTATTTAAATTTATCCGGAAAAAAGGTTCCTGTACGGTATTTAAATTTATCCGGAAAAAAGGTTCCTGTACGGTATTTAAATTTATCCGGAAAAAAGGTTCCTGTACGGTATTTAAATTTATCCGGAAAAAAGGTTCCTGTACGGTATTTAAATTTATCCGGAAAAAAGGTTCCTGTACGGTATTTAAATTTATCCGGAAAAAATGTTCCTGTACCGTATTTAAATTTATCCGGAAAAAAGGTTCCTGTACGGTATTTAAATTTATCCGGAAAAAAGGTTCCTGTACCGTATTTAAATTTATCCGCAAAAAATGTTCCTGTACCGTATTTAAATTGATCGAAAAAAAGGTTCCTGTACGGTATTTAAATTTATCCGGAAAAAATGTTTCTCTACCGTATTTAAATTTATCCGGAAAAAAGTTCCTGTACCGTATTTAAATTGATCCGGAAAAAAGGTTCCTGTACCGTATTTAAATTTATCCGGAAAAAGGTTCCTGTACGGTATTTAAATTTATCCAGAAAAATGTTCCTGTACCGTATTTAAATTTAACCGGAAAAAAGGTTCCTGTACCGTATTTAAATTGATCGAAAAAAAGGTTCCTGTACGGTATTTAAATTTATCCGGAAAAAATGTTCCTGTACCGTATTTAAATTGATCGAAAAAAAGGTTCCTGTACGGTATTTAAATTTATCCGGAAAAAATGTTTCTGTACCGTATTTAAATTTATCCGGAAAAAAGGTTCCTGTACCGTATTTAAATTTATCCGGAAAAAAGGTTCCTGTACGGTATTTAAATTTATCCGGAAAAAAGGTTCCTGTACGGTATTTAAATTTATCCGGAAAAAAGGTTCCTGTACTGTATTTAAATTTATCCGGAAAAAAGGTTCCTGTACCGTATTTAAATTTATCCGGAAAAAAGGTTCCTGTACGGTATTTAAATTTATCCGGAAAAAAGGTTCCTGTACGGTATTTAAATTTATCCGGAAAAAAGGTTCCTGTACCGTATTTAAATTTATCCGGAAAATATGTTCCTGTACCGTATTTAAATTGATCGAAAAAAAGGTTCCTGTACGGTATTTAAATTTATCCGTAAAAAAGGTTCCTGTACGGTATTTAAATTTATCCGGAAAAAAGGTTCCTGTACGGTATTTAAATTTATCCGGAAAAAAGGTTCCTGTACCGTATTTAAATTTATCCGGAAAAAAGGTTCCTGTACGGTATTTAAATTTATCCGGAAAAAAGGATCCTGTACGGTATTTAAATTTATCCGGAAAAAAGGTTCCTGTACGGTATTTAAATTTATCCGGAAAAAAGGTTCCTGTACGGTATTTAAATTTATCCGGAAAAAAGGTTCCTGTACGGTATTTAAATTTATCCGGAAAAGGGTTCCTGTACGGTATTTAAATTTATCCGGAAAAAAGGTTCCTGTACGGTATTTAAATTTATCCGGAAAAAATGTTCCTGTACGGTATTTAAATTTATCCGGAAAAAAGGTTCCTGTACGGTATTTAAATTTATCCGGAAAAAGGTTCCTGTACGGTATTTAAATTTATCCGGAAAAAAGGTTCCTATACGGTATTTAAATTTATCCGGAAAAAAGGTTCCTGTACGGTATTTAAATTTATCCGGAAAAAGGGTTCCTGTACGGTATTTAAATTTATCCGGAAAAAAGGTTCCTGTACGGTATTTAAATTTATCCGGAAAAAAGGTTCCTGTACGGTATTTAAATTTATCCGGAAAAAATGTTCCTGTACCGTATTTAAATTTATCCGGAAAAAAGGTTCCTGTACGGTATTTAAATTTATCCGGAAATAAGGTTCCTGTACCGTATTTAAATTTATCCGGAAAAAAGGTTCCTGTACCGTATTTAAATTTATCCGGAAAAAATGTTCCTGTACCGTATTTAAATTGATCGAAAAAAAGGTTCCTGTACGGTATTTAAATTTATCCGGAAAAAATGTTTCTGTACCGTATTTAAATTTATCCGGAAAAAAGTTTCTGTACCGTATTTAAATTGATCCGGAAAAAAGGTTCCTGTACCGTATTTAAATTTATCCGGGAAAAAGGTTCCTGTACGGTATTTAAATTTATCCGGAAAAAATGTTCCTGTACCGTATTTAAATTTATCCGGAAAAAAGGTTCCTGTACGGTATTTAAATTTATCCGGAAAAAAGGTTCCTGTACGGTATTTAAATTTATCCGGAAAAAAGGTTCCTGTACGGTATTTAAATTTATCCGGAAAAAAGGTTCCTGTACGGTATTTAAATTTATCCGGAAAAAAGGTTCCTGTACGGTATTTAAATTTATCCGGAAAAAGGGTTCCTGTACGGTATTTAAATTGATCCGGAAAAAATGTTTCTGTACCGTATTTAAATTTATCCGGAAAAAAGGTTCCTGTACGGTATTTAAATTTATCCGGAAAAAAGGTTCCTGTACGGTATTTAAATTGATCCGGAAAAAAGGTTCCTGTACGGTATTTAAATTTATCCGGAAAAAAGGTTCCTGTACGGTATTTAAATTTATCCGGAAAAAAGGTTCCTGTACGGTATTTAAATTTATCCGGAAAAAAGGTTCCTGTACGGTATTTAAATTTATCCGGAAAAAATGTTCCTGTACCGTATTTAAATTTATCCGAAAAAAAGGTTCCTGTACGGTATTTAAATTTATCCGGAAAAAAGGTTCCTGTACCGTATTTAAATTTATCCGCAAAAAATGTTCCTGTACCGTATTTAAATTGATCGAAAAAAAGGTTCCTGTACGGTATTTAAATTTATCCGGAAAAAATGTTTCTGTACCGTATTTAAATTTATCCGGAAAAAAGTTCCTGTACCGTATTTAAATTGATCCGGAAAAAAGGTTCCTGTACCGTATTTAAATTTATCCGGAAAAAGGTTCCTGTACGGTATTTAAATTAATCCAGAAAAATGTTCCTGTACCGTATTTAAATTTAACCGGAAAAAAGGTTCCTGTACCGTATTTAAATTGATCGAAAAAAGGTTCCAGTACGGTATTTTAATTTATCCGGAAAAAATGTTCCTGTACCGTATTTAAATTGATCGAAAAAAAGGTTCCTGTACGGTATTTAAATTTATCCGGAAAAAATGTTTCTGTATCGTATTTAAATTTATCCGGAAAAAAAGTTCCTGTACCGTATTTAAATTTATCCGGAAAAAAGGTTCCTGTACGGTATTTAAATTTATCCGGAAAAAAGGTTCCTGTACGGTATTTAAATTTATCCGGAAAAAAGGTTCCTGTACGGTATTTAAATTTATCCGGAAAAAATGTTTCTGTACCGTATTTAAATTTATCCGGAAAAAAGTTCCTGTACCGTATTTAAATTGATCCGGAAAAAAGGTTCCTGTACCGTATTTAAATTTATCCGGAAAAAGGTTCCTGTACGGTATTTAAATTTATCCAGAAAAATGTTCCTGTACCGTATTTAAATTTATCCGGAAAAAAGGTTCCTGTACGGTATTTAAATTTATCCGGAAAAAATGTTTCTGTACCGTATTTAAATTTATCCGGAAAAAAGGTTCCTGTACCGTATTTAAATTTATCCGGAAAAAAGGTTCCTGTACGGTATTTAAATTTATCCGGAAAAAAGGTTCCTGTACGGTATTTAAATTTATCCGGAAAAAAGGTTCCTGTACTGTATTTAAATTTATCCGGAAAAAAGGTTCCTGTACCGTATTTAAATTTATCCGGAAAAAAGGTTCCTGTACGGTATTTAAATTTATCCGGAAAAAAGGTTCCTGTACGGTATTTAAATTTATCCGGAAAAAAGGTTCCTGTACCGTATTTAAATTTATCCGGAAAATATGTTCCTGTACCGTATTTAAATTGATCGAAAAAAAGGTTCCTGTACGGTATTTAAATTTATCCGTAAAAAAGGTTCCTGTACGGTATTTAAATTTATCCGGAAAAAAGGTTCCTGTACGGTATTTAAATTTATCCGGAAAAAAGGTTCCTGTACCGTATTTAAATTTATCCGGAAAAAAGGTTCCTGTACGGTATTTAAATTTATCCGGAAAAAAGGTTCCTGTACGGTATTTAAATTTATCCGGAAAAAAGGTTCCTGTACGGTATTTAAATTTATCCGGAAAAAAGGTTCCTGTACGGTATTTAAATTTATCCGGAAAAAAGGTTCCTGTACGGTATTTAAATTTATCCGGAAAAGGGTTCCTGTACGGTATTTAAATTTATCCGGAAAAAAGGTTCCTGTACGGTATTTAAATTTATCCGGAAAAAATGTTCCTGTACGGTATTTAAATTTATCCGGAAAAAAGGTTCCTGTACGGTATTTAAATTTATCCGGAAAAAGGTTCCTGTACGGTATTTAAATTTATCCGGAAAAAAGGTTCCTATACGGTATTTAAATTTATCCGGAAAAAAGGTTCCTGTACGGTATTTAAATTTATCCGGAAAAAGGGTTCCTGTACGGTATTTAAATTTATCCGGAAAAAAGGTTCCTGTACGGTAATTAAATTTATCCGGAAAAAAGGTTCCTGTACGGTATTTAAATTTATCCGGAAAAAATGTTCCTGTACCGTATTTAAATTTATCCGGAAAAAAGGTTCCTGTACGGTATTTAAATTTATCCGGAAAAAAGGTTCCTGTACCGTATTTAAATTTATCCGGAAAAAAGGTTCCTGTACCGTATTTAAATTTATCCGGAAAAAATGTTCCTGTACCGTATTTAAATTGATCGAAAAAAAGGTTCCTGTACGGTATTTAAATTTATCCGGAAAAAATGTTTCTGTACCGTATTTAAATTTATCCGGAAAAAAGTTTCTGTACCGTATTTAAATTGATCCGGAAAAAAGGTTCCTGTACCGTATTTAAATTTATCCGGGAAAAAGGTTCCTGTACGGTATTTAAATTTATCCGGAAAAAATTTTCCTGTACCGTATTTAAATTTATCCGGAAAAAAGGTTCCTGTACGGTATTTAAATTTATCCGGAAAAAAGGTTCCTGTACGGTATTTAAATTTATCCGGAAAAAAGGTTCCTGTACGGTATTTAAATTTATCCGGAAAAAAGGTTCCTGTACGGTATTTAAATTTATCCGGAAAAAAGGTTCCTGTACGGTATTTAAATTTATCCGGAAAAAGGGTTCCTGTACGGTATTTAAATTGATCCGGAAAAAATGTTTCTGTACCGTATTTAAATTTATCCGGAAAAAAGGTTCCTGTACGGTATTTAAATTTATCCGGAAAAAAGGTTCCTGTACGGTATTTAAATTGATCCGGAAAAAAGGTTCCTGTACGGTATTTAAATTTATCCGGAAAAAAGGTTCCTGTACGGTATTTAAATTTATCCGGAAAAAAGGTTCCTGTACGGTATTTAAATTTATCCGGAAAAAAGGTTCCTGTACGGTATTTAAATTTATCCGGAAAAAATGTTCCTGTACCGTATTTAAATTTATCCGAAAAAAAGGTTCCTGTACGGTATTTAAATTTATCCGGAAAAAAGGTTCCTGTACCGTATTTAAATTTATCCGCAAAAAATGTTCCTGTACCGTATTTAAATTGATCGAAAAAAAGGTTCCTGTACGGTATTTAAATTTATCCGGAAAAAATGTTTCTGTACCGTATTTAAATTTATCCGGAAAAAAGTTCCTGTACCGTATTTAAATTGATCCGGAAAAAAGGTTCCTGTACCGTATTTAAATTTATCCGGAAAAAGGTTCCTGTACGGTATTTAAATTAATCCAGAAAAATGTTCCTGTACCGTATTTAAATTTAACCGGAAAAAAGGTTCCTGTACCGTATTTAAATTGATCGAAAAAAGGTTCCAGTACGGTATTTAAATTTATCCGGAAAAAATGTTCCTGTACCGTATTTAAATTGATCGAAAAAAAGGTTCCTGTACGGTATTTAAATTTATCCGGAAAAAATGTTTCTGTATCGTATTTAAATTTATCCGGAAAAAAAGTTCCTGTACCGTATTTAAATTTATCCGGAAAAAAGGTTCCTGTACGGTATTTAAATTTATCCGGAAAAAAGGTTCCTGTACGGTATTTAAATTTATCCGGAAAAAAGGTTCCTGTACGGTATTTAAATTTATCCGGAAAAAATGTTTCTGTACCGTATTTAAATTTATCCGGAAAAAAGTTCCTGTACCGTATTTAAATTGATCCGGAAAAAAGGTTCCTGTACCGTATTTAAATTTATCCGGAAAAAGGTTCCTGTACGGTATTTAAATTTATCCAGAAAAATGTTCCTGTACCGTATTTAAATTTATCCGGAAAAAAGGTTCCTGTACGGTATTTAAATTTATCCGGAAAAAATGTTCCTGTACCGTATTTAAATTTATCCGGAAAAAAGGTTCCTGTACGGTATTTAAATTTATCCGGAAAAAATGTTCCTGTACCGTATTGAAATTGATCGAAAAAAAGGTTCCTGTACGGTATTTAAATTTATCCGGAAAAAATGTTCCTGTACCGTATTTAAATTTATCCGGAAAAAAGGTTCCTGTACCGTATTTAAATTTATCCGCAAAAAATGTTCCTGTACCGTATTTAAATTGATCGAAAAAAGGTTCCTGTACGGTATTTAAATTTATCCGGAAAAAATGTTTCTGTACCGTATTTAAATTTATCCGGAAAAAAGTTCCTGTACCGTATTTAAATTGATCCGGAAAAAAGGTTCCTGTACCGTATTTAAATTTATCCGGAAAAAAGGTTCCTGTACGGTATTTAAATTTATCCGGAAAAAAGGTTCCTGTACCGTATTTAAATTTATCCGGAAAAAAGGTTCCTGTACGGTATTTAAATTTATCCGGAAAAAAGGTTCCTGTACGGTATTTAAATTTATCCGGAAAAAAGGTTCCTGTACGGTATTTAAATTGATCCGGAAAAAATGTTTCTGTACCGTATTTAAATTTATCCGGAAAAAAGGTTCCTGTACGGTATTTAAATTTATCCGGAAAAAAGGTTCCTGTACCGCATTTAAATTTATCCGCAAAAAATGTTCCTGTACCGTATTTAAATTGATCGAAAAAAAGGTTCCTGTACGGTATTTAAATTTATCCGGAAAAAATGTTTCTGTACCGTATTTAAATTTATCCGGAAAAAAAGTTCCTGTACCGTATTTAAATTGATCCGGAAAAAAGGTTCCTGTACGGTATTTAAATTTATCCGGAAAAAAGGTTCCTGTACCGTATTTAAATTGATCGAAAAAAAGGTTCCTGTACGGTATTTAAATTTATCCGGAAAAAAGGTTCCTGTACGGTATTTAAATTTATCCGGAAAAAATGTTCCTGTACCGTATTTAAATTTATCCGGGAAAAAGGTTCCTGTACGGTATTTAAATTTATCCGGAAAAAATGTTCCTGTACCGTATTTAAATTTATCCGGAAAAAAGGTTCCTGTACGGTATTTAAATTTATCCGGAAAAAAGGTTCCTGTACGGTATTTAAATTTATCCGGAAAAGGGTTCCTGTACGGTATTTAAATTTATCCGGAAAAAAGGTTCCTGTACGGTATTTAAATTTATCCGGAAAAAATGTTCCTGTACGGTATTTAAATTTATCCGGAAAAAAGGTTCCTGTACGGTATTTAAATTTATCCGGAAAAAGGTTCCTGTACGGTATTTAAATTTATCCGGAAAAAAGGTTCCTATACGGTATTTAAATTTATCCGGAAAAAAGGTTCCTGTACGGTATTTAAATTTATCCGGAAAAAGGGTTCCTGTACGGTATTTAAATTTATCCGGAAAAAAGGTTCCTGTACGGTATTTAAATTTATCCGGAAAAAAGGTTCCTGTACGGTATTTAAATTTATCCGGAAAAAATGTTCCTGTACCGTATTTAAATTTATCCGGAAAAAAGGTTCCTGTACGGTATTTAAATTTATCCGGAAAAAAGGTTCCTGTACCGTATTTAAATTTATCCGGAAAAAAGGTTCCTGTACCGTATTTAAATTTATCCGGAAAAAATGTTCCTGTACCGTATTTAAATTGATCGAAAAAAAGGTTCCTGTACGGTATTTAAATTTATCCGGAAAAAATGTTTCTGTACCGTATTTAAATTTATCCGGAAAAAAGTTTCTGTACCGTATTTAAATTGATCCGGAAAAAAGGTTCCTGTACCGCATTTAAATTTATCCGCAAAAAAGGTTCCTGTACCGTATTTAAATTTATCCGGAAAAAATGTTCCTGTACCGTATTTAAATTGATCGAAAAAAAGGTTCCTGTACGGTATTTAAATTTATCCGGAAAAAAGGTTCCTGTACGGTATTTAAATTTATCCGGAAAAAAGGTTCCTGTACGGTATTTAAATTTATCCGGAAAAAAGGTTCCTGTACGGTATTTAAATTTATCCGGAAAAAAGGTTCCTGTACGGTATTTAAATTTATCCGGAAAAAATGTTCCTGTACCGTATTTAAATTTATCCGAAAAAAAGGTTCCTGTACGGTATTTAAATTTATCCGGAAAAAAGGTTCCTGTACCGTATTTAAATTTATCCGCAAAAAATGTTCCTGTACCGTATTTAAATTGATCGAAAAAAAGGTTCCTGTACGGTATTTAAATTTATCCGGAAAAAATGTTTCTGTACCGTATTTAAATTTATCCGGAAAAAAGTTCCTGTACCGTATTTAAATTGATCCGGAAAAAAGGTTCCTGTACCGTATTTAAATTTATCCGGAAAAAGGTTCCTGTACGGTATTTAAATTAATCCAGAAAAATGTTCCTGTACCGTATTTAAATTTAACCGGAAAAAAGGTTCCTGTACCGTATTTAAATTGATCGAAAAAAGGTTCCAGTACGGTATTTAAATTTATCCGGAAAAAATGTTCCTGTACCGTATTTAAATTGATCGAAAAAAAGGTTCCTGTACGGTATTTAAATTTATCCGGAAAAAATGTTTCTGTATCGTATTTAAATTTATCCGGAAAAAAAGTTCCTGTACCGTATTTAAATTTATCCGGAAAAAAGGTTCCTGTACGGTATTTAAATTTATCCGGAAAAAAGGTTCCTGTACGGTATTTAAATTTATCCGGAAAAAAGGTTCCTGTACGGTATTTAAATTTATCCGGAAAAAATGTTTCTGTACCGTATTTAAATTTATCCGGAAAAAAGTTCCTGTACCGTATTTAAATTGATCCGGAAAAAAGGTTCCTGTACCGTATTTAAATTTATCCGGAAAAAGGTTCCTGTACGGTATTTAAATTTATCCAGAAAAATGTTCCTGTACCGTATTTAAATTTATCCGGAAAAAAGGTTCCTGTACGGTATTTAAATTTATCCGGAAAAAATGTTCCTGTACCGTATTTAAATTTATCCGGAAAAAAGGTTCCTGTACGGTATTTAAATTTATCCGGAAAAAATGTTCCTGTACCGTATTGAAATTGATCGAAAAAAAGGTTCCTGTACGGTATTTAAATTTATCCGGAAAAAATGTTCCTGTACCGTATTTAAATTTATCCGGAAAAAAGGTTCCTGTACCGTATTTAAATTTATCCGCAAAAAATGTTCCTGTACCGTATTTAAATTGATCGAAAAAAGGTTCCTGTACGGTATTTAAATTTATCCGGAAAAAATGTTTCTGTACCGTATTTAAATTTATCCGGAAAAAAGTTCCTGTACCGTATTTAAATTGATCCGGAAAAAAGGTTCCTGTACCGTATTTAAATTTATCCGGAAAAAAGGTTCCTGTACGGTATTTAAATTTATCCGGAAAAAAGGTTCCTGTACCGTATTTAAATTTATCCGGAAAAAAGGTTCCTGTACGGTATTTAAATTTATCCGGAAAAAAGGTTCCTGTACGGTATTTAAATTTATCCGGAAAAAAGGTTCCTGTACGGTATTTAAATTGATCCGGAAAAAATGTTTCTGTACCGTATTTAAATTTATCCGGAAAAAAGGTTCCTGTACGGTATTTAAATTTATCCGGAAAAAAGGTTCCTGTACCGCATTTAAATTTATCCGCAAAAAATGTTCCTGTACCGTATTTAAATTGATCGAAAAAAAGGTTCCTGTACGGTATTTAAATTTATCCGGAAAAAATGTTTCTGTACCGTATTTAAATTTATCCGGAAAAAAAGTTCCTGTACCGTATTTAAATTGATCCGGAAAAAAGGTTCCTGTACGGTATTTAAATTTATCCGGAAAAAAGGTTCCTGTACCGTATTTAAATTGATCGAAAAAAAGGTTCCTGTACGGTATTTAAATTTATCCGGAAAAAAGGTTCCTGTACGGTATTTAAATTTATCCGGAAAAAATGTTCCTGTACCGTATTTAAATTTATCCGGGAAAAAGGTTCCTGTACGGTATTTAAATTTATCCGGAAAAAATGTTCCTGTACCGTATTTAAATTTATCCGGAAAAAAGGTTCCTGTACGGTATTTAAATTTATCCGGAAAAAAGGTTCCTGTACGGTATTTAAATTTATCCGGAAAAGGGTTCCTGTACGGTATTTAAATTTATCCGGAAAAAAGGTTCCTGTACGGTATTTAAATTTATCCGGAAAAAATGTTCCTGTACGGTATTTAAATTTATCCGGAAAAAAGGTTCCTGTACGGTATTTAAATTTATCCGGAAAAAGGTTCCTGTACGGTATTTAAATTTATCCGGAAAAAAGGTTCCTATACGGTATTTAAATTTATCCGGAAAAAAGGTTCCTGTACGGTATTTAAATTTATCCGGAAAAAGGGTTCCTGTACGGTATTTAAATTTATCCGGAAAAAAGGTTCCTGTACGGTATTTAAATTTATCCGGAAAAAAGGTTCCTGTACGGTATTTAAATTTATCCGGAAAAAATGTTCCTGTACCGTATTTAAATTTATCCGGAAAAAAGGTTCCTGTACGGTATTTAAATTTATCCGGAAAAAAGGTTCCTGTACCGTATTTAAATTTATCCGGAAAAAAGGTTCCTGTACCGTATTTAAATTTATCCGGAAAAAATGTTCCTGTACCGTATTTAAATTGATCGAAAAAAAGGTTCCTGTACGGTATTTAAATTTATCCGGAAAAAATGTTTCTGTACCGTATTTAAATTTATCCGGAAAAAAGTTTCTGTACCGTATTTAAATTGATCCGGAAAAAAGGTTCCTGTACCGTATTTAAATTTATCCGGGAAAAAGGTTCCTGTACGGTATTTAAATTTATCCGGAAAAAATGTTCCTGTACCGTATTTAAATTTATCCGGAAAAAAGGTTCCTGTACGGTATTTAAATTTATCCGGAAAAAAGGTTCCTGTACGGTATTTAAATTTATCCGGAAAAAAGGTTCCTGTACGGTATTTAAATTTATCCGGAAAAAAGGTTCCTGTACGGTATTTAAATTTATCCGGAAAAAAGGTTCCTGTACGGTATTTAAATTTATCCGGAAAAAGGGTTCCTGTACGGTATTTAAATTGATCCGGAAAAAATGTTTCTGTACCGTATTTAAATTTATCCGGAAAAAAGGTTCCTGTACGGTATTTAAATTTATCCGGAAAAAAGGTTCCTGTACGGTATTTAAATTGATCCGGAAAAAAGGTTCCTGTACGGTATTTAAATTTATCCGGAAAAAAGGTTCCTGTACGGTATTTAAATTTATCCGGAAAAAAGGTTCCTGTACGGTATTTAAATTTATCCGGAAAAAAGGTTCCTGTACCGTATTTAAATTTATCCGGAAAAAATGTTCCTGTACCGTATTTAAATTTATCCGGAAAAAAGGTTCCTGTACGGTATTTAAATTTATCCGGAAAAAAGGTTCCTGTACCGTATTTAAATTTATCCGCAAAAAATGTTCCTGTACCGTATTTAAATTGATCGAAAAAAAGGTTCCTGTACGGTATTTAAATTTATCCGGAAAAAATGTTTCTGTACCGTATTTAAATTTATCCGGAAAAAAGTTCCTGTACCGTATTTAAATTGATCCGGAAAAAAGGTTCCTGTACCGTATTTAAATTTATCCGGAAAAAGGTTCCTGTACGGTATTTAAATTAATCCAGAAAAATGTTCCTGTACCGTATTTAAATTTAACCGGAAAAAATGTTCCTGTACCGTATTTAAATTGATCGAAAAAAAGGTTCCAGTACGGTATTTAAATTTATCCGGAAAAAATGTTCCTGTACCGTATTTAAATTGATCGAAAAAAAGGTTCCTGTACGGTATTTAAATTTATCCGGAAAAAATGTTTCTGTACCGTATTTAAATTTATCCGGAAAAAAAGTTCCTGTACCGTATTTAAATTTATCCGGAAAAAAGGTTCCTGTACGGTATTTAAATTTATCCGGAAAAAAGGTTCCTGTACGGTATTTAAATTTATCCGGAAAAAAGGTTCCTGTACGGTATTTAAATTTATCCGGAAAAAATGTTCCTGTACCGTATTTAAATTTATCCGGAAAAAGGTTCCTGTACGGTATTTAAATTTATCCGGAAAAAAGGTTCCTGTACGTATTTAAATTTATCCGGAAAAAAGGTTCCTGTACCGTATTTAAATTTATCCGGAAAAAATGTTCCTGTACCGTATTTAAATTGATCGAAAAAAAGGTTCCTGTACGGTATTTAAATTTATCCGGAAAAAATGTTTCTGTACCGTATTTAAATTTATCCGGAAAAAAGTTTCTGTACCGTATTTAAATTGATCCGGAAAAAAGGTTCCTGTACCGTATTTAAATTTATCCGGAAAAAAGGTTCCTGTACGGTATTTAAATTTATCCGGAAAAAATGTTCCTGTACCGTATTTAAATTTATCCGGAAATAAGGTTCCTGTACGGTATTTAAATTTATCCGGAAAAAAGGTTCCTGTACGGTATTTAAATTTATCCGGAAAAAAGGTTCGTGTACGGTATTTAAATTTATCCGGAAAAAAGGTTCCTGTACGGTATTTAAATTTATCCGGAAAAAAGGTTCCTGTACGGTATTTAAATTTATCCGGAAAAAGGGTTCCTGTACGGTATTTAAATTTATCCGGAAAAAAGGTTCCTGTACGGTATTTAAATTTATCCGGAAAAAATGTTCCTGTACCGTATTTAAATTTATCCGGAAAAAAGGTTCCTGTACGGTATTTAAATTTATCCGGAAAAAGGGTTCCTGTACGGTATTTAAATTTATCCGGAAAAAAGGTTCCTGTACGGTATTTAAATTTATCCGGAAAAAATGTTCCTGTACCGTATTTAAATTTATCCGGAAAAAAGGTTCCTGTACGGTATTTAAATTTATCCGGAAAAAGGTTCCTGTACCGTATTTAAATTTATCCGGAAAAAAGGTTCCTGTACGGTATTTAAATTTATCAGGAAAAAAGGTTCCTGTACGGTATTTAAATTTATCCGGAAAAAAGGTTCCTGTACGGTATTTAAATTTATCCGGAAAAAATGTTCCTGTACCGTATTTAAATTTATCCGGAAAAAAGGTTCCTGTACGGTATTTAAATTTATCCGGAAAGAAGGTTCCTGTACCGTATTTAAATTTATCCGGAAAAAGGGTTCCTGTACGGTATTTAAATTTATCCGGAAAAAATGTTTCTGTACCGTATTTAAATTTATCCGGAAAAAAGTTCCTGTACCGTATTTAAATTGATCCGGAAAAAAGGTTCCTGTACCGTATTTAAATGTATCCGGAAAAAGGTTCCTGTACGGTATTTAAATTTATCCGGAAAAAATGTTTCTGTACCGTATTTAAATTTATCCGGAAAAAGGTTCCTGTACGGTATTTAAATTTATCCGGAAAAAATGTTCCTGTACCGTATTTAAATTTATCCGGAAAAAGGTTCCTGTACCGTATTTAAATTTATCCGGAAAAAGGTTCCTGTACGGTATTTAAATTTACCCGGAAAAAAGGTTCCTGTACCGTATTTAAATTTATCCGGAAAAAGGTTCCTGTACGGTATTTAAATTTATCCGGAAAAAATGTTCCTGTACCGTATTTAAATTGATCGAAAAAAAGGTTCCTGTACGGTATTTAAATTTATCCGGAAAAAATGTTTCTGTACCGTATTTAAATTTATCCGGAAAAAAAGTTCCTGTACGGTATTTAAATTGATCCGGAAAAAAGGTTCCTGTACCGTATTTAAATTTATCCGGAAAAAGGTTCCTGTACGGTATTTAAATTTATCCGGAAAAAATGTTCCTGTACCGTATTTAAATTTATCCGGAAAAAGGTTCCTGTACCGTATTTAAATTGATCTAAAAAAGGTTCCTGTACGGTATTTAAATTGATCCGGAAAAAAGGTTCCTGTACGGTATTTAAATTTATCCGGAAAAAATGTTCCTCTACCGTATTTAAATTTATCCGGGAAAAAGGTTCCTGTACGGTATTTAAATTTATCCGGAAAAAATGTTCCTGTACCGTATTTAAATTTATCCGGAAAAAAGGTTCCTGTACGGTATTTAAATTTATCCGGAAAAAAGGTTCCTGTACGGTATTTAAATTTATCCGGAAAAAAGGTTCCAGTACGGTATTTAAATTTATCCGGAAAAAAGGTTCCTGTACGGTATTTAAATTTATCCGGAAAAAAGGTTCCTGTACGGTATTTAAATTTATCCGGAAAAAGGGTTCCTGTACAGTATTTAAATTTATCCGGAAAAAAGGTTCCTGTACGGTATTTAAATTTATCCGGAAAAAATGTTCCTGTACGGTATTTAAATTTATCCGGAAAAAAGGTTCCTGTACCGTATTTAAATTTATCCGGAAAAAGGTTCCTGTACCGTATTTAAATTTATCCGGAAAAAAGGTTCCTGTACGGTATTTAAATTTATCCGGAAAAAAGGTTCCTGTACGGTATTTAAATTTATCCGGAAAAAAGGTTCCTGTACGGTATTTAAATTTATCCGGAAAAAAGGTTCCTGTACGGTATTTAAATTTATCCGGAAAAAAGGTTCCTGTACGGTATTTAAATTTATCCGGAAAAAAGGTTCCTGTACCGTATTTAAATTTATCCGCAAAAAATGTTCCTGTACCGTATTTAAATTGATCGAAAAAAGGTTCCTGTACGGTATTTAAATTTATCCGGAAAAAATGTTTCTGTACCGTATTTAAATTTATCCGGAAAAAAAGTTCCTGTACCGTATTTAAATTGATCCGGAAAAAAGGTTCCTGTACCGTATTTAAATTTATCCGGAAAAAGGTTCCTGTACGGTATTTAAATTTATCCGGAAAAAATGTTCCTGTACCGTATTTAAATTTATCCGGAAAAAAGGTTCCTGTACCGTATTTAGATTGATCGAAAAAAAGGTTCCTGTACGGTATTTAAATTTATCCGGAAAAAATGTTCCTGTACCGTATTTAAATTGATCGAAAAAAAGGTTCCTGTACGGTATTTAAATTTATCCGGAAAAAATGTTTCTGTACCGTATTTAAATTTATCCGGAAAAAAAGTTCCTGTACCGTATTTAAATTTATCCGGAAAAAATGTTTCTGTACCGTATTTAAATTTATCCGGAAAAAGGGTTCCTGTACGGTATTTAAATTTATCCGGAAATAAGGTTCCTGTACGGTATTTAAATTTATCCGGAAAAAATGTTCCTGTACCGTATTTAAATTTATCCGGAAAAAAGGTTCCTGTACGGTATTTAAATTTATCCGGAAAAAAGGTTCCTGTACCGTATTTAAATTTATCCGGAAAAAAGGTTCCTGTACGGTATTTAAATTTATCCGGAAAAAAGGTTCCTGTACGGTATTTAAATTTATCCGGAAAAAAGGTTCCTGTACGGTATTTAAATTTATCCGGAAAAAAGGTTCCTGTACGGTATTTAAATTTATCCGGAAAAAAGGTTCCTGTACGGTATTTAAATTTATCCGGAAAAAGGGTTCCTGTACGGTATTTAAATTTATCCGGAAAAAAGGTTCCTGTACGGTATTTAAATTTATCCGGAAAAAATGTTCCTGTACCGTATTTAAATTTATCCGGAAAAAAGGTTCCTGTACGGTATTTAAATTTATCCGGAAAAAGGTTCCTGTACCGTATTTAAATTTATCCGGAAAAAAGGTTCCTGTACGGTATTTAAATTTATCCGGAAAAAAGGTTCCTGTACGGTATTTAAATTTATCCGGAAAAAAGGTTCCTGTACGGTATTTAAATTTATCCGGAAAAAATGTTCCTGTACCGTATTTAAATTTATCCGGAAAAAAGGTTCCTGTACGGTATTTAAATTTATCCGGAAAAAAGGTTCCTGTACCGTATTTAAATTTATCCGGAAAAGGGTTCCTGTACGGTATTTAAATTTATCCGGAAAAAATGTTTCTGTACCGTATTTAAATTTATCCGGAAAAAATGTTTCTGTACCGTATTTAAATTTATCCGGAAAAAATGTTTCTGTACCGTATTTAAATTTATCCGGAAAAAATGTTTCTGTACCGTATTTAAATTTATCCGGAAAAAGGGTTCCTGTACGGTATTTAAATTTATCCGGAAAAAAGGTTCCTGTACGGTATTTAAATTTATCCGGAAAAAATGTTCCTGTACCGTATTTAAATTTATCCGGAAAAAAGGTTCCTGTACGGTATTTAAATTTATCCGGAAAAAAGGTTCCTGTACCGTATTTAAATTTATCCGGAAAAAAGGTTCCTGTACGGTATTTAAATTTATCCGGAAAAAAGGTTCCTGTACGGTATTTAAATTTATCCGGAAAAAAGGTTCCTGTACGGTATTTAAATTTATCCGGAAAAAAGGTTCCTGTACGGTATTTAAATTTATCCGGAAAAAAGGTTCCTGTACGGTATTTAAATTTATCCGGAAAAGGGGTTCCTGTACGGTATTTAAATTTATCCGGAAAAAAGGTTCCTGTACGGTATTTAAATTTATCCGGAAAAAATGTTCCTGTACCGTATTTAAATTTATCCGGAAAAAAGGTTCCTGTACGGTATTTAAATTTATCCGGAAAAAATGTTCCTGTACGGTATTTAAATTTATCCGGAAAAAAGGTTCCTGTACGGTATTTAAATTTATCCGGAAAAAAGTTCCTGTACGGTATTTAAATTTATCCGGAAAAAAGGTTCCTGTACGGTATTTAAATTTATCCGGAAAAAATGTTCCTGTACGGTATTTAAATTTATCCGGAAAAAAGGTTCCTGTACGGTATTTAAATTTATCCGGAAAAAGGTTCCTGTACCGTATTTAAATTTATCCGGAAAAAAGGTTCCTGTACGGTATTTAAATTTATCCGGAAAAAAGGTTCCTGTACGGTATTTAAATTTATCCGGAAAAAAGGTTCCTGTACGGTATTTAAATTTATCCGGAAAAAAGGTTCCTGTACGGTATTTAAATTTATCCGGAAAAAAGGTTCCTGTACGGTATTTAAATTTATCCGGAAAAAAGGTTCCTGTACGGTATTTAAATTTATCCGGAAAAAATGTTCCTGTACCGTATTTAAATTTATCCGGAAAAAAGGTTCCTGTACCGTATTTAGATTGATCGAAAAAAAGGTTCCTGTACGGTATTTAAATTTATCCGGAAAAAATGTTCCTGTACCGTATTTAAATTGATCGAAAAAAAGGTTCCTGTACGGTATTTAAATTTATCCGGAAAAAATGTTTCTGTACCGTATTTAAATTTATCCGGAAAAAAAGTTCCTGTACCGTATTTAAATTTATCCGGAAAAAATGTTTCTGTACCGTATTTAAATTTATCCGGAAAAAGAGTTCCTGTACGGTATTTAAATTTATCCGGAAATAAGGTTCCTGTACGGTATTTAAATTTATCCGGAAAAAATGTTCCTGTACCGTATTTAAATTTATCCGGAAAAAAGGTTCCTGTACGGTATTTAAATTTATCCGGAAAAAAGGTTCCTGTACCGTATTTAAATTTATCCGGAAAAAAGGTTCCTGTACGGTATTTAAATTTATCCGGAAAAAAGGTTCCTGTACGGTATTTAAATTTATCCGGAAAAAAGGTTCCTGTACGGTATTTAAATTTATCCGGAAAAAAGGTTCCTGTACGGTATTTAAATTTATCCGGAAAAAAGGTTCCTGTACGGTATTTAAATTTATCCGGAAAAAGGGTTCCTGTACGGTATTTAAATTTATCCGGAAAAAAGGTTCCTGTACGGTATTTAAATTTATCCGGAAAAAATGTTCCTGTACCGTATTTAAATTTATCCGGAAAAAAGGTTCCTGTACGGTATTTAAATTTATCCGGAAAAAGGTTCCTGTACCGTATTTAAATTTATCCGGAAAAAAGGTTCCTGTACGGTATTTAAATTTATCCGGAAAAAAGGTTCCTGTACGGTATTTAAATTTATCCGGAAAAAAGGTTCCTGTACGGTATTTAAATTTATCCGGAAAAAATGTTCCTGTACCGTATTTAAATTTATCCGGAAAAAAGGTTCCTGTACGGTATTTAAATTTATCCGGAAAAAAGGTTCCTGTACCGTATTTAAATTTATCCGGAAAAAGGGTTCCTGTACGGTATTTAAATTTATCCGGAAAAAATGTTTCTGTACCGTATTTAAATTTATCCGGAAAAAATGTTTCTGTACCGTATTTAAATTTATCCGGAAAAAATGTTTCTGTACCGTATTTAAATTTATCCGGAAAAAATGTTTCTGTACCGTATTTAAATTTATCCGGAAAAAGGGTTCCTGTACGGTATTTAAATTTATCCGGAAAAAAGGTTCCTGTACGGTATTTAAATTTATCCGGAAAAAATGTTCCTGTACCGTATTTAAATTTATCCGGAAAAAAGGTTCCTGTACGGTATTTAAATTTATCCGGAAAAAAGGTTCCTGTACCGTATTTAAATTTATCCGGAAAAAAGGTTCCTGTACGGTATTTAAATTTATCCGGAAAAAAGGTTCCTGTACGGTATTTAAATTTATCCGGAAAAAAGGTTCCTGTACGGTATTTAAATTTATCCGGAAAAAAGGTTCCTGTACGGTATTTAAATTTATCCGGAAAAAAGGTTCCTGTACGGTATTTAAATTTATCCGGAAAAAGGGTTCCTGTACGGTATTTAAATTTATCCGGAAAAAAGGTTCCTGTACGGTATTTAAATTTATCCGGAAAAAATGTTCCTGTACCGTATTTAAATTTATCCGGAAAAAAGGTTCCTGTACGGTATTTAAATTTATCCGGAAAAAATGTTCCTGTACGGTATTTAAATTTATCCCAAAAAAAGGTTCCTGTACGGTATTTAAATTTATCCGGAAAAAAGTTCCTGTACGGTATTTAAATTTATCCGGAAAAAAGGTTCCTGTACGGTATTTAAATTTATCCGGAAAAAATGTTCCTGTACGGTATTTAAATTTATCCGGAAAAAAGGTTCCTGTACGGTATTTAAATTTATCCGGAAAAAGGTTCCTGTACCGTATTTAAATTTATCCGGAAAAAAGGTTCCTGTACGGTATTTAAATTTATCCGGAAAAAAGGTTCCTGTACGGTATTTAAATTTATCCGGAAAAAAGGTTCCTGTACGGTATTTAAATTTATCCGGAAAAAAGGTTCCTGTACGGTATTTAAATTTATCCGGAAAAAAGGTTCCTGTACGGTATTTAAATTTATCCGGAAAAAAGGTTCCTGTACCGTATTTAAATTTATCCGCAAAAAATGTTCCTGTACCGTATTTAAATTGATCGAAAAAAAGGTTCCTGTACGGTATTTAAATTTATCCGGAAAAAATGTTTCTGTACCGTATTTAAATTTATCCGGAAAAAAAGTTCCTGTACCGTATTTAAATTGATCCGGAAAAAAGGTTCCTGTACCGTATTTAAATTTATCCGGAAAAAGGTTCCTGTACGGTATTTAAATTTATCCGGAAAAAATGTTCCTGTACCGTATTTAAATTTATCCGGAAAAAATGTTTCTGTACCGTATTTAAATTTATCCGGAAAAAAGTTCCTGTACCGTATTTAAATTGATCCGGAAAAAAATGTTCCTGGACCGTATTTAATTTGATCGAAAAAAAGGTTCCTGGACCGTATTTAAATTTATCCGGAGAAAAGTTTCCTGGAACGAATTGAAATACGTTACAGATAAAAGGGTTCCTTACTGTCCAGAACCCATTTACGCTTGCCGATTTTAATTCTGGATTAGAATTGATTTTTTAAAAAAATTCTTGGACCTTTAACAACCCTGGTGTGAAGTAACACATGCTTGCTGTCGCTTCAAAATTGCGCTCAGAACACCATTGTGTGCTGCATCAAAAATGATACACTGACATTTGGATCTCCGGAGTTCTTTTTTGGACACCCTGTATTTCACTTGTTCATGGCAATTTATTTGATTTTTATGTGTTGAGTGGGAATCGTAAAGTTGTTGTCGACGGAACACAACACGCGAAGGGTTGTAATACAATTGTAGAGTAACGAACCGTGTTGTCGATTAATGCAGGAGATGTGAAAGGGTTAGAAGGACGTAAATTCCCTGGGGGGTTGTACGGCTCCTCTCCAACAGATAGATTCTCTCCTGTGGCTCCTCGAATCTCTTTGAGAAGGAAACCACGCTCCTCGGCCTCAGAAGCTCTTACGTCAATGCCGGAGTCTTTGAAGCAAGTGTGCTTGCTCCAGAGACGAGGATGAGAGAGATAGAGATAAAGAAAGAAAGAGAGAGAGAATATTGTACAGGGTGTCCAATTTGAAACGCTCTAATTTCAACTGTCTGTAAATCCACATGCATTTGATGCATCCATATTTATAATTTATACGTTAATGAATATAAATAGTCCTAAAGTTTCCGTGAGCAAAGTCATAATTTACATTTCACTACATCAGTACATCTCTACATGCGCCCTGCACGGAGGATGTCAAGTCGATACTCCATTTCCCGCCAGGTTGCCTGTAGCATGTGTGACTGTCCCAATGGTAACTGTAATCCTTTCACACCATATCCTTGACATATCCCACATGAGAAAATTGAGAGGGGTAATATCAGGAGTATGTAGACTAGTACGGCATGTACCAGGGCTATTTTTTTCAACCTCCGATGGCGCCGCCAGGTGGCCCGTGAAGCGCTAGGAAGCGGGGCGTCACGCAGCGTAATTGGTGTCCCCCCTGCCACTACCACCACCACTGCTAAGGCCAACGCTTCAGTAGAAGCTGAATGACGGGCGCGTAGAGATGTCTTCTATAACTTGACAAGTTTAAAACCAAGACGTTGCAATCGATTGTTTGCGCACCTCGCATCACATTTCCCCACCCAATTGTCTGCGTCGACTTTAGTTCGCAGTGTTGCAAACATGGAGGGAGAGGAATCGTCTGAGAATTTTCAACGAAATTTGAATGTGAAAGGCATGAATTAGTATCCCCTCACCTACGCTACCTATTGATTACCTAAATTCTAAATACATTTTGATATTTTCCCTTTAAACCTTAAATGAATTAAGTTATATTAGGGATATTTCTTACCAGCATAAGAAATGTATGAAATAAAACGATAGAAAAATAAAAAATATATAAACGATAGAACTGAGCTCACCTTCTAAATGTTTTCCAGTTCTCATTCTTCAGTTTCACTCTCCCACTCATCCGAGTCTGTGTCTATCGATGAATCTGTGTCCGTGTCTGAATCGGCTTCACCAAGTCTAATTATCAGTTCATCTACACGCTCGTCCTTAAGTCCATCTCTTTCAAAGTAAGAATCTTCAATTTTTTCACGTGTTCACAACATTTAATCCATTTCTGTACAGAATATTCACTAAATAATTTTCCCAGCAATTCTTTCTTTGCGTCCAGTGAATCCGAAATGAATTCCCTTGCCTTACCCTTAATTCCCCCCCCCCCACAAGTTCAATGGGATATAAGTCTGCGTGGTAAGGCGGAAGTCGTATTATGGTGTGCCCGCGTTTCTAAATTTCGTGTCAATCGAATACTGTTTCACATAAGGTACACTTAGAATTTTTAAGTACAATTGCCTTTTGTTAATTGTTCACAATGCTTTCACTCTATTCTCCGCATCAATTTCAGTTTCGTTTGCAGGTTTGTCTGTCGCTGAGAGCCACTGTACCATGAAAATCGTCATATTTGTTTTAGCTTAATTTTGCTGAGTTGGCACCACTGGTACTCTCAACGCCAGAAAAGTGAGTAGAAGAGTGGTGGGGAGGATGACGTAATAGGAAGTGCTCCGCAGCGATCTGCGCATATCGGGACTTAACTTGTCAGGCTATACAATCGACTCTCCCGCCAAGTGCGAGGTGTGTTACTGGTTGACTTTATGGAGCCGGCGACCACAATCAATGCATACTGTGAGACAATGCGCAGACTACACAGAGTCATCCAGAACAAACTGAGGGGCATGCTGTCTTCAGGCATTGTCTTTCTAAATGAAAATTCCCGACAATATGTTGCTGCGTCAACCCAAGACTTTCTTCAACGATTCCACTGGGAATTGTTTGTTCACCCTCCCCACACCCCAGACCTGGCGCCGAGTTACTTCCACTTTTTCCCGGCGATGAAGAAGTGGTTGGGAGGACGGTGCTTCTCATACACCAATGAGGTGCTTCGGGACACCGTGCAGACCTGGCTTAACAGACAGACGGAACCTTTTTTTGCAGAGAGTATTGGAAAGCTGGTGCATCGGTACGATAAATGTCTGAATCCTCTTGGAGCTTACTTGAAAAGTAGATGATACGTGTACGTAACATTTGTCAATAAACGCATTTTGCTGTTTACTGTGGTTTTGATTTCATACCCTATCGGAGGTCGAAAAAAAATAGCCTAAAAATGTACTAATTACTACTTTACTCACAAAACGTTAGTACTATGTATATTCATTATTGTACAATTTGTATAACACCACCAGCTAGCTGGTGCTGGGATCGAATCTGGGTGACGTTAGGTCATAGCTACAAGCTTACCCTAATCTTCATCTGGAGAGGTACAGTGATAAGTGATATTCTACACAACTCTTAAATGAATGGCGACACACAAATTTGGTTTTATGATCCTTAAGACTGAATCGGCAGGGACATAATTATGAAAGTTATTACCTGTTTCATACTTGAATAGTTTATCAATAAATCCTCCAATGTTCATTCTCACACACACCCACAGAGTCTTCTTCACTCTATCTGTAACTCTCTCCTCTCGAAGCCAAACCAGAATAATCTCCTCTCTTACCTCCGATCACCTTCCTTCGCTCTCTCCCCCTCTTTTTTCTCACCTACTTCCTTTTTACAACTCATGACACTGGAAACATATACTGCTGTCGTAAACGCATTCCTTGTATATCGTGCCTTCTACGAAGGCCAGGGTAGCTCAGGAATGTGAAGTACACTACGAATTCATTTGAATGCATCACATACATGTGTTTTTTCAGACAGTTGAAATTAGGACCTTTCAGTTCGGACGCTCTGTACATAGACAAGAGGGATTTGCCACTAGGCTCTCAAAGGCTATAGTATAGGAGACACACAAAAATGAGACGCTTAAGGGGCACAAGTGGCAAACACTATTAAAAGACCTTATTAATATTGTGATAATTGCAAATAAAACAACATGTAAAGTTAAAAAGAACTGTCCTCAGAAATTCAGCGTCGTGTAGCAGACTTTCTGGTTTGGCATCCTTCACAGCGAATGATGATGTCCTGCAAGAAATTGACTTTAAGTCTCTTATTCATCAGTTTGCTGTCATTAAAGCCAGAAGGAGACAGTATTAGGCTAGTGTTCTTCTTATGTTTCATCAAAGTTTAATGAATATTTTTTAAACAGATGCGTATATGTTTTAAAGTTTACAGATGTTCTTAAGACAGAGCATGCAATTAGTGGAAGTGAAGTACATGATAACAAAACTGTTAATGATAACACTATTAATGGTGATGATGATGTCGACAGGGCCAAAAACCAAGGATAGCCTAGGGGTCCAAATTTCATAAAAGAGAGTTTCCATTTGATTTTTGTTATATAGCAACGCTTTTCTTCCACTTTTGGCTAATCGTGACGATGATGATGAATGATAATGTGATGGAACTGATGAAGGGACATTCACAAAGAACACCCATGCCCAGGCCGGGATTCGAACCTGGGACTACTGTTAGTGCGCTGTAATAACAAATCCGCCACGGAGGTTGTATATACAAAGAGGAAGAGAGTGAATTGCAGACAAATATAGCGAGAAACGGAGAGGACAAAGATAGAGATATGAGAAAAAAGAGTTTACACGCATACACACACGTGTGTGTTTGTGTGTGTATTGTAGAGAATAAGAGGGAGAGAGAGAGAAATAAAGAGAGAGAGGAGTGGACTCACGATCTCAGTATAGATAGTCTAAGGTTCGAATCCTTGCATGGATGTTCCATTCTGAGTATCTGCTGATCAATTTCATTTAGTCATTCATTCTCATCGTCGTAATTAGCCTATATAGGCCTAAAAACGGCAAAAAATTAGGCAAATACAAAAATATATTTGTCCATTTATCTATATAGTATGTACATACACACATGGATGCATATGAGAGCGAAATAGACAAACAAGGCCACAGTATACGTTCACTTTATGCACAGGTTTTCAAATATCCGAATATCGGATATTGTGATATTCAGTTATAAGTATTATCCTGATATCTGAATTATACAGATATCCGGATAACCGTTGCATCCGAAACGGATATGGAATAATTTGAAATCGGATATCCGTCATCCGGATTTTCTGACCATCCCTAATCAAAATCCCTATGTGGCTCCACTGGGATCGAACCCTGGATCCTTGATAAGAAGGCGGTGATGTTACCACTACGCCATCGGAGAGTCCCTTATAATCAGTAGGTAGAAAGAGAGGCAGAGAGAGAATATTCATGTACTACACTCTGTCCCAGCGATCTGTGGAGCAGGTGAACGAAAATGAGTCTCTGCGCAAGTTGTGACGCGAGACGGCTCCACCAATGAATACGTGAGAGGAACGAGATTGCGTGGCGGGAGGGAAAGCGACTGCAGTTACCAGCCTTCGCAGCAGTGTGCATTGCTTCGCTCTGGCCACACGATTTCCCCTCCTCTCCGCCGTTATGCGCGGCTTTGCTCCAGAGATATCCGGGACAGGGTATAGCCAACTCTAACGTACATTATCAAATTACATTCACTCAGGAAAAAACGACTGGCTCCTCTACTTCTGAGAAACAAGTGGACAAAGTGAAGGAAGATAAGTAGTCCAAGCAGACAAACAATTTTGCACCCCGCTGCTGCTGCTGATTTGTTTATTGAAAATACCATAATAGCGGAGGAGGTCATAAGGATGTATACGAGTAAGTATGTCAATCAGGTTCTATCTTCTGATGTTATTCTCAGGATGATTCATGATATGTGGTTAATTGATGAAAAGGCTATAATTTTTCGTAATGAAGTTTGATTTAATAACACTTCAGATATAATTAAGGTTATTCATTCTCCTTTCCCTATTGTACCTCACATGGAACTATTTCCAAGACAACCATACTTTAGTTCTACGTTCGCAAACAACTAAAGGATGTACAGAACAATCACACCACTACATGGAGTAATCTCTTGACCTTGCATAATTGAAATCCGACGAGAAGAAAACGACTTTCAAAACAATACAAGTAACATTAAAGATACTCGCGTTCAGGCAGCTTCCTTTTTCGCTTTCAAAGTCCTTCTAATCCTAGCCAGCAAATGCCTTTCCAAGGGCCTAGAAGATCTTAGGGATACTTAAAGGGACATGAATATTGCATGAAAAACGATCATGAAAGGAGGAAAGGCACCATGCATGCGACGTAGAGAATAAGGACCGGCGTGTTTCGCACAAGAGAAACAAGATTTCATCGTGTGAATCTGTAATTTTTCTCGCGCATAATCGCGTTTTAATTTATTCAAAGATTCTATCTAGCGAAAAGGTAGGATTTATAAGGTGACTAACTTTCTGTTCTATTCTTGGATATTCTGAACTACAATGTTAAGGGATTTTAGGATTAGTTTTATTCAACTCACGTCTGTTAATACTGATTTCTTATTTTATAATCAGATGAAGCCTGATATTATATATAGCTATGATTTTCATGTTAAACCTTAACGTTCCCCATAGGGTACTAGATGTTAGGATAAGCCTTGTTGTATGATATAAATCTGGTCAGATTACGACGTAAAGATACGTAAAGATTGTGAAAGATAATGAGATACTGAATTCTGGAATTCAAAGCTTATTTTTATCAATTGGTACTGGACCTACAGTTTAACATAAGATCCGGACAACTATATGCCTCCAACGGGTATCGAATCCGTAACCCCTTGATTACAAAGCGACGACGTTACCACTATAACATCGACGAGGTAATAAAACTTTATCGTGTATAAAAACAAATATCTTCTTGAATTAAGTAGAATCTAAAATTAACGAAATATTAAGTTTACACTGAATCATTCGATTGCTTACGATAGGTCCAAAATGGTTGATTTAATGATATGATAATTTGTAATTATGTTAAGTTGTTTTCTCTAACAATGTTCTATGTTAATAAACAAAGGATACCGTTACACATTGGCGGACAATTGCAATAACGTACAATTGCGATGAACACAGTTAGAAGTGAAAGGGCGGATGGACAATTGCGATGACATTTTAAATCTTCTATCACATTGAAGGGTGACTTAACACCCCGTACAATACCTCTTACAAGAGATTTATGTGAAATATTGATATTTTCGAATAGAACACTGATTCCTCTCACACTTTCTCCCGGCTTGAGACTGGCAAGGTAGCTTGTGAACGTACTTCCATTAGAACCACTTTGGCGTGTTTAAAATCATTGCTATTCCACACATCGTCAGTCATAACTATTTCCTCATTCTCGTATTTTTGTTAGTACTTTCCTCTCTTCTTTATTTCTTGTCAGCACTAAAGTGCTTCGTCAAACTAGAGCCAACAGACACCTTTTGAAGTCTCCCGTTTCCTCATATGTGCGAATACAGTTTCCAACTCTCTCGTCGACTTTAATGTTACGCTTCTTCCTTTTCTGACCTTCTAGATTAAGTTCCATCCGCATGTAGGCTACATGATGTTGGTGTCTTCTGCTTGGCTCTTGAGGCTGGCCAGAACATCATGAATTTTTGGATGCGGTCTTCCAAGCCACCTATTGATTTTGTTGTTCCAACCTTCTACAGCATTATTAGTTCTCTGGCGCCTTTGGTTAGGTTAGGTCCTGAGTGTCTGAATTGTCGTACCATTTATTTGAAAAATGATCTTCACCGTCAAAATCATCGCAATTCTCCGTGATTTTAGTTTCATCGCAATTGTCCGCCATAGCAATTGTCCTAGATTCTACCCAAAATAACACGACAGCCGTGCAAAAAGGAATAGAAGAGACAAGAATAAGAATTGCATCCAAGACTTGGAGATAAGCCACAACACGAACTAAAGTCCGATCGGCCAAGGAATATACTTCAGGAAACCCAATCTTTTGCCTCCAGTTGTGGAAGTTTCAAGGGGGTGGAAAGCGGTGTTGCTACACGCACGATTTGTGTCCAGTCGCACACGATACCTTTTGCTGTCAACATGCACCCTTCGCTCTTATTTCAGGGAGAGGCAGAGAATAGGCAACCAATAGGCTTCGCCGTGCTTGGCCTTGTTGAGGGTGCCACCTGTTTCAAAAACAACTCGAAACGAAAAAATGTGCAACGCAGAATACCATAAGAATTTTTCCTCACCATAGCTAATTGAACAACCCGATTGATAACCGCACGTACTACATTTCAGATTTTTTGTTCAGATGAAACGTATCCTAGGATTTCTATGGAAATTGGCTTCGTTGTGAAGCTCATTTTCAATTCATGGCTTGTTTTGTTGTCCGCTTCATTCAATTAATTCTGCCATTGGCCTCCTCTCTTCGCCTCACAGCTCGAGGATATATTCCCATCTTTGTATGCATGCGAAAAAAAAAAATATATATATATATATATATATATATATATATATATATATATATATATATATATATATATATATATATATATATATATATTGAAAAATTCACTGGAAAACAAATATTCATGTATTTGGTATTTAATTTCCTCTCGGCCCTTTGTGTGTGCGTATATGTACGTGTGTGAGTTCTACCTCATTCGTGATCGGATTCATTAAAAGCAGAGAGGATGAAAGATTTTGTCTTCGCTTGAAAAAAATATGACGAAGAGAGATGAAGCACATGGTAAGAAGTGATTTGGACACAAGTGCAGAAAGCTTTCAAAATTAATTTATTAGAAAAATCTCAATTACATTATTTATAGTCGATATTGTTAGAAGCCAATTTCAAATCACTACAAGGAGACTGTATGGTTTAATTCATTTTATATTTTAAGTTGTTATATTCTGCTTCAAGTCATTACAATTTATCAAAATAACGCATTATAACTTGAAATGCATCATCTTTAATTCTATTTAGAAACTATTTAATCTTAAAGTTTTTCGAGATATGTTTTTCTTAATTTTTTTATTTGAGATATGTTCAGTTTACAGATGAGAAGTGTGTTTTGTATTCGTTCTTATGTTTGAAAACAAACGTTGTAATTTTTAAAGTATGACGTAGAGGATGGCATGCAACTGACAAAGTAGCAGGAAGGATAATGTCGCTAACCTCTAATTAGTAGGATAAGAAACTCCAATACGCCAGCACGACTGTGAAAATCGCTAGTAGATACGGAAAGGTTGGTATATGACAAATCCTTCGGATACGGAAGTAACTAGCGCCATCAATCGAGTAAGAAGAAAACTAACTGCCCCAAAATCATGGGCAATTAGTAGGATCTGCCGAGACAAGTGAAAGTAAAAGTAAAGTGCTCCCCTGTGCTTTGCATCACGCCATGAAGGCGTATGGGAGTGTGGTGTTAGGGCCCCACACTTTCTTGATCCCGGCCGCAGGTGGGAGTGATGTTATCAGCACCACGCCTCTGGCCGGTTTTACCTCCCAAAAGTTTCCTCAAGGTTCCCACTTTAAACGACGCTGTGCCAGAGCAGCTTGAACAGTTGAAAAAAAAACCGGTTCTCTACCGGCAGGGAACAAACGCTTTAACGACTGAGCTACCACTGCCGAGACAAGGTGTGCCATAAGTCTATGCCAAGAGCCGAACTCATAAAATGACTGCATAAATTCAAGAAATTTACACCACAAAGTTTTATCTTTGTATACATTTTGTGTAGTACTGCATTACATCGTGCATGTGCAAGCATTCATTCACTGATAGTTTAAAAATCAGCTGTAAACATATGAAACTGTGCATTATGACGTCATGGAAGATTGTGTCGCATTTCATTTTTCTCAAAGTTGGTTGTTGACTAACTTGCTGTAACGCGCGGACGACATTAGCCGACGACATTAATATTTTGTTATAAATGCGTTTTGATGCAGTTTACTGTAAGTTACTTTCTTAACCAAAAAATTAAATTCAGTACAGAATTTTAAAGCTTCAATGGTTCAACTTATGCTATTCGTGGTATGTTTGAGAATCCTAGCTTAATTGATTGATGGCCTCGTGCACGATCGAAGATCATAATTTAAACTTGGACCAGGGAAGGATCACTGAAAAATTCCATTGCACGAAGACGGTTCAACACTTGATCGCGATCTAGGAACATTAAAACGAGTTTATCTTCTGATCGGCCATTCGCCACCGTTTTGGTGTCTGATCCTGGTTCACGATACTGACGCTTCGACTGCAGGCAGTTGTTTTTGAATATAGAAAGAGCGGAAAGTGATATCGAAGGGGTTAAACGCTAGAGATGTCGGGTATACAATGCTGATAATTCGAGGACTGTATAAAAACTGCCAAAATAATAATAATAATTTGTGGTTCTGTGGTGCAAGGTCTATCCCAGAATACAAAACATATATAAATGTCATATATTACGTGCGAGTGCAAAGTAAATTAGAACAGAGCAATGTTACGATATTGCTACATGGTGTTGGAAATATGATTGTATAAATTTACGACAATACATGTTACACGAGACGACAATATAAATATATAAGAATTAAGAAATGAAAGATTCAAATACCTACCACAGACATCAGTAGCATCAAAATCGAATGCATTTCGTAAGGCATTAAAGACACATAGAAGAAAGTTCCATGCTTTCTTCTCCTTTTGTGTTGTGCCGCCAATTTTTTTTAAAAAAATATTTTTTTACACACTGCTACATCCTTGTACTCGTCGACAAGGTTGATAAGTACATATCTCAAATTCAGAGAAGTTTGAAGCCTGAATTACTTTATTCTCCTACATGTTGATAGTTTAACACATCAAACTACTCTATGCGGCTGTTGATTGTAATTTGTTTCAGCCAACCAATCAGGTATAGCCTTACAAATTAATCTCGGATCAGATGAACGAAATCTCGTGAACGTCGTTTTTCGTTGGTGCAATGCAAGTGTTTAAACCAAGTTTATTTAGAGCGAATTAAAATTGATCTCGTTCATCTGAACTTCGAGATAATCGGCATTGGTACACGCGGCCATGGTTGATTGATTTGGTTTATTTTACTTCGCTTTTCTGCCACTTTTGGCTAATCGCGAAGATGAGGGTGAGTGATGATATGATGCAATTTATGAAGGGATAATCACAAAGAACATCCACGTGTAATCCGAAATTAGAACTCTGTATCGTTATGGAATTGGTTGAAGATAAATGGGGATTGTTTGGTTTTGTGATTAAGTCCTGTGATGTGTAAAATGTGTTACGCCTTATGGTAAGCATATTATAGAACAAACTAGGAACTACACTCTATCCCTTCTATCTCTGGAGTAGGGAACAAAAGCAAGTCTCTGCGCAAGTACTGACGCGAGATAGCTCCACCAATGAACACGTGAGAGGGAACGGGATTGCGTGGATGGTGGGAACGCAACTGCTTTTACCAGCCTTTCCGGCAGCGTGTACTGCTTCGCTCTGCTCACTCGGTCCCATCCCCCACTTCTCTGCCGCTATAATCGGCCCTGCTCCAGAGATAATGGGACAGGGTATACATATTCGGCTTCGTAGAAATGTCATTAACAAAGTTTCACATGAGCTGTCGACCGAGCAACGTGTATTTATATATTTTTTTTGTAATTTAAATGGGTGTAGAACAAAATCTAAGTGTAGAGTGAGAAAATAAATCTTTCTTGTAACCTACAAATGAGATTTTCCTGCAGAAGCGAATGGATATGTGTTTTGTTAAGACAAGCCACTTTGTGTTAGTTAATCAACTGTTCCGAAGGTTCGTAAAGGACATTTCGTTAAATACCACTCCATTGGAGGATTTCCAAACAGCGCCTCATTGTTCTGAGAAAGGTCTTAATATCAGAAAGAGGCTATTACCGTGTGTTGTGCTTGTGGTTCACTTGTGTTCTAGACGTTTTATCAAACTGCAAATTCTGATGAAAGTTGTGCTAGATTTAGATTGATTGAGTTGGTGTTTCAAGTCCACTTAATGCACAGTAAGACTAATCGAGACTGGACCTACAGTTTAAAGTTGGATCCGAACCACTTGTGCCTCTATCGGGTATCGATCCCGGGACTCCTTTATTACAAGACGAGGACGTAACCACTATGTCATCGGGGAGGCCCTCGCGCTATAGTTAGAATCTTGGCAAATGTGTAAGTACACTCATGTCCATAATTGGATCATGACACATTAGATACCTACAGCTATGTAAAGTACACCAATTTGGATTGCATATGTGAGATACAACTGAAAACTATAAGAGGAAAGCAATAATAGTGGAGGAAAGCAATTGTAAAAATGAAAAAAGACAAATGTAGAGCCACATGGTGATTGGTACATCTGCACACAAAGGCAAATGTAAATGCTCCACAGAAATGTTAATAGATATGGCATACTGCGGATAAGAGTATTGAACTGTCCCTGAGAAATAGCGTCTCACTCCTACAACAAATCTAGTGCACGCAGCTCTGGAGGGGAGCGAGGAGGGTGATTCCGTAATGCAATGCGTCGCTTGAGCATATCTCAGACATGTTCTATTGGGTTCAGGTCTGGGTAACTCGCCGGCCAGTCTAAGCGCCTGATTCCAGGCACTCATTGACAAGGCTCTATGGGGTCTTGCATTATAGTCCAAAAACAAGAAAGCAGGTCCCATTGCACCCCTCAATAGCCGCACATATTGCTGGATAACCACATTCTGGTATATCTGGCCAGTGATGCAAACCCCTAGCTAAGACACGGAGAGGTGTACGAGAGCCCACCATAATCCCAGTCTACACAAGGATCACAGAACCACGGAAATGATCACGTTCAATGATCTTCTTCTGGTTATATTGACTCCCACGTGTCCAACATATGTACACACACACGTAAAGAAAATCATATCTATAAACTTGCTGCATTAAAAAAAAGACGATCGAGATTTTTTCAAGTTTACTATCCTCATTAAACCGACACGTACAAGCTTTAATCCTCTTTTTGCACAACATTTCGGCAACTAGAAAATACCTGCGTCATAATTTAATTTCTCAAACTTCTCTTCTCCCCCCCTTCCTTTGATTAACGTAATTTCTATCACATTATTCTTAGTAGTGCAGCAGAAACCTAACAAGTAGGAGAGGAATAAAGTACAATAGTTTTCGCAAATTGTGAATTTTGAAATCTACAAAACCTGATGATGTCCTTTTGTTCTTCTTAAATGAGAAGAAGAGAAATGCTGTTGACATTTTAGCTGGGGATTATTTTTTAATTATGCAACAGCTGACGGTATTAACAGAGACGTGAAACCCACACTGAGATTTTTGATTGGTTAATAAGCCCCAAGCTAAAATAAAATTGCAAATATTTGTGCAAGTAATTCTTAAAAATTGTATACACCTACTGATATATCTAGGCCGTTTGGGAAAAATCACATAAGTCACAAAATGCGATTTCCTGTTGTTTTGACATAAGTCACACTGAACCAATTATAGAAAATATTAAAAGTTCATTTTTATATTGAGCATGTGTAAAGATTCTAAACAGTGATGATTCAACATTTATATCAGTAAAATTGATTTTTTTGACTTAAGTACTGATTCCTGAAGCCTACATTTATATGTGTGAATTTATATTTGGTTTTACTTTAATTCTTAATACATTATTAAAAAATGTACTTGAACTTCCTAAACAATGCACAATCTCTGATTTCTGTTGAAACACATTTGTGTATGTATGTTTTTATTTAAACATGGATACATGAACATAAATTGTATCTGTAAACCTACGCGATGAATAGAAAAATTGTTTCAATAAAAGTTTATTTTTGTAAGAGGAATGAAAATAATAAACAAAAAAGTTAGGCTTTCATACAAAAATGAGTGACCTTCAAATTACCTTCAAAAGTGGGCGTGAAGTCCTGGGTTCGAAACCAGCCTAGGCATGGATGTTCGTGAGTGTCCATTCATCAATTTCATCACATCATCACTCATCCCCTATTTGCAAATTATCCAAAAGTAGCACATGAAGCGACGTAAAATGAAACAATTCAATCAATCAAAATGGCCTCCCCCCCCTTGTAATGGACTGTAAGTCTATTAACTTTTAGTTTAAATATTTCTCTGAAAACGCTTCGTTTGTAAATCATTTCTTGTTACAAACTTAATAGGTCCTCCCTGTATGTGTGTGTGTATATATATATATATATATATATATATATATATATATATACACACACACACACACACACACACATATATATATATATATATATATATATATATATATACACACACACACACCCATACACTCATACAGTGTATATGTGTATGTGTGTATAATAAATGAGAAGAAAATGAAAGCTACTAGGATATTTCCATATCCTGCATCAAGACACTGTCCAGTTCCTCTCGTTCCTTGTTTCCACGGCTCGGCGCAGTGGCCTGGTAACTGGTGGGACTAGTCTAGTCTTCAGATCCAGTCATCTACATTAGAATGCAAGTGGCGGAATAGCTACTGAGGCAATTCTACATCAGGCAGAGCGACGCACAAGGAGAGCACAATTGCAAGCTGGTCACAGAATGAGTGAGGTGGAGGGGGAGAAGGGGTTCGTGAAAGGGCTTACATTGGAGTGTGTCGTCTCCCTAAGGGCTGGACGCAGAGACCGACGATTCTCTTGAGTCTTGTACGTTTTCAGTCTGCGATTTCGATGCTACAAACTTTCAGTCTGTGCTTTTTGTGCGTGTGTTATTCGTTTTTGTTTCAGCAGGATGTTTAACGGACCACATTTAATGTTAACTTCTGCTTTTTACATTCGCTTTCATAACTGCAGTAAGATTTCGCCCTTGCAGTTGAATCTAGTGACGCATGCATCGTTTTTGCTACCAGCTTCATTGTCAACGTTTACATTCAGTAACGTTTCAAACTGTACCGTCATCCTGTTTAGCGTAACAGTAAGTTTTTCTTCATTTCAATGTTACGTTGGTTGCATTTACTTTACATGAACATCTTCCATCTCTATGTAATTAGCTGTTGGTAACTTGTTAACATGCAACATGTATGTTTCTCTAGATTTGCTAACTTTTTTTATGCCAAACTAAGGGAGACTTTGATGCGACATCATGACTTCTATGAATGAATGGGAAATGTTTCTTTGAAAACATGTTTTTACGTAAACAAGTATACAGCCTCCTGCAAGAGCTCCGCATGCGAACATACTAATTGGCACCGTAAACAAGAAGCTACATGGGCTAACGATTAATCAAACCTGGAGAGAGAAGTGGGGATATAGAGATAGTGATGGAGAGGCAGAGAGGGTAAACTAGAAAGTGAGAGATATAGAGGAAAAAATAAAATGAGAGAGATAGAGAAAAGGAGAGAAGGGGAAAGAGGGATTGAAAAAGTGAAAGATAGAAAGAGGAATGGAAGAAGTGTGAGAGAGAAAAGGAGAGATAGGGGAAGCGGCAGAGAGAAAAGTAGAGAGAGAGAAAGCGAGAAAGTTAAAGATGGAAAGAGAATAGAAGGAGAGGGAGAGACAGAGAAAGGGAGAAAGCAAGAAAGTGAAAGAAATGGAAATAGAAGGAGATAGAGAAGAGGAGAGAGGGTGAATAGAGAGAGATAGTAAAATATAGAAAGAGAAATGGTAGAAGGGGGAGACAGGAAAAAGGAGAGTGTTTAAAGAGAAAGTGAAAGAATGAGAACTAGAAGGAGAGGGAGATTGGGAATAGAGGACGAGGATAGAGAGAGAAAGTGAAAGATAGAAAGAAAAATAAAGTGAATGATAGGGACAGAAAGAGAGACAGAGAGACAGATAGTCAAAAGGGAACAGACATTTTCTTCTGGCATCTGGTCACAGATATCAACAGGGATATTAAAGAATCGAGGACGAAACGTTGTAGGTAGCTTCTAATATAATTTTGTTGTCATTTCCCCTAAACTTCTGTAGTTTGAACCACCCAATTTCCGGATTTGTTGAATTTTTCAAGTACTTTCACACATACGCTGCTGTTTACGTTTATGAAAAATTCAAGCATACATAGTAACATCAAAAAATATTTTGTACGTCATTTTTAAAAATTCTTGTCATTTATTTGTATAAATTTTAAATTCATATTAAGGGCATTTTTTAATACTTTCAGCTCATGTACTTTTACGCCATAACAATGGATACTTTAATACCAATATTCATTTTGAAAACTGATTTATTATCTCTCATTGGCGTAATTAGCTTTAAAATTATTTAATTGAAAAAATAATTCTACTCAGCGATTTCAATATCACGAGAAAATGAAACTTCTGTTAATTTAATGCTTGTGTAAAACTTTTCTGAACAACGAGATGTGAAACGGGTAATGCAATTAGTAAGGGACGGAGTGAGTTTCTGAGAGCTATCAGAAAATAAGATAAGTTAAGTTGCTAGGCAACCATCACTGAAAGAACGTTGAATTAAATTGTGGTAAACTCCACCAAAGATGAATTTAACTTTTTTTCGTTTGGAAGGTAAGAGGAAATAAAGTTTCAATTTCTTTGAAATTCATGAAATTTAGATCAAAGAAATTCTACCTTATACTTAATAGCATGTTACTGTATAGATTATTCTGTAAGTAACTGCTTTCTGAAAATTAGTGACAACGATATACGAGGTGCATTCAAGTTCTAAGGTCTCCTATTTTTTTTCTCGTGAATATAATGAGTTATAAACGGGAGAGTTGTTTTAGATGAAGCATCCATTCTTGAAGGTTGATGAGGCCAGATGGCAGAATGGCCTGCCTCGTAGGAAGCTAGTGGCACTGTCTAGGGACAGGTGTGTTTTTGATACTGGAGATGGCACCGTTTACATTGGAAGAACAGCTTGTTATTATCCATTTTCTTCACCTGCATGAAGAAACACCCGTAGATATTAATCTTCAATTGAGTGAGACAAGCTGTGGTGGTGTCATGGACGTGAAAAATGTGCGTTCGTAGGTGCGACGTTTCAAGGAAGACAAAATGCCATGTCAAAACAAACCAAAAGAGCCTAGGCCACAAATCAGCAACCAGTTACCACCATTGCTGATAAAATGATGTTTGAGGACAGAAAATGTTTTATACTCTCACATTGATATGCTAAGGTTAGCACAGTGACGAGTAAAAGCTATGAAGCTTTCTTGAGGACCAAGTTGCTTCCAGCATTTCGAGAGAAACAGATGGAAAAGGCTGCAGCTGTGTTCTTTCATCAGGACAACGCATCTCCTCATCGGGCGGTTATTGTTAACGCGTTTTTCCAGGAAAACAAATTTTAGGTGATTCCACATGATCCGCCATACTCACCTGACCTCACACCTGAAGATTTTTGGCTCTTTCCTGTACACAAGGACAGTCTCCATGGTAACACATTTCCAAGCCGTTCCGCTCTTACAATCAGCGTTTTTTAAGTATACAAAACAGACTCCTAAAGAAGCGTTTGCAAAGGACATGCTATCATGGTGCCAGCGTTGTGAAAAATGTGTATGTGTAGATGGTGATTTTGTTGAGAATTGTCGACAGTTTCAGCTTTCTGAGGTGAGTATATTTTTCAGAATAAATTAGGAGACCTTAGAACTTGAATGCATCTCGTGTATAAAATGAATTGCCGGTGAGAGACATTGCGAATGAAAAATGCTTTCTATTGATATGATATTCCTATATTTTTGGAAAAACTTTGCTAGAGATGAGATTAGATTGATTGGGTTTATTTGACTTCGCATTTCTTCCACTTTTGGCTAATCGCGAAGATGGTGGATGAATGATGATATGATGAAATTGATAAAAGGACACTCACCAAAACATCCATGCTCAGGCCGGGATTCGAACCCGTGATCTCTGGCAATGCATCGTTCTGTAATAACCACTACGCCACGGAGATTAGTTTTGGAAATTTTAGAAAACATGACTTATTTCGGTTCCTTTTCATATACTAATTGACATATTTGCTTTCTTCCAGGTAAGACCATTTCATAGATGAGGAGCTGAAGCAGATGGTAAGCTTTTATGTGGATATTACTTTTAGTAAAGTTTAAATAGCTCTGAAACATTTTGCATTAGTAAATTACTTTTCAAATTCACTTAGCTGGATAAATATGAAGAACACGTTGCTGCGCCAAATCAGCAAACGCATGCATGTGAAATAAGAAGCTGTATGGTTAATTTTTCATGTTTCGGAAATTGTGAGATGTATTTTCCTAACACGTATTGTCACAAAATGATGCGAAAGAAACTCTCAAGCAGGAAATTTAGAGTTTATATACCGACGCGACACATTCTGAAGTCCTGTGAGTTATACAAAATCATGGAAAATTGATTAATTCTGCTGAAAATATTTTAGAAGCAAAAATTAACTCGTCTACACAGGATCGTAAAAAGCAATACTACATATGTAGTATTAGAAGGCAAATATTTATTTGGTGTATTAATGTAGTTTATAAATGTAAATAAGATTGCATTTGCTACTCTAACACGGAAATGTCATCTAATATAAATCTTTTGATTCCGAAAGGTGCACAGGTTTTGTACCGACATTTTGATGTTTTCCCACCATGACTATGTTGGCCTAGAAATCAGCTATTGGGGCATTCCATGTCAAACTACTGCCCCCGAACCTCAATTTTTAAAATTAAATGCAATGCTGTAACATTATCCTATCTTTTGAATGAACAATCTAAAATTGTCATTTGCTTAAACATTCAAGTAATTAAGTTAAATTGTAAACGGTATTTTATATTTTGTTCGTATATTTTAACTTTATGATTTCCTTTTTTTTTTATTGTGTCCCACCCGTGACACAAGAAAACAATTAATTTATCCTTTAGCTGTTACATTCCCCTTCAACTTCACTAGAAAATTCAAAGGTCAATTACGTTCTCTCTTACTTTTCATAATCTGACAATTCACAGAAATTAAAATAAATTTGTTACTAAGTAAAGAGGCAACGTTTCGTCTGTCCCATGCGTGACACAAAATTGTTCACTTATAGCTACAAATCTGGGAAAGTATTTTAAGGTTAGTTATGTTTAATCAACAGTGTTAAGTTTCATATTTCATTGGACTGAAACTGTTAGAAAAATGTTGCTTAACTATCAGTAGAATGGTTACTTTACTATAAAATATTAAGTCCACGTGTTCCACACGTGACAATCGAGTGCCCCTATTCCAAATTCGAGAAATTGAATATTCAAAAGTTCAACATACTGCTATTTCATGAAATATTTGATATGTTTCTCGCGAACCACAATTTGCTCTCTGTATTTACCCGAACATTATATCCGGCCACTCTAATGCTTGTCCCTTGTTTCCAAAAGTAATTTCGATCCCCCAAAGCGCTTTCCCTTAGTGAAAAAGTGAACCTGGCGAAAGAGAAAATGCTTTCATGTTCCCGTATGGTTTTCGACTTTAGTTAACAAAGGCTTATTTAATAGGGCACCTAAACTTCTTTAAAGGTTTCTCATAAAGGATTTGTACAGACTATACCTGGAAAAATATTTTCTCCCCACATAAGACCTCTGGCTGTGCGAGCTCATTTCTAAACAAATATTTACATTTTCCGCTTTTTTCATTGTCGCTTAATTTTATGGGTGATTCTATAGTGGAACTACAAGCAAGGAAACCTGCGCAGACCCGCGACTCCTGTACACCGTACTCCCGCTCGGAGGGGAGGGTGAGAGTGGACTATGCTTCCTTATGGCCCGAGCTGAACGGAAGAAGGAAAAGTTGTGCGGGGAATTTTCGTCCAAGGTTTGTTTCCTTGTGGTCGCTCTATAAGAGAATTGTTTCATTCTTTTTGTCGAGGTGTGCGTAACGAACGACTGATGATAAAGGCGAGGAACTTTTTTGAGTAATTTCATCACACATATAAAGTACAATTAATAAAGTTCTGATGAAGATATCCCCTCGGGATATCATGATATGATCCATATTTTCGTAAAATCACAACTTGAAAATATGTCACTGATATGTTGTTTTGTGAAGGAACACGTACATTTTGTGTTATTGTATGTAAATTTCATCTCATTTGTAATGTATATCTCTTGTTTAATATTTATTGTATTGTATGTCTTATTGTTTATTGGGTAATGGTTTCTAAAAAGTGTTTTATATAATCTGTGATAGAAACCCATGTAGATGTCAGTTTCGTGTGTAGCATCTATTTGTAAATCGCAAGTGATTCATCCGTATTTGATCTGTAATCTTGAAATAGTATAAAGCGAGGATTTCGCATAAGAAATTGACACATTCGCCGCAGATCGTTGATAGAATTTAAACTGAAAAGAACTGCTCGGTGTTGTGTACATCTTGGTATATTAGTTGGTAGCTCAAGCTATGCTTATACGACCATAGGCACGCCGATAGCTACGCATTGAGGTTATGTGTTATAGTTGAGCCAAGACACCGATAATGCGAAATCCTCACATTCCTTTATTTATGACAAATGTAATAAATAAAGAATAAATCCTTTCATTCTTTCTACGGCAGTGATATGGTTTTATTATTTTGTGCTGTGAGATATTGTTGCCTAACACTACCACTGTACCTGAGAGGAGTCTGTGAACTTCAGCGAATCCCATAGTTCACCTCTGAGCATTATTAAGTTATTATTAGTAAACATAATACAAGTAAAACGTATCAATTAGACAGGTCAGTTAGGGATATGTGTCCGATTTTTCTAGAGCTATCGTCACTCTTAACTTCACAGATCAGTTCCGGAAATGCTTTCGAGAGATGACGTCACTCTCATCTTCAGAGGTCAGTCCCGGATATGCCTACGAGAGCTAACTCTCACCTTCGAAGGTCAGTTCCCGATATGCTTTCGAGATCTAGCGTCACTCTCATCTTCAGAGATCAGTTCCGGATATGTATTCGTTATCTAGTGTCATTCATATCTTCAGAGGTTAGTTCCGGATATGATTTTGAGACCTAACGTCTCTCACATGTTCACGAATATGCTTTCGAGAGCAAACGTTACTCCCATCCTCAGAGATCAGTTACGGATATACTTTCAAGATCTAACGTCACTCTAATCTTGAGAGATCAGTTCCGGATATGCTTTCGAGATCTAATGTCACTTTAATCTTCAGGGGCCAGTTCCGGATATGCTTTCGAGAGCTAACGTCACTCTAATTTTCAGAAATTATTTTGGAGATATTGTTTATAGAGCTAACGTCAGTCTTATTTCAAAGGTCAATTGAGGTTGTGCTTTCGTCACTCTCATCTTTACCTGACTGATATCCTGAGAGAATATCTTCATCTTCAAATCACTAAATCAAAGAATGATATCAGGTGCAGATTTATACGTATATTTGCTGGCCTGGAACTAACATGTTGAAGCCACGCATGTACAAGTTCAGTCATAACTCCTATGCCAAGTTAGCTAAGATAGTTACTTAGATTCTTTGATGTGTTTATCATATTTTAAATCTTTATTATCGTGACCTTTTTCAAAAGTTTTCTCCCCAGTGAACGCTCCATTCAGGGTGGAGGTCGAGGCACAAATCCGGCCATGCATGAGATGTACGTTCCCTCAAGCAGCCGTTAGAAACGTGTGCGGGTTGATTTTCATTTCACTTTACTCAAAAGTCTTTGTCACATTTGGTCCAGACGCAGCATCTACTTGCTTCAAGAGAATCTGCGAGTGTCCGTTGCCATGACAACAGTAACAGAGCCTGTTATTTTGCTATTTGAGACCAGATAAAGCCTCTTACTAATTACCATCTGTCCGTCTCATTTTCTTTCTGGTACGACTTTGCTGTGACATGTGGCTCGACACTAGCCTTTCGCTTTTACGAGCTTCGACCGAAATAGAACAGGAGAAAAGAAGTGGAATCTCTTCCAACCCTGAGTTTGAAATAAGATTCGACTAATCCATCTTTATTGAAATAACTAATTGTTAATTAATGAATTAGAGGCAAGGAATTTTCATCTTCATCAATGATCAATATGAAGCGGTCCGGAGGCTGTTCTCCTAATGTTGGTTGGGTGGTTGAATTGTTGTTTTGAATCCACTTTATGCTCAGTAATGCTAATCGGGACTGGACCTACAGTCTAGAGCCTCCATCGGGTATCGAACCCCGATTCCCCTTGGCTGCAAGGCGACGCTGTAACGACTACGCCATCGGGGAAGCACCCCCTGGTGATTTCATCGTTCTGTTAACGTACATAGAGAGTGTGGGGGATAGGGGGTCCTATAACTTCTCGATCTCTGCCATAGCACAGGTGATGAGATGAACACCAATCTCTGCATGGCTTTAGGCACCAGCATTGTCCTTAGGTACCTAAAGGGACGTTGGCGGGGAAAAAAAATTGAGATCATCACGGGTGTCGAACCCTGGTCTCCTCCGTGGCAGTCAGACGACTTTTTATTTTTATAAAGTTTGATGAATTTACACAATTTAAATATCTACATGAAATTATTAAGATATGGGGTATATCAAATGAAAACAGAAAAGTGGATGTATTGGGTTATATTTATGTATGTGTTTGGCGACAACTCTGTGTAGAGGTAGAGCGGTAGGTAAGGAAGAAAACCCCTACTGCATAATGGACTCGCTCTGGATAGTCGCGCGTGAGCACGCGATATGCGTAGGCGATCGAACAGCAGTATCGTCCAAGCAGCAATTAAGGGCAAACGGTCCGGCCTGTTGCCCTCTGGAGTGGTTTTGCTGCATGACAACGCGCGGACACATACGTCAGCTGTTACAAAGAACACGTTGGCTATGTTTGGGTGGACAGTGTTGGAACACCCACCGTATAGCCCTGATCTATCGCCATGCGACTTCATATCTTTGGTCCGTTGGAAAGGGCATTGAAAGGTTGTCGCTTCCACTCGGACAATGAAATCGTGGACAATGTTCGCAACTAGTTCCGAACTCAGCCAAAGGAGTTCTACAAGTGAATGTGTAACTTTGGAGATTACGTTTGAAATAAACCTTGTTGATTTAATTCTGTGTCTCCTGTTCCGTTTTCATTTGATCAACCCATATATCCTAACGCACAATGAGGATACTTTTTAATTCCGCTATTGTCGAATCCTCGCATTTTCCAATTCTCATTTATAGCAATATTATTGCTCAACGCTAAACTGTCTCTCTCTGAGCTCTCATGTAGACGAAAGGTTAGTGCCCCAGCCTTTGGTGCAAGTGTTTCCGGTTTGGATCCATGGTGGGAACATAAAAATTTTGGGGCTGAACCAGCATCGTGAGGGAAATTGAGAGGCTCAAACCACAAGTGGCATAACTCCACTTTTTGTGGAAATTGAATTACATGTATAACTTAGAACTGTGAAGTTTCAACATTTCAGTGCTAGAAGTAAGTATCTCCCAAGTTTCAAATTCTTGGCTCTCAAAGGGCTGTTGCGACATAGAGTTTAGGATAATGGAATTTTGATATTTCAAGTTTCTTTGGCTACATTCTGTGAATTAAAGAGAACAATCTAAGAAGAAAGCTAATAATCATTTGAGTTCTGAAGAAGATTATATACTGTCGAGAGCTACAGAAATTCTCATCATCAGAGACGGAGGATAAGTTCAAAGATAGTTCCAAGCTTTAGAGAGCTAATGTTACCTTATATTTCAGGAGTTGCTCGTCTTCTGTTCCTGAAGATTACAGTGGTCTTGGCTTCGTAAACCTTTAATCTTCTACAGAACTTATTTTGTCTGAAGATGAGGGGTCACTAGCTCTCCAAAGCCTGAATTGTTTCTTCAGAACTCATCTGTCCTTGAAGATGACAATGACGTGAGCTCTCTATAGTCTGAATATATTTTGCAGAACTGATTTGTGCCTGAAGATGAGAGTGATGTTAGCTCTTCAAAGCCTGGATATCTTCTCCAGAACTATTTTATCGGAATATCTTCTCCAGAACTATTTTATCTGAAAATGAATTTGGCGATAACTCTCCGAAGTTTGAATATCTTCTCCAGAAAAAAATAATAATCTGAAATTGAGAGTGACGTTAGCTCTCCAAAGCATAAATATCGTCTCCACAACCTTTTTATCTAAAAATGAGAGTGACGTTAGCTCTCTAAAGCCTGGATATCTTCTCCAGGACTAGGTCGAATATAAGTGACCTAACCATTCCAAAGCCAGGATATCATAACGCATCTGTCCTTGAACATGACAGTGACGTTAGCTCTGGGAATTTTGGAATATTTTCTAGAACTCGCCTTCTGTTTCTGAAGACGAGAATGGGATTAGCCATCTAAAGTACTAATTCTTATCTAGTCTCATTTTTGGGCGAAGATGAACCTGGCATTAGCTCTGCATAAATTCCGAGTATTTTCTATAACAATTATACTGTTTCTGAAGAAGAATGACATTAGCTCTAAAATGCAGAGAATCTTCAAGACTGCTCTTCTGCCCGTGAAGATAAGAGTGCCTTAGCTCTTCAAATCATATCATCATCTTCAAAATCCATCTGCTCTTTAACCCGTGCAAACCTCTTCATCATTGCCGCCGAGAGGAGAGTATCGACTCATACTTCTCACTCCCTAGAGAACGTACTTAATGACATATTGATTGCAGGCTCGGCGTTGAGATTCAGTTTGCGCCGGTATGCTTGATACATCTTGGAGCTGAAACCATCGACTAATTAGTCTGATTACAGCGTCTTTTATTACATTGAATACACCTGCAGGAAGCAACTCCGTTATTTTTTGTTTGAATAGCTATCGATCCGACAGCTGTCGAGACACAGGCTGGAAGTGCTGTGATGCATGAAACAATAGACGGAGCAAGGAGGATTGGGTTTTAATTGGTCTCATTCGATTTTGTTCATTTCGACTACGTCATTAAGCTTAAGAGTTTTAGATGGCGCGAACTGGTTAGCGATTTAAAGGGAGTCGTGAGGTTTATGAGTAATGAGATTGTTGGAAATTGGGAAACAAGATTGTTATGCATGGTTCGATAGCACTCTGTCTCTCCTTTTCTCTCTATTTATCCGTTTCTCTCTCTCTCTCTCTATCATTATCTTTCTCTCTTTTCCTTCTACTCTATCCTATCCTTTTCTCTCTCTCTCTACACTCCATTCTGCAGCCCCCGTGGCGGAGTGGTTAGCACATCGCGCTGCGAGTCCCGGGTTCGAATCCTGGCTTGGGTATGGACGTTTGTGATGTCTATTCATCAATTTCATCATATCATCACTCATACCCATCTTCGCAAATTAGCCAAAAGTGGCACAAGAAGCGAAGTAAAATATATCAAATCAAAATCCACTCCATTCTCTCTTTTCCTCTCTCCATTCTCTCTTTTCCTCTCTACATTGTCTCTTTATCACTCTCTCTCCACTCCATTCTCTCCTGTTATTTCTCTCTCCCACTCCATTCTCTCCATTTCTTTCTTTCCCCACTCCATTCTCTCCTTTTCTTTCTTTCTCTACTCCATTCTCTC
>NC_139245.1:36651735-36699740 GCF_977018435.1 Lepisma saccharinum | reverse complement strand
TTCTCGTAACACACTGCTGGAATTTTCTTTAACCAAAGTAGTAATAGTAGCTAATAGTACGTTTTTTAAGATGTTATTCAGACACTAAGACGTAACTGATACCCTTAAATATGCTACACTTTTATTTTAAAATCAGAAATGCAAACTACGATATTTTATGTATAATTTATATTAGTTTTATATTACGTTTTCTTTGTTTTTTCATTTCAAAAGTTTTTAGGATGTAAATATCACAAAGAAGAAAATATCGAAGGACTCACATAAAATGTCGGTGCTTGGTAAACCACAATCCTGCCTGACGCCAGGGGTCCAGTGTTCGAATCCTGGCCTGGGCATGGATGTTTGTGAGTGTCCATTCATCAATTTCATCATGTCATCACTCATCCCCATCTTCGCAAATTAGCCAAAAGTAGCACAAAAGGCAATGTAAAATAAAGCAAATCAATCAATCACAATTCTGCCTAGGACGCCAAAATATGTAGCTATGAGGCTGGCTTGTCCACACAATCGGTTTCAATATCAACAAATCTTAAAACGATAGCCATTTGCTCTATACGTGTGGAATCTTTGGTACAATCAATTGAAACAACTAATTTAACTCCTTTAATGTTACGCCTCTGATTTGACGTATTCAATCAAATTATAACGTGCCCGGACTTGAAATTATGCTAATACATCGCAAACCATTAACGTTAGCCTCACAAACCATTGACCTTAGCCTCCAAAAAACCATTGACCTTAGCCCCCAAAAAAACATTGACGTTAGCCCCATAAACCATTGACGTTAGCCTCAAAAACCATTCACGTGAGCCCCAAAAACCATTCACGTTAGCCCCCAAAAACCATTCACGTTAGCCCCAAAAAACATTTTCCGTAAGGTTAGGTTAGGTTAAGTTAGATTAGGCAAGCATAGTAAGAAAAAATTAAAAATACTTGACACGTCATGTTCTAGTGAAAACACGGCAAGTTTGAAACACTGACCACGGGGTTACGTCATCTGACAAAAGGAACATTGTGCTCTCGTGCAGAAAGCAAATGGCGGCAGCAGAAACAGTGTGTCGGACAGAGATTTTCGCAAGAAAGCAACATGTATTCGCATTAAAATGGATCAAAACTACATTCACGAACTTCCACAACGCTACAGAAAATGATTTCCGTAAGTACTTTCTCCTGTAAATTTGAATAAATCCGTCACCCCTATACTATAATGTTACCGCCGCTTCAAGCTCGAGGCCCCGGGCGGTTGTCCACCTTGCCCACCCCTTGCTACGCCACTGATAAGTTTATTTTATTTTGAATTACAGCTCACATTGAATACGTCTTGTAATTCGATCCTCAAGCTATTGTTGCGAGCGCCATTGTTCTTATTTAAGAAACTAACATTTTTGTACAAGAGAGAGAAACAAGAGATACAACAGTCCTGTGTACTAAATCTGCATTTTCTTCTAAAATAAAACACAGATTCCTTCCTGGTTTTGTCACGCTGTGAGCATCGGTCTTTACTGAGAAGTGTTATTCGCGCCACCTGGTGGGAATAGTTATCTCCAGTACACGGAAACTCACTCCCAAGAACGGTACCATTGTTATCTTGGTCGAATGGCTTTTAAACCGAAGGGTAGTATTTCTCCCAAGCGAATGTGGGAGAGTACCAGCTGGTACCCGTTTGCTCAGTCGGCCATTGTGCCCTGCTTGCTTGCTGGTGATGCTTACCTTTTCTTTGCCTTGGCGTACAGTGATCGATTCGAGTCTTACAGGTATTGAATTTAAAATCCAATATTATTGACACAGGCCGCTGTGGATTGATTGATAACCCTTACTTACAATAAAAGCAAAAGAATTTGCCACAAAAGATCGAAACTAGGTCCATTTTGGAATAGTTACTGACAGTTTGCGTAACCTTCAACCATTTTCGTTCAAATCACCTTGAGTTTGACTCAAATTCGGTTAAATAAAAGCAGGAGGGCTATTCTGGTGACGTCAGATAAATCACTGAACAGTGACGTAATCACCGTGATTCTTAAATCACAATCACAACTGTTTTCATCACGCAACTATCTTTGATTGACCTTAGAGAATTGGTTTAGTTTGAGTTGCTGTTTTAAGTCCACTTTATGCACAGTATTGCTAATCGGGACTGGACCTACAGTTTAAAGTGGGATCCGAACCACTCGTGCCTCCACCGGGTATCGAACCCGGGACCCCTTGATTACAAGGCAAAGACGCTACTACTGCGGCATGAGGGAGGCCCAGTATTAGTAACAACAACAAGAAGTTTTGACATGATTTAACGTTCATAGCTACATTTAAAACAACAATTTGTTTGGTATTCCCCACATATCACTTTGGAACAATGGCTGCAAAACATTTTTGTCGCCCTGTTTTCCTTTCATGGTTATCACAAGTTATTCGGAAGTTTGATAGAAGTGTCATGACTTGTCTAAAGCAGCAAAACTACATTTTGTTACTTTTGTTTTGCAAAACACAATCGTTTTCTCTTGTCGAAACAAAAAAAAAATAGATGTGGCAAATTTGGTTACGTTAAAACTAATGCCTTGTCACAACGACTACACAAATAAAAAAAAAAAATTGCCACCTGGACAACAATTCAACCCAGACAGTGCCACTCCCTCCACAGTTCAAGGCCAATTGAAGGTACTGAGGGTGCCAAGAGCATCATGTGGTAAGAAAGGGTGGGGAATACCTTTTTGTATACACACGTCGTCAATTTGACGAAGTTTTAGCTTTCTAGGGTTAAGTGATATTTTCTCTTAACCTTCATTTTTTTTTCAGAAATTACAAATAAACGCAATCACGGAATACGCTGTTAACAACGAACAAACTGCAATTTCTTTGTAAAATAACGTTGGTGTTCTCTCGGTTTCATATTGATGCAAAGCGAAAGTAAATAAACCCTTCTATTCTTCGTACGAACTCATATCCATAAGACGATGTATTCTACATGTTTTTTAATCTATTAATCTTGACTATTTACTGTCATGCTACACAATATGTGGAAATTTGCAACTCAAAATATCACAGATGTACTATGATTATCAAGTAGCTCATCACTAAGCTATTCTTCAACATACAAAAGCATACGGATTATGGAGTTTTGTAATATTACTTGAATACGTAAAGATTTCTAGACCTACACCTTTAACTTGCCGTTCTCAGCATATTCATGTATTTTATAAATCATATATTCATATTCACAAGATATTTTGATGGGTTTGTTCATGGAGGAAGGAGTTCCATTTTCCTCCAAATTTTTTTAATGTTCCAGTTTACGGATTTTTTTTTTTTTTTTGAGAATAAGTTTACGTTATTGATTTAGTCCCAAAACAAACATACATGAAATCATATTAGTAAATATTTACAAAACATTGCCATCTGCTGACTATTTCTACGCTACGAATCCTGGCCTGGGCATGGATATTTGTGAGTGTCCATTCATCAATTTTATCATATTATCACTCATACCCATCTTCGCAAATTAGCCAAAAGTGGCACAAGAAGCGAAGTAAAATAAAGCAAATCAATCAACCAACCGATTGATTGATTTGGTGTTTTAAGTCCACTTTATGCACAGTAAGGCTAATCGGGACTGGACCTACAGTTTAAAATGGGATCCGAACCACTTGTGCCTCCACCGGATATCGAACCCGGAACCCCTTGATTACAAGTCGAAGACGCTACCACTGCGCCATCGGGGAGGCCTCAATCAACCAATCACTAAAAACGTTATTTCTTATAAAGACATACACTTAATTCCCGTTTAAATTAAAATTGTCCAACTATGCAAATGCAACTTTCTTGTAACAACTTACTTTTGAATACTTCGCTGAAATTGTCTTACAAGAACGGCAAGAATGAATATCTTTCTTCGGTACCGATCAGTAAACCTAGCATAACTCGCGTTGTCGGATGTGTCTTTCTTATGAAGTGCTGAGTCGAGCATTAGAGGAAAAAGTTTGTAACGAGACAAAGTTTCTCCAATACAGCTTTTTATTGCACCCGAAGTAAGTCACCGCTGAGGAGTCTGGAAGGTCGTTTCATCAGCTGGGACGAAATCCAATAAAGAGCCTACCGCTCGTGTCAGCATTTTGGGATGTGTACACATCCCTACTCTCCCCCTAACACACACATGCGCGCATGTATAGGGTGATTCAAAAGTTCAGGTCAACCCCGTGCAGATTACGAAAAATGAAAAGAGGGGAAAGTTGCTGGAAATGTGATGTTGTTAATCCAAAGTGCTTCAATTTTCAATGTAGAATGCACCGTTGAGGCTGTACACTGGTACGAGCTTCAATGAGAACAGAAATATCTTGTTGCTTCGTCCTTAACATATACATTTTACGTTATCGCAAAACCATACTGTACTAGATAAGTTAATAACTGATAACGTAAAGTGAAAAAGCATGAATGCCCGCTTTACAAACGAAGCATACATGTAGATATACTTACATGTGAATGAATGATTTGATCTGTTTCACTTCGCGTTTGTGCCACTTTTGGGGAAGGATTTTTATAAGATTAAGGGACAAGCGAAAAACACATATAGAAGCAGACCACACAAGTCTCATACAGGGTTATGATGGCCATTGGTCTAGACGCCAGACCCTCGAAAGTCTGTAAAATGCAGTCCAGGGGTGTAGGACGTAGAAGTGAATTTGGCATTTGGGTGTCTTGAGAAGCGGTCACCCTTTACACAACCAACATCAGTTTCAGTTGCCAATAACGTTTCACCAAATAAAGTTACATGAGATCTGATTTCAGATTTGACACCCTGACGAAATTCTAGCCTATGGTCATGTATCACATAACCCACCTATCATTTTAAATAAAAAAGTTGAATTCAAGATGGCGGAAACAAGATGGTGGCCGTCCCCGTGACATACTCCAAAAGGTGTCCCCCTAGGCTTATTTTGTATCGCCCATTTCAAATTATTTGAAAATACATCACTTCGGATTTTACAAGGGGTGGTAAGGGACTTCTCATACACCCTGTATGTGTATGTATGTACTATTTAGTGGGTTATTTCTGGGAAGAAAACTTCCAGTACTTCTCAAGTTGCTGTGTTCTTTATAAGAGTTTCTTCATAAATGATCACCTACAAATGATGCCAGTACGGCGTACCGCCAGAAAAAATAACCCTCAACGTCCTACAATGACAGAGATTCCGGGTGCGAATCCCGGCATGTTGTCGTTCCATCATTTTCATCGTATCATCATTACTCACCATCGTTGCGATTAGCCAAAACTGTAGAATGCGACGTTAAATTACTCTATCTCTCGAATCCCACTTCCCCGCTCTTGTATTTTCTCCTTTTTGTTTTTGTCTCTCTGTCTTCTCTTCGTAATATTTATTTTATTCCAATTACCTCTTCTTCTCTTCCTCCTATTGGAATCAACCAGAATGTGCAAAATGGTTGTTCCGCCATAGAGCTTCAAACATATCCACATTCGCTCAACCCTAACTTCAAATCAAAGCTTAAGACGACCTTTCAAGAAACATCGGAAATATCGTAACGGATATACAGGTTGTCCATATTAAACCTCCCTGATTTCAATTTACAATTGTTAGGAAACAATTTGACACAGAATTGTTTTTAAATTTAGTGCACTTCTTCTCCTTTCGAAATCCTCAAAATGTCTAGCCCATATTCGATCTTGACCCATGTGCGAACTAGCACGTCAGGGGTGATGGAGTTGATGGCATTCTCAATTCTCCTGCAACACATTGTGAACTGTTGAGCGTGGAATGTTCAGCTCCCGTGATGCTCTGCGAACTGACTTTGACAGGCTTCTCTCGATCACCTCTACCGTTTCATCAGATGTGCTTCTTGTACCAGAACCTGACTGTCGGTTAACACTCCCAGTGGCTATAAACTCACATACCAAGCTTTAATTGTCTTTACGTCTGGTGTCTCATGTTCAAACGCATGTCGTTTCCACATACCACACCACGCACTGCACTCTCTGTTGTGCTGTCGTCATCGTTGCTAATTTACTCAGCATCTAAAAGAGAAAAAACCTTTTGAGTTGCCTTACATGATGCCGCAAACCGCAAGGCTCTATGTCGAATAGTTTCCTCACAATTGTAATTTAAAATCAAAGAGGTTTGATGTGGAAACTCTGTACAATCTACACGATAGCTAACCAAATATCAGAAGTCGATGGTTACTGAAAGTCCTGGAGATGAACTTCAGCTAAGAAGCTTTCCGATATGGATTTCTGACGGTACATCAAAGTGGCCCACGGCTTCACGTTACCTTGGAAGTTAGAGAAGATGGTGCTTCAATAATCCCTCACCTCCTTCAAGCGACTGCGGTATTGAATTATACATAGCTACTGTGAGCTTACAATCTCAGTAGAAACCAAGCAAGAGAGAGCAAACTTTTAAATTCACTGCAATTTATATAATCAAATTTGTGTGCGTGGGAAAGAAGAGGATGTTAAGGTTAAGCAATGACATTTTCGAGAAAGGTTATTGGGCTGAAGACTATAGTTCGTTGACACTTTCACCACGGTTGTTGAAGGTCCAGAAACCCATAAATTCTAATAGGTTCTATTGGGTTCCGTAACAGGACCGGAACATTTTCTCACAATTTAAATTCGGTCCAAGTTGGATATTGTTTCATTTCAATACCGAAGTTGAATCGTATTTGAATTGATCCGGAACAATGGTTTCCGGGGCCGAATTGAAATTCTTTAAAGATGAAAAGGTTCTTTATGGTCCGGAAGCTATTTACGCTTGCTGATTTTCTCTCAAGGACCGGAATTGAATTTATTTGCAATTCCTGAACCTTTAACAACCTGACTTTTGCAGAAGAAAGGTAACGCCAGAGTGTAGGACAATCGCGTTAAAGAAAATTGTTCTTCGAGTATTATACAACTTTTCCGGAATGTCTGGAGTAGCGACGCGCAGAGGCGAAAGCTTGTGGGCGGGGCCAGACTAGGTGGAGAAGGGTGCGATTGGCTAGTCGACTCGCCCCCTCCCGCGCGACCCCTCCTCTTCGCGCGTTCATTGGACGAGGCACACACCCGCAACGTGCGCCCAGGACGAGTTCGTGTTCTCTTACTCCAGACATTCCGGAAAAGGAATATAAATAGAGAAGGCTCTGCTACTGGCTTGAGCTTGTGGATGCCAGAGAGCGCTACGTGCAGTGGGTGTTCTCCGGCTGTACCTCAAGACCAGTAAGCAACAGAGCTACCACTTGCGTTGGGAGGTAAAAATACTACAGTGGGAAACCCAGTACTTTTCACGGAACCACCTACTGTTTCTTCTGTCGTGATTACAATGCCAGACACGCCATTTTTGGCTGAGTGGTTTGCACAGCTCATTACGACGCCAGAGTTTCCGTGTTCGAATCCCGGCCTGGCCATGTGAATTCTTTGAGAGTGTCAATTTCATGAAATCATGACCGATCGATAAAGATTAGCATTGAGAGGCCATTGTGCAGGGGCGAAAAGTTCCAAAAGGTCCGGGGGGCGGGCAACAGCCAATCCCACAGCCCCTTTAGTTATTGCCACTACTCATTCACATCTTCACGATTAGCCAAAAGTGACAGAAAAACCAAGTAAAATGAACCAAATAAATATACAGGGTGTCTCATAAGTAATTGCACAAACTGACACAGGTGAAATTACAAAATAATAGAAGCAATAAAGTCACAGTAAACATGGGTCCGCAAACGAGCAGTTTTCGAGATAAATGCGAATGTGTGGTTACAAACCGCCACGCACTTCATTGTTTGTAAACGTTGTCCTAGTTGGTAAAATGCTAATAATGTGTGTGTTTGCGTGGTTACAAGCCCTCATTGATTGCATTTTGTAAACACCGAGTGCTTTACTCCTTGCGCGGTCCGACCTTTGCTCTTTGTTTACAAAACAGAACATTTCCGTAGTGACAGTGACAGTGACAGCTTGTACCCACACATTCGCACACATTATTAGCAGTTTACCAACTAGGACGATGTTAACAAACAATGAAGTCAGTGGTGGCTTGTAATCACACATTCGCGATTATCTCGAAAACGGCTCGTTTACAGACCCATGTTTACTGAGACTTTTTTGCTTCTATTATCGTGTACCTGTGTCAGTTTGAGCTATTAATTTTGAGACACCCTGTATAATAATACACCTTGACTGCAGACTAGCAAAGCTCTGGCGCCTGCACTCACAGCCAGCATAATCCTCTGTGGGAGTGGTGTTGGGTGTTGTCCACATACGTTTGTAATAGTCCCTTCATCTGTCTTACGTTGTCGCCATTCATCCTCAATTTCGCGATTAGTCAAAAGTGGAAGAAAAGCTAACAAACAATTCAATCAATCAGTTTATTGAAACAAATCGGCATTTTTAGGCATATCCAATATAGGATGGTCCATAAGTCGGTTGACATAGGCAGTCATTTTTAATGCATTTTGCCAACTGACTTGTGGGCCACTCTGTATCAGACAAGAAATAGAACCACCGGAGCATATTTACTGAATTCGTCAATTCCTCCAACGGATTTCAATGCGATTCATTTTACAGAGCATACGGAAGATGTTGAGATCGCCTTTAAGCTCGTGAGAGATCACACGTAAAATTTCGTAGAATATTGGACTTTCTTGATACACATGCACAAGAATGGAAAACGAAGGTACTTGAGCCACATGTCGTATTTAGTTTGTCATCTGCCTCACTGATATGGCATATTGAGCATCCCTGAAGTGGCCTTTTCATAGCAACGGGTTCCGGTGATAAAGGGAAATGGCTAATTGGCTATACATTGCACAAGAAGATAGGAATGGGAGGGAGAGACTGTAACGTTGATGAGGCAATTGAAAGACTTTTCCGGTCACCGCCTACACAAACACAAAAATATTTTTGAGTGAGTGGGACGAAAGGTTTGCAAATACCCTTTCTCGGAATCCAACAAAAGAACTTTACCAACACACGTGTTAATAAAAGTGTGGTAAAGTGAGATCATTACCATAACATCCCTGGCCGTTGTGCAACTTGGAAGCGAGTCGTAACTCTTGAAGCAATCAATCAACTAGGGAGGCGCTGACGTCATCTCAACCCAGAACCTATCGCAAAGGCTCTTGCTCAAGCTCTACACTGGTAGTAGGCTCGCAGGTTAGATTCGCGGAGTCAGCTGGAGATGTTCTGAAAATAATCCGGCTCTACAACAAGATTTAATCCACTCTCGAAGTTATAAATATCTCCACTCAATATCGACCGAGCTCAGTCTAAAGTCCTCTGTATTGAAACTCGTTCACTAATTTCACTCAAGTGCAAAAATACAGATGTCCAGATACTTTGGCTTGAAATTAACTGAATTTACGCTAAGTATCATGGTCAAAATATTAGATAGCAGCTTCTTCTTTGTCTCTCCACAACGAGTTAATATGTTTCAGTGTAGTTTTTTTCCAAATTGTAATGAAACAGATCCTCTAAAATTGCTATGAATTTTGTTTGTTAAGCTCGTAAAATGTTGTCCAGAGAAGAAGCATCTCTCATTTCTTCTGATCCTTTCCTCTCTCTCCTTCCTTTCTCTCTCTCTTTCTTTCCTATATATACATGTCTTTCTTTCCTTTGTGTATCTACCTATTTCCTTATTCCTGTGTTTCTAAAGTTCTTTTTCATCCATCCTTCCCCCTCTGTTCTCTCTCTCTCTCTCTCTCTCGCATTCATTTCATCCACTCTCTCTCTCTTTATTTCTTCCACTCTCTCTCTTTATTTCTTCCATTCTCACTCTCTCTTTATTTCTTCCATTTTCTCTCTTTATTTATTCCATTCTCTCTCTCTTTATTTCATTCACCCTCTCTCTTTATTTCTTCCACTTTCTCTCTCTCTTTACTTCATCCACTCTCTTTCATTATTTCATCCACCCTCTCTCTTTATTTCTTCCACTTTCTCTCTTTCTTTATTTCATCCACTCTCTCTCTTTATTTCATTCACCCTCTCTCTTTATTTCTTCCAGTTTCTCTCTCTCTTTACTTCATCCACTCTCTTTCTTTATTTCATCCACCCTCTCTCTTTATTTCTTCCACTTTCCCTCTCTCTTTATTTCATCCACTCTCTCTCTTTATTTCATTCACCCTCTCTCTTTATTTCATCCACTCCCTCTCTTTATTTCTTCCATTCTCTCTCTTTATTTCTTCCACTTTCTCTCTCTCTTTATTTCTTCCACTTTCTCTCTCTCTTTACTTCTTCCACTTTCTCTTTCTCTTTATTTCATCCACTCTCTCTCTTTATTTCTTCCATTCTCTCTCTCTTTATTTCATCCACTCTCTCTCTTTATTTCTTCCATTCTCTCTCTTTATTTCATCCACCCTCTCTCTTTATTTCTTAACCGGTGGAGATACTTAGTGGTTCAGATCCCACTTTAAGCTCTAGGTCCAGTCCCGATTAGCCTTACTGTGCATAAAGTGGACTGTAAACACCAATTAAACCAATCAATCAAATATTTATTTCTTCCACTCTCTCTCTCTCTCTCTCTCTCTCTCTCTCTCTCTCTCTCTCTCTGTTTTCATTTATTCCTTTCCCCAAATTTCCACAAATATTTACAAAATTTGGAGCGTCGAATTTCTTGTAATTTAGAATGGCCAACAATTTCAGATCCGAGTTACCCGGTCCTGGATCCGGCCAGAACTGGGTGGTACCCAGATCAATATCCACGAACCGCATATTAATAACATGGTGTTGATCCAGTGTGATCACATAGGGTTCGAACACTTGTCCTCCAACTTCGAAACTCATTACTCTAACCACTTCGCCACAGAGGCAGGTTTCATCACTTCAGGCTAATGCAAAAGCGCACCTCCAACTCTCTCTGTACCTTTTGTACATATTTACGTCGACCGAGTTGCATGTTTGCCCTCGCACAATTTCCTGTGTACGCAGCAAATGACCTGTTTCACGTGAACACAATGTCCACAGAGGCCACGTTTGCTTCCGCTCGGTCAAAGCGCTCGTGTGGCAACTATAGGAAATTAAATATTCTTTCGCCGAGTGTCTCCTGTAAAGGCTTTGTGTACATAGATGAACAGGCATGTTCTCGATTTGTTTCATAGTAAGAGTAATGATCAGTCTCTTCTTTCATTTATGCTTGCATTGTTTCATCTTACATTGTTATGCAATTATTATTAATAACCAGGGGCACCGACTTGTCAAAATTATTGGGGGGGGCTCTGATCACTGAAATAAATTAATGAATGACTCACTCTCTCCCTTTTTTAATTTTTGGCCTCAGTGTTCGGAATCTCATAAAAGCCCATGAATTCCTCAAAAATATTCAAATTTTCATTTACAGTTCGAATGCAAGATGTCAATTGTTTATGGATGGATATGTCACAAGTTTCGTCAACCATAATACCAAAATATCCCCGACTTTTAATATCTGCTACCACGAAGCGCAAAACAGATCTCCCTAATAATTATATCAATGATCTCGTTCTGAATGTCATGCGAGAGCCATTTGTCGCCCGAACGTCCCATCCACTACCCTAGTTCATGCACATCGTCTTTTGAAACTCTTTTTAGTAAAGATGTTAACAATACTCATAATTATATACTTAGTATATAGTAATAAGTCATGTGTTTTGCGGTCTCTGGTCATAGCCGCCCCCAAAGTTGATGGTTTAGCGGTCTCAGCCCCCCAAAATTGATGGTCTAGAACATTTCAAACGTGTATTTAAAGTTAATTCAGAGTAAATTTTACAATAGGAGCAAAATAATACATTTGATCCTCTTAAGCAAAATTATTTGGAGGGCCCGTGCTCCACATCGTTAACAATGGGGGGATCTAGCCCCCCCCCCCCACCAAGCCCCATAGAGTCGGCGCCTATGTTAATAACTATTGATTTTGAAATGTAATTTAAATTGCAATGCAACCTTCTTTGGTACTATTATAGTATGGGGGAGACACCTATAAATCATATATTTCGCACTTTTTTACATTACTAACGTACTATTTTGGAATGCGGAACATTTCCTAAGGTGAAATAATGCATTTCTAACTAAGATAATGTCTATTTCTTACATTTACGAGTACTTACTGTTACTTGTTATTTCGATTCTGTAACACATTATGGCGGGCGATAGCGTACTGTTTCAGGGCGCGTTGTGCAAGTGTTTTGTCGATTTATGCAGTATTGCAACCTTGTTCACCGGAAAATACCTACTTTTGTGCCCGGATTTTGAAATTATGCTAATACCTCGCAAACTATTGACGTTAGCCTCACAATCCATTGACGTTAGCCCCACAAACCATTGACGTTAGCCCCACAAATCATTCACGTTAGCCCCAAACACCATTGACGTTAGTCCCAAAACCATTCGCGTTAGCCCCAGAAACCATTTTCCGTAAGGTTAGGTTATGTTAAGTTAGGTTAGGCAAGCATAGTTAAAAAAATTAAATTAAATTAAAAATACTCGACACGTCATGTTCTAGTGAAAACACGCCGAGTTTGAAACACTGACTATGGGGTTACGTCATCTTAACACACGGAACAATTGTGCTCTCGTGCAGAAAGCAAATGGCGGCAGCAGAAACAGCGTGTCGGATAGAGATTTTCGCAAGAAAACAACATGTATTCGCATTAAAATGGATCAAAACTACATTCACGAACTTCCACACCGCTACAGAAAATGATTGCCGTAAGTACTTTCTCCTGTGAATTTTAAGAAATCCGTCTCCCCTATACTACAGGGTGGTCCATATGTCTTGTTACCCCCAAATTTTTACATAACTTTATAATAATACAATATCATATAATGAAGTGTAAGGTAGCCATTCATTCCATATGTCGTGTGACACCAACAATTTTACATAATTTTATATTATGATAATAGCAATATAACAATTTGTAAGACGTATGGATTCAGCGTCAACCAGGATGTTGTTCACGCATCCAAAAGGTCAGTATGACCACCATTATTTTCATGGCACAAAATGACACGGCGCCATGACCTGTGTGAGATTTTACGAAGCAAATTTTTCGTGATTGTTGTCTGAAAGGCTGCCCTAATAGCGTCCTTTAATTGTTCTGTTGTTTGGTATCGTTGTTGTGATACCTTTTCCTTAATAATGCCCCAGAGGACATTGTCACAAGACGAGAGATCAGGGCTTCTGGGAGGCCAATCCAGAGGCGCCGGATGATGTACCGATCCGCGTCCTATCCACCTATTGGGAAACACTTCACTTAAATATTCCCTGACAGCGATGGCATAGTGGGGCGGTGCTCCATCCTGTTGAAACCAGGAACGTCCCAGGAGATTCATTCTTTGGAGCTGTGGAACAAAAAAATGCCCGTAACATGTCGAGATAGGAGTGTTGATTGACTACGCCATCGAAGAAATAGGGACCTATCAAGTGTTTAGCGGACATAGCGACCCAGAGCTTCACATATGGGGGTTTGTTTTCCAGCTCTTCGTAATAATGCGGATTTTCCTTGGACCAGAAATACACATTCCTTGCACGTGCACTTCGATATATTGCGCATTCATCGGAGAAGAAAAGGTCAGCCCGCTGCGGGAGTGTCGGAAATACCTCCAACATTCTTCCACATGCTGCATGTCGTCTACGCATCTCATCATCACTGAGCTCGTTGAGCTTGGATTTCAATCCAAGATCCTTCTTCATGTGTTGTAACATTGTTGTTTTCGGGATTCCAAGCTCAGCAGACCGTTTGCGCAGTGACTTCTGTGGTGACCGAAGCACAGATGCCTCCACTCCTGCACATGTGTTCTGTCTTTTGGTTGGTGCACCAGGCCTCGGTTCGTCTTTGATACATCCCAACATAAACAGTTTCTTTTCCCAACGCAGTATTGTCACTTTTGGTGGTGCATTTTTTTGGAATCGTCTTGTGAAATCTCGTCGCATATCCTCCATGGTCTTGCCGGTATGTGGACGTTCATGGGCCCAAACACTGACAACAAGGCGCTCTTCTACATTGTAGGAGCTTGTGTCAGCCATCTCTGCAAAAGAAACACTGAATTAGAGATAACAAGATATTGATTCGGGGGGGGGTAACAAGACATATGGACCACCCTGTATAATGTTACACCTTATATTAATGTATGTTTCTACATATAAATTACCAAAAATAGATGACGCTGACAAAATATTTTAAAGATCATAAATAAGATTACTACTATTTCAAGTGCTTCTAACCAAAATTCTGACCAAAACAATTTATTAAAAAAATGGCCAATTCAGTAGAGGCTGCCACATATTTCTACTTACTTTTACAAAAGTCTCTTTCAAAATATTAAATCTAACATGTAAGTTTTTATTTTTAAATTTTAGAAATATCTTTCTGTATTCAAAACTTACGTCATTAGAGTTGACGAGCTGTATCTTTGCGGGCGAACCCTGCCCTAGCCTGGCTGCGCAGTAGCAAGGGGGAAGAGCTACCGGCTGCGCGTCATTATCTTTGCGTTCTGTCCTTGCTGTCGACCACCCAAAGGGGCGAGTAGGTGGCAACTACATAAACGTATCTCTCTCACACTCTGCGCGGAGTAGCCAAGGCCACCCGCAAAGATACAGCTCGTCAACTCTAATAGCTACAAATACTTTTCTTACTTTATGATAAAGACTAACATTAACTTAACAACGTACTTTATTGTACAACACGAAGTATAACAAAACAAGAACTCAAGAAGTTACAAGAAACGATCTTGGTGACAAGGACCACTCACTGTCGGCCATGTTGCCATCAACAGTGGTGCCAGTTCCTTCTGTCTGAAGACAATGTTCACTGCACATATATTACAGGTGACTAGAGTTGAAACCAAAAATGTTTATCTTCCGTACTGTAATTAACATGTGAGCGTGCAGAATACGTGTTTATAATAGGGCATGGGACTTTATGTCCTATAAAGCTGTAAAATATATGTGTGATTACGTCATAAAAAAATAAAAATATGTCAGAAAAATGCAGAAATATTCCTACTAAAGCAAAGAATATACGCAACAGTACTTTGGAATTTCTCACGGGAAGTCAGTACCTTTCACCGACTAGGGTAAAAGGTTATGTATTTAATGAAGTAAGAATTCCTTTAACCGAAGAATGTACTGGAAAATACTGAAAACATCGTGAGGTTCACCGCAATTATATTAAGTTTCATTTCTAGTTGGTAATAAAAAATGGCATCTGCTTTTAATTTCTGCATCCATAATTTTCTTGTCCTGCCATCGATTATATAAACTATTCGTTGCGCTAAAGCCAAGAAGAATAAATTATATACCGATTAACAAGTAAATTTACTTTTGGATGAAATACATCAGGGATTTAGTAAATATTGAATTATATTTATATTTTCATTCACTTTCTTATACATTAGCACAATAAATTCATTTTTTTGTTTTCCTAGGCAAATACATCAAAAATAAAATGGCGTCCGTTTAGACGGACGCTGGGCACTAACCCTTATTTGACTATGATATTACCCTCTTTTCTTATTTTTGAGGACATTAGCTGAATTTGTTGCAGAATTTGAGGTTGATGATGGCAATATTGGACCAGTGAACATTTACATAGAACCACCTGAAGATGTAGGTAATGTTACAGATGCAGATACTGACAAATCTGATGATGACTGTGAAGGGAACATCAATCACGTTGGTCGATAGACACTAAATTCTTACTGTGAATTGCCAGGAAAGGAGAAGTTCGGAATATGCTGAAGATATTGAAAGTGTGGAGGTTGCTGAATATATTGAAGTTGTTGAAGTTGTTGAAGTCGTTGAAGTTGCTGTGAGATAGAAACTCGTATCTAGGTGACTTATTATTCAGTCCAAATGTTATGATTGATAACTCTCAATTGCAAACAGCAAGAGATTTCTTTTCCCTATTTTTCGACACAGAAAAGATGGAGTAAATGCAATTAAATTCCAAATTGTATGCAAGTCAGAAGAACACAGAACTGAATGTGTCGATGAATGAATTGTTTGTGTATGTCGGTGGTCTTCTTTGTGGATACTATAACTTATCGCAGGATGTACGGTATTACTCTCTTGAAGAGGATGTACCCAAATTGCTGTCAAGTTCTATGTGGCGAAATCGCTTTGATGATATACTTAAGAATATCCATTTAGCTGACAACACAAACCTACCTGCAAATGATAAGCTTGTCAAATTATGAGTATTCATCTCCATGCTGGAGGACAGATTCCGTGAAATAACACGTTTGACGAGTATATCTCAATCGATGAAAGGATGATCCCATATTATGGACATCACAGTGCAAAGCAATTCATCAGAGGGAAACAAATTTGCTTTGGCTACAAGAATTGGGCAATATGCTCATCATCAGGTATGGTTTTGATATACTGGACGATCAAACAACTATGATGTTATGGGTTTGAGTGGAGATGTAGTAGGGCTGATATAACAAATCGTCTTACCACTGAACAACGGACAACAATTCGAAGGGAATTGGCAATTACTCTCTTACGAAGCCATGGGACACCCTCTCAGCAGGGCAAAAGAACCCCTCAACCAATTATATCTGTAAGGTATGATAATGTTGAACACTGGACAGTAAAGGAAGCAACAGAAAGGAGATGCAAGAATTGTGGAAAGAAATCGAAGTATTACTGCGACAAATGCAATGTAGGTCTTCATGCATATTGCTTCAAATATTATCATGCATGTTAAATGTAACCTTTGGATGTGCTATTATGCAAGACATTTGTTACTACATGTAACACAAATATATAGGAAATGTAAAAGTATTTTTAATTTGCCTTGGGTACGTATAAAATCAACCATCATCATTTTGAATACAAATTACCATTCAATAAATAATTGTGTATATATATAATGGGTCTAAATAATATGTTACACATTTAATATTATGTATCACAATGTGAAAAAATACAATTAAATATCTATTTGAAAGAAAACAATGAGTTGGAAAATTATATTCCACTCCATATGATTATCTATTTTTCAAACGCGTTGTTATAGCAGTAATAATAATACCTAATAAGAATAAGATTATTATAAAAATAATGTTAGATGTTAATTTAAGACAAAAACAAAAAACTGGTAGTGCTAATAGAAAGTATAAACACATGCAACATAAATATTCTACTCAAAATTGCTGTTACTGGACTTGTGCCCGACGTCCGTTTAAACGTACACTACCCAGAATGCAGTGCGCAACAACTATTGCACAAGAAAGGTAATTTCTGGTCTCTAGTATGACAGAAAAAGAAAGAAACATCAAAATAAATATAGTTTTCCAATCAAAACAACTTTGGGTTCTAATGGGTTAAAACACCAAATCAATCAATCAATCAATCAGAATCATGAATGGACAACTTTTCACTAACGAACTCGTCACTTCTTTACATCCGGATCCCATGTACCAACAGCAAATGCAACAGACTTATTTTACAAAGAAGCCTCAAGGCTAGAACAAAGATCACTCCTGTATAGGCTACAAACCAGGTGGTTCAATCCATATGAAGTCATACCAGCTGGTATCTTGACCATTTTTAAAAAAGTTTATTTTTCGAGTGGTGTGAGCCTCATATATTGACAGTTCAGAACCACTCTTATTTATTTTTACTATCACCGATTTGAAGATGGCGGGCATTTTTTTATCATGGCGCGCGTCATTTTCTCCATTCGTAAGCATCAGCGGCAACTTTTTTTTCTCAGCTCTGGTAAGTCCTACGACAATGAGACAAAATCTGTGATGTTAAGCACATTATAGGCTACAATTATATTTCTGTGTAATTTTCTAAATATTATTCCTTCATAATAAATTTTAAGGTTATTTTTGCGCAAGTACCTGTGTACCAATAGAGTACGTCAAAATTATTTGAAGCTTGAGACTTTAATATTTGTTTTTCTACAGGGTCATAAACATGTACTTTTTGTTAAAAAAAGTCCAAGTTCAGGGTTAAATATCTCTGGTGGGCAGTTGTTTAAAAATCTGAAATTTGTACACAATACAGTACTTCATGATAAGTAACTTCAGTAAAAATTTTGAGTTTGAGATTTAATTGGTTTAGGAGATACAAAACTCGTGAAAAATTCAACATTTTGCATTAAATATGGCATGCCTAATTTCATTTCTTATTAACATTTTGTGTTGAAATTCTGCAAACTGTAATTTGGAATGTCAATGAACAACATTACAATCCTGAAATGGCTCCGCAATAAAGTATATATACGAGGGCGTGCTGAAAAGTAACGCTTCCTATGTTTTTATTTTCTTTGTTACCTTGTAAACGCATTTTGGATTTTGAGCAACCATACATTGCACTTATAAGACTTTCCCGCTTCTCAATTGAAGGTTTCAAACTTCTATCGCCAGGGGGTGCTGAACTATTGCGAGGAAAATGGCAGCATGTAACCATGCAATGTCGGTGAAGTACCTGAAGTAGCGTGCAGTGATAAGAGTTTCTAAACGCAGAAAATGTGCTACAAATTGACATTCATCTGAGACTGAGGGTACTTTATGGGGATGAATGTGTAGACATCAGTACTGTGCAATCGTGGGCTGTTCATGCTCGTAAAGATAACCCCAGCTGAACACGATTCCGATAACCTCCATCAGTTGCATTTCGCGGCCTTTCATTCCATTCTCTCACATAGCTGAGATTTATTCTACACATTCATCCCCATAAAGTACCCTCAGTCTCAGATGAATGTCAATTTGTAGCACATTTTCTGCGTTTAGAAACTCTTATCACTGCACGCTACTTCAGGTACTTCACCGACATTGCATGGTTACATGCTGCCATTTTCCTCGCAATAGTTCAGCACCCCCTGGCGATAGAAGTTTGAAACCTTCAATTGAGAAGCGGGAAAGTCTTATAAGTGCAATGTATGGTTGCTCAAAATCCAAAATGCGTTTACAAGGTAACAAAGAAAATAAAAACATAGGAAGCGTTACTTTTCAGCACGCCCTCGTATATATACTTTATTGCGGAGCCATTTCAGGATTGTAATGTTGTTCATTGACATTCCAAATTACAGTTTGCAGAATTTCAACACAAAATGTTAATAAGAAATGAAATTAGGCATGCCATATTTAATGCAAAATGTTGAATTTTTCACGAGTTTTGTATCTCCTAAACCAATTAAATCTCAAACTCAAAATTTTTACTGAAGTTACTTATCATGAAGTACTGTATTGTGTACAAATTTCAGATTTTTAAACAACTGCCCACCAGAGATATTTAACCCTGAACTTGGACTTTTTTTAACAAAAAGTACATGTTTATGACCCTGTAGAAAAACAAATATTAAAGTCTCAAGCTTCAAATAATTTTGACGTACTCTATTGGTACACAGGTACTTGCGCAAAAATAACCTTAAAATTTATTATGAAGGAATAATATTTAGAAAATTACACAGAAATATAATTGTAGCCTATAATGTGCTTAACATCACAGATTTTGTCTCATTGTCGTAGGACTTACCAGAGCTGAGAAAAAAAAGTTGCCGCTGATGCTTACGAATGGAGAAAATGACGCGCGCCATGATAAAAAAATGCCCGCCATCTTCAAATCGGTGATAGTAAAAATAAATAAGAGTGGTTCTGAACTGTCAATATATGAGGCTCACACCACTCAAAAAATAAACTTTTTTAAAAATGGTCAAGCAACCAGCTGGTATGATTTCATATGGATTGACCCAGGTACAATTCATTAAATAAATCTCGAGACATAATCTATCCAACTAGGCTTTCAGAACGGCCTGCATCAACCAGCTGAAGAATAACATTAATATTTGATATACTCTAGTTCAGAGATCTCCAAACTCCATGAGCCACTGAACTACATTTAAGATTGAAAAATGCATGACGAGCTACCAATGGTGAACTGATAACTTTATGATTATTATTTGGTGTATAGAAGGTTAAGATATACATGGCTTCGGCATATATGAACTATAATTTGTACCCTGTACAACACTGCCATCTGGTGGAAACAAATGTGGAATTGGGAGGTTGACGGCACTGTCCAAAGTTAGTTACAACACATTTCGGTTATCGTTGTGCTGAGAGTTACTCGTTTGAAAGAATAACCGCTATGTGCAACATTGGGTGTCGAACTCGGCGTCTGATTAAAATGAGAACATTACAGTGAACTAAAATCGGGAAACGTTTATTACGAAATGTAACGCTGTATGTCAAATTTTGAGAACCATTCTTGGCTTTCATTTTTATAAAATTGCAACATGTGGATATCGTTAGTAGTAAGCCGCTCTGGACAAACGTATTTGCTCAATAATCAAAGTATTCTGCCTGTAATTTCTCCATTTGTGCCCATAAGAGAGAGCAAGCATTCCCAGCCGAGTAATTCGAAAATATTTCTCCAGATATCATATAGGATAGCTGAATTAAGATTTGTAGCTATTTCCCTACGAGCTACTGGAGGGTCTCCCCGATGACGTAGTGGTAACTTCGTCACCTTGCAATCAAGGGATTCCGGGTTCGACATCCGGTGAGGGCTCCTAGTGGTTTGGGTCCCACTTTAAACTGTAGGTCCATTCCTTACTGCGCACAATGTGGACTTAAAAAACAAAATCAATCAATCAAAGCAATGAGTTACTGGAAATGTTTGGCGATCCCTACGTCTAGTTGCAACTGCTATTATATGCGTGTGGGAGTGCGTGTGCATCTTATTTGTTGCTTTTCATTTCTCTCTGTTAACATCCAGACATAGAATTGATTTTTTCTGAATTCAGGATTTCTCTTAATAAGTAAATATGTTTGAACTTGCTGTTTTAGAGGTATGTAGAAGGTAGGTTTAACGTGTGGAGCTGTAATAAATTTTGAACTGTTAAAATTCATGATGAGTAAAAAGGCCAATGAAATATCTATCTGTCATACGAGTATTACGGTGTATGCGTTGCGTGACACAGAGAGGGACAACGGGGAGAAGATAGACAGATGAAGAGGAAAGAGAGTCTGAAAAGAGAGAGAGAGAGAGTGAGAAAGATAGTGATGACAAGAGAAGAGTCAGAAGAGATAGAAAAATATATCAAAGGTAGAGACAGTCAGAATGGAGAAAGAGAGAGGGACAAATGGGACAATATGGAGAGGAGATGAGAGAGATATCAAGAGGCCAGAATGTCAGAAGAGAGAGAGGGAGACAAAGAACAAGATATCAGGAGGAGATAGAGTTATAAAAGAGAGAGAGAAAGAGATATGAAGAGGAGAGTCAGAAGAAAGAGAGATTAAGCTGGAGTGACTATCAGGAAAGATGAAGAAATAAATAGACAAAGAGAAGAAATATAGAAGAGGTGAGAAAGATCAAGAGGAGAGGGAGTTTGGAGAGAGAGAGAGATTATAAGAAGAGATGCTGAATATTCCAGTGATATCTGGTATAGACACTCTGAAGTAATACACAAGGGAGAATTACAATTCTTAATACAAAAACGTTTTCGCCAATATAAAACCAAGTTATACAAAATGTAAGAAAAGCCTTTGTGAGACAACATATGAATTACGACTTTATACATACACTATGCCATAATACCATTAAACATGTTTGGAACAATCACCACCACCATTGCATCAAACACATCTAAACGACCTGATACAAATGTTGCAATTAACCATTAATTAAATGCTATGCACTCCAAGCGTCGCGAATATACTTTAACGGCCAACATCAAGAACACGTAACACAACTTCGTCTGTAGAGAAAACTTAATTAACACTGTTTAGAATTTCCACACTCTTCTTTGTCCAAGGAAATGCACAAAGAGGGGGGAGGGGGTAACAATTTATATTTTAATTAAAATAGAACACTGTCTTCTTTTGTTATGATTTCCTGCTGGGAAACCAATTGTTGTTAAAAGAAAATGTCGAGACTATGTAACTCTTTGGGCTCAAAATTACAGTACTTACATTTCCTGTCGTAATTACAAAAAAGTCAAGATTGCTGTGTTTTTATTAGCTTAATCTGTGTAAACAAAAGTTGACTCCTACAGGTTTACAACTGCAAATGCTATTAATGTGATTTCTATTTTTACAATTTTTAATCGGTACCGACGTGGAATATAGTGTTTGTGTCTTCCAGACATGATATTTCTTAATTGCGGTATCATTTCGTAAAGTTAGTACAATTTGCAACTTTATCGATCATGTTTAATGCATTAGGAGGCTCACGGTACATACGTGTCAGTCGTAGCAATTCGTTGGTGATTTATATCAGCAATTCGTGATATCTTTATATCAGAATATCCGAAATCCGGATATTTATATTGGGATAGAAAATTATCCGACATCCGGATTTGGAGATCCCTATTTTTAATTAGTACGATCATCTTTCAGCTTAGCGATACCCCGCGTGGACTCAGTGATTGTCGGTGCTGGGTCAACATAGTGACGACAATTGTAAGTGGCTAGGAGGAGCTTTCAACAGAATTTCTGCCGATGCCAGCAAGCGAATCAGGTGCCAACGAACGAGGAAACAGCGTTTTGAGAAACTAGCTCATGATTTTTCAACTGTGGTGATTACTGCTGTACCACGAAGAGATAAACCCTTTAACCCCGTTGTCGAGTTTTCAAATCTACGCGATCGTCGGGAGAGTGAACGATGCAATCAGCCGCTTGCATTGTAAACCTCCCCTGCGTTGCCAAAATATACAGCGAAGTCTTTATCTTTACTTTATGTAGTGTAAATATATGTAATATATATAAAATAATAAATATAACGCATGTTCGTTACACTTGCATGTAAAACACGTGGCGATATAATATTCCTCTTCATATTCGACTGCAATTAACGTACCGACCTTTGTGACGAAGTGGTTAGCACAGGGGTCATGTGTTGGAATCCCGTTCTGGACATAGGTGCTTTTTGTGAGTGACCCTTCGCCAATGTCATCATATCATCACTCATCCTCATTGTCGCGATTATCCAAATGAAGCACAAACGCGAAGTAAAATCAATTAATGATTCAAATCAATGAAGGTAGCAACACTGAGCGCGAAGACATGAGAGAGAGGGGACGGGAGGGTGAGGGTAGAAAACAAATGACTGTCACTTTACAGCTTGACCAAGATAAGAATATCCCTCTGGCGCTGTAGTCGCGTGTCTCACAGACAAGGGGAAGCGAGAGGAGAAAACAAGTGACTGTGTGCTTTAGTTTGCGAGTATGGCTGAGGCATTCTCATTGTAGATCTGTATTCGGGTAATCCGTAACCGCATAGAGGGCTGCAACAATCTTGGTCCTTTCTCATCCTCCAGTTTCAATTATCTGGTCCTTATAGCAGAAACTACCCGAAAGTTTCGAGATACACGAACTTTGATCAATTTCCTATGCTTTCTCGATCAGATTCAAACTTTGTTTCGAGATTATGCAAGTTTCTCGAGAACTTCGACCTTCCTTTGTTCTCGGAAGAAACCAATTTCAAAGTGAGTTCATATTACGTACTTGTACGGGAAATACGATGCGCATGCCACACAGTTACACGAGCGTGTTGCGTAAAGTTGGTACGCCAGACTCGTCAGAGAAGTTGGGTGAGAAATTACGGTGATACTTTAGGGGCCCTGCCACGCTGAAGTGTGTCGCTAGTGCTGCTTTATCACCGAAGTCATGCCACGGCGGGAGATGGCGACTCTAACCGTAAAATCACCGCTTTGGGTGGTAAGGCGCAATTTCGGAAAGAGTAAATTTAATACATTTTAATTAAAAATATTTAATTCTATGTCATATTTAAACTGCTCTCGACATGACAACTGATGCACATTATCTGATTTCAAATTATCTGCAACTTGGCCTACTACAGTGCTTTTCCGTCGCTTGTGATGCCTGTCGGCGGCCAGCTTGGCGGCCGGCCAGACGGCAACTTCCGTCAATTCGCGTTTGATGTCTCCGCTATGGAAGCCGTTGACTTCGAAATGACTTCAAGTTCTCAGAATTACAGTTAGAATTACATTCAAAATAAGCACGTACCTTGTCACAATGGATGTTGGAAATGTTGTTCTTCTGCATCCACAAATTTCTGGCGTGTTTTTTTGGTAACAAGACACGCTAAAAGGGCACTTAAGTTTCCAAACAGCTCGCTGCGCCAGAGTTGTAACTGAAACACATGGCTATTGTGCATAACGTGTGCATTTCTTAACCCCATTCCATTTCAGTAACTTCGCCAATTCATTTCGGTTGTATGTTTAAAGTGTTTACATGTTACAAGTGTTTTTCTGATTTTCTACTGTTTTATAAAGTGTTTATTAAGTGTTTAGTGTTTTGCTATAGTTTTAATAATGGCATAAACGTAGACATTACAACAAAATACCGTATATGCAACAAAGAAGAACTGATGGAGAATATCAGGAGAGAAACTGAAGCAATATCAGAAGCAGTACAGTCGGAACCCGTGGAGTAATTAGCACATTAACATTTTCTGTTTGCAGTTGTGGATGCATAAAAATATGTTTGGTTGAAAATATATTTTAACGCCGAAAGAAAATTTTTGTGAACTATCGGTATTTCTTAATTTATCATTCTTACTACGCCCCCGAAGCTCGTGCGCCTCCCCCCCCGCACCGCAGGGGTTGCGGGTGTGCTATTTACGCCACTGGGTGTTCCCATAACCTTAACAATACAAAAAACAACCCAACGAAAAACACAAAAATCAGAAGAGTGACAGAAGTATCTGGAGCCGCTGCTCTGTGTCGGGTGTTCGCTGGATCTGTACGAATCCATCCAGTAGTAGCTGTAGCACAAGGAAGGTGTCTGGATTCCGTAATAGTTGGTAAATGCGTCGGATGTTCCGAAGAACGTCTATTGCAGTCGCTGGAGGAGCAGAGTCCTTTGAGGGAAGCTTGGTAGACTTGGAGTGCACCTCTTGTCGCTGATTAGTGGAAGGCATCGTACGTTAGCTACGTTGAGTAGCTGAAGTCTTACTCCCACTTGACCGAGGAACAGATGGGGTAGAAGTCGATGAGGCTTCCTTCTTCTGTCGGAGAGTACGGCTCGCTCGGTTGGATGTTGCATTGCGACGAGTCGAGTCTGCGGAACAGGGGACAACCCCTGTAATTGGCAGTGTGTTGTCCAGAACAATTGGCACATCGAGCAGGTACTTGTGAACGATGTGGACAGGAGGATATCTCATGACCCCCGCACATTTCACACAACGAAGTTTGGCCCTGCAGAAAGTGTGACCGTGACCAGACCGCTGGCAACGATGGCATTGCATAACAGCTTCCGGTCGTAATCGTTCAACTCGTATCCTGAAATCAAGGAGAGAGTCCAATTTAAGTATGGCCGAAGCAACGCGGTCGTTGTGGCCAAGTTATAGGCGGACGAAGACGAGTGGTAAGGAGACCGTATGCTTTCCCAGAATCCGGTGGTTGACGAAATCTTAGGAGAAATGACGTTTCTCGTAATGAGGCGACGAACTTCAAGTACGCAGAAACCAAGTTGATTGAGAGCATGGTGTATTTCGCATTCATCAAAATCTGAGGGAATGCGTCGAATTACCACTTTGAAGTCTCAATGAGTAGTGGAGCCGCAACGAACTACATAGTGCCGAATTTCCCATTTTCTAGGGCTTACAAAAGTGTTCGATACTCGTCCAACAGGAAACTTTGAGACAATTTCCCACATAAGAGAACCTTGCGAACATAATTCCTGCGCTGTTCTACTACCGGCTGTGATATATATCAAAAGCTGCTGGAGTTCTTCGCATCGTTGAATTGGGGCAGTGTTCCGGCCTGATCCAGTAGTGGGAGTAGAGTGGAACGTACGTGTCGAAGCTCGAGACGGCGTGGCCGATCCGAACGACTCCCTTAACATGGATAGCGTCGAAGCAGATTCCCTTCTTTCCAAAACTAGGGCAGCGAGCGAGTGAAGTGAACTTGTCCTCTGTCAGAGAGGCCATATTTATACCAACTCCCTCGTCGAGTGGGGGTGGGCTGGAAGTTCAAATTCTATTGGCTCTTTTGAACTCTAGAGAACCAAGGAATAAATCCAAGAATACAAACTCTTTTCAATTTATATAACCAATCCTAATTAGGATCTGATTCTGGCCAGATCACATAAATATGAGATAATAATACAATTAATTAATTACGCATAATTAAACACAAAAGAAATACTATTTGTAACAGTTGTTACTCGAGAGTCAGGGCACGTTATATTTGCTGCCATAGCTTATATTTGACGCAAAACAACAAAAAAATGATAGAACGACATTATGTCGTATCACAAATGCTTGTCTTGGTATTGGAACATGTAGAGTTGGATTCCGAAACAAAAACGATTGATTTGCCATTAATTTAAATTTGAATTCCAGGAAGTTTTAGAAAAAAATATACATAGCGTGGGAAAACAAGCCAGTAACTAAGCAATAAAATTAAGTGAAGTAAACACATGAAAAATACAATAATTGCCATTGTTCACTGTTAAATTGAACTACTTTTTTGCAAGTGGAATATGAAACAGGCGGATATCGCGTTTATATAACGTATGCATTTAATCTACTCTAATACAACAAACAAACAGGGGCGCTCATGTGTGTACACAGAAATTTTTGAAGTGGGAGTGAAGAGGGCGGAGGGGGGTATTGAAACGTTTCGAATGGAAAGATAAGCAAATAGAGCAAATTTATTATATTGTCCCATTTCCGTAGCAAAATGCCCATGCAAAGTGTTCAGGGCTTCTGGCGTAGTGGTAACGTCGTCGCCTTATAATCAAGGGGTCCAGGGTTCGATATCTGATGGAGGCATATAATGGTTCGTCTACTACTTTAAACGGAAGTATATATAGTCTTGATTAGCCGTACTGTGCAGAAAGTGTATTTTAAACAAAAATTCACCAATCAAAGAGTTTTGCCACCCCTCCCATAAGTCCCCTCTCAGTTCGTTCCTACAGACACACAGGCCTCTCCAATGACGTAGTGCCAACGGCATCATGTGGACTTAAAACAAAACTTAACTCCTAAAGACACACACACACACACAAGCGTATGTGTTAATTCACCTAGCTTACCATGGTCGATGGAGCACTTTCACTTCGGGAGAAATAACAAGGCAAATAGCAAATAAGAAGGGTCTACCAATTTGAACGTCAGAAATTTAAAAGAGTGTTATGGCAACACTGGCTGGAATGACGAGATGGAACTGTGACATCTGTGTGCAGTAGTCTGTGGCAAGTTATCATGGATGGATACACAATGCAACAACTCATAGAAATTATTCGAATTTATTATCAAAATTCGTGTTCAGTACGACATTTCGTGCATTTTCCGATGAAGCACATTTTTTTTCTTCATGGCTACGTTAACAAACAAAACTGTAGGATTTGGGCAGATGAAAATCCGTAAGTGATTCTGGACGTACCCCTTCATCCTAAGAAAGTGACTGTGTGGTGTGGGTTTTGGGCCAATGGCGTGATCGGGCCTTATCTTTTTGAGGATCAACATGGAAATCACGTGGCTGTCAACGGGGAGCAATACAGGAATATGGGGGTGCAATTTTTGTGGCCTAAACTGGCAAATCTTGACATCAACAATGTGTTTTTCCAACAGGACCGTGCAACTTGCCACACAGCTCGCCAAACAATGGAATTATTGCAGGAAAAGTTTCCCGGACGAGTTCCGTCCAGAAAGGGTGATGTGAACTGGCCACCAACATCATGTGACCTAACCCCCCTGGATTATTTTCTATGGGGTTATGTCAAATCTAAGGTCTATGAGACTAAGCCACGCACAGTTCGTGACCTGAAACGGTGCATCGAACGAGCCATTGAGGCTGTACCGGTCAATATGTGTGCAGACGTGCTGGAAAATTGGACATTCAGAATCCATTGCACCCACCGAAGCAGAGGAGGACATTTGAACGACATATTGTTCAAAACATAATGCCATTGTTTGCTCTTCAAAATGAAAAAAATATGTCATTATCACTTGTGGTTTTCGTTCTATCTAATTTTAAAGATCTGACGTTAGTAGACCCTATAGTAGTAGGAGAAGGGTTGGTGACGGAAGGATGCGCAAGCACTTACCTCTGCTTCCTGGCGGCGGCACTGGCTGCTGCTTTCAATGATACACTATAATAGTCGTAGCTAAGAGGAAATCTGCTACAGGGCACCCTTCGCTTATGTAGGAGCCAGTTCCGCTGTACGTTGCAAACTACGTTTCCTGTGGAATTATCCTATGCAAGTCGGAGCATTCCAGGAGATCAGGAGATGGAGGAAACCGGATTTGAAGTACACCACGAAGCAAACATTCTGCACGCGCATCCGTAGCCATCTATAATATGAACTGTGACCTTTTTCTTCTTTCAAGCCGATTTTATACACTGATAGGCTAATCGAGACGTTACCTACAGTTTAAAGTGAGGTCGAAACCTCTGTGTAATGTTCTCCACCGGTACTCGAACATGGAATCCCTTCATTACAAGCATTAACAACTATTTTCTCATGTCATTAATTTGATGCTGACCCAGATTCCACCAGAATTCTGTTCTTTCATTGGTTGTTTCCAGCAGATAAACAAACGAGGAACGTCATTGAGTGCTTTGCCATAAAACAAACATATATGTGACGGCTTTGACGTTTGGCAGAACCGCGAATGCAAAACATTTCAAACAATTTCTCCGCAAACAAATAATTAGACCTTGTTTTCCTATGATATCTGAATGGCGTACCATTTAACCTTCTGAAGCACTCTACTGTCTGTATTGATTTCCTTCAATTGGCTTCGTTAAAAGGGAATACACAAAATAAGCATTTTCTAGTTACAGAAAGTGAAACGACACAAATTGGAGGAAAAGATACCTTCTATTTTACCCTTTGACATTTCAAGTTGAGAGCAATGTGAATTATTCAGCCTCGCACTAATATAAAATTCAAAATTCAGAACTTGATTTTCCCATATCTCCATTATGAACGACACAATATTTCGTTCCAAAAACGGCAATAAATGAAAATTGGTAATAAGAGTACTAGTACCCTGATTGGGTGACATGAATATGAAATTGCGTTTTCATTAGTTGAAAATATGGATAGAAACCGGACGTCCATATTTAGCAAACATTTGGTAACTAATTGTCAAGATTCAGTCGTTAAAATTCGATTCTCCTCGTATCCAGATTAAAGTACAGTGTTTCCAAGTTCCTTTCATAATACAGTAAATATAAAAAATAGTGTGTGGTAGTTAAAAGTAGCGACTTAATAAGCTAGTATATTATTATTATTATTGTCTTACTTTAAATGACGGATATAGGCTCGATCATATACAAGCATTCATATCTATTGCTACACCACGAGGGGTCACGTGCATCACAAAGATTATTCCTCTTGAGGTATACAGGCAAAACCCAGATCTGAAACTATATGTATGTCAGCAATAGTTCTATGCTAAAATGCAGAAAATTTATCCAACCCTATATACAGAAATCTATTAGATAAAATACAAAAAAATAATGTTTTAATTCAATTGATTGATTTGCTTTATTTTACTTCGCTTTTGTGCCACTTTTGGCTAATTTGCGAAGATGGGTATGAGTGATGATATGATAAAATTGATGAATGGACACTCACAAACAAGCATGCTCAGGAAGGGATTCGAACCCGGGACCTTGGCGTCGTAGGGCGACGGTTCTAATTCGTGGTTCGGATCCCACTTTAAACTGTAGGTCCAGTCCCGATTAGCCTTAATGTGCATAAAGTGGACTTTAAACACAAAATTAATCAAATCAAGGTGGGAGAGGTCGAACGAATACTCTGAAGAGAATGGCTTGTTCTTTAAGTTTTTTTTAAAGTCCACTTTATGCACAGAAAGGCTAATCAAGACTGGACGTACAGTTTGATGTGGATATGAACCACTATGTGCCTTCACCGAGTATCGAACGTAGGACCCGTTCAATACAAGGCGACGACGTAACCACTACGCCACCAAGGAGACAGAAAATAATGTTGTACGCATGTGTTTGCTTGTTTGAATTCTTGTTTTAAGTCTAATTCATGCAAAGAAAGGCTAATCAGGACTAGACTTACAGTTTAATGTGGGATCCGAACTACTGTACCATGTTCCTCCACCGGGTGTCGAACCGGGAACCCCATGATTACAAGGCGACGACGTACTCATCAGCTTGAAGCAGTGTCAGAACTTCTAGGGTTTCTCCAAGCTGATTCCACAGCCCAAGATGACGGATATCCAACAAACATTAATATATTAATCACTATATGGCAGTTGTAAGTTTTAGTTGTATTTTTGTATTCGAGTGTATTGAGTTGTGCGTAAAGAAAAAGGCTCTGAGGTAGAAGAGTCCCTGTGACGAAGTAGACAGGCGGCTGACCTCAGAGCTCCTCAACGCCTCGCGGCTCTAGCGTGATAAGAAAGAGGAAGTAATCACAGTTGGAACAGCTGATCGCTAGGCGTCGGACTCTGTGCTATCATTCACCCCAATCTAAACTCTGACACGTCCTTTCCCATTGCACAAATATTTATTGTTATTAATTATCTTTTCTCTTGTGCAAATGTTTATTGTTTTTTAATATTAATTTCTGTAATTTACCTATCATTGATAATGTCAGGATAGTGACTAACCTGTATATAATTATCTTGTTAAGAGCTGTTGCCATGGCAATTACGAGTGTCTTTTGTCTTGACTTAGGAGTTCGGACTGGGTTTTGGAAATAGAGTGATCAAGTTGAATTGTAAGAAGATTAATTTGTTTGAGTGATATGGATTATATGTTAGAAATATAAGTATTTAGTTTGCAAAGAAGTAAAATAGACTTCCTTTTTCTTAGTGCAAACTTAACTTTGATTTTTATTTGGTTTGAACAACGAAGAGAGATATTACCCCATACCCTGAGAGGCATCACGTGTATGCTTTCGAGTCTATCATGTGAACTTATTATTTATTCTTTTAGTTAAATCATGTTCTTATGACTAAAGAACGTGTCAACTCTCACCCCATCATACTCTCACCTCAAGCTTAAAACAGTTCTGGATACCAGAATGGTTGTCTCTCTTGTACATAGCATTCCCTACTATCTATACGATAACTAAAACTAAACAATAAACTAACAGAAACTAATCCACAACTACTATTAACAAGTTTAATTAATTACCAATCATACAAATGCACAGTAAATTTACAAGAAATCTTAAGACTTGTTCCGGTCACCAGAACGGTCTATTAAAATAATACAAACTAAACATTATTAAATGTAGCTATGTATAGAATCTCCATGTATTTTATTTTCTCTTTTGTACCTGTATTTGTATTGTATGTATGAAAATAAAGACGAAAAGAAGGAGGATAAAAAGGCAAGGGAAACGTTTAAATTCAGGAAACTGACGTCCTGGTTTATTTAAAGGTACCAGGACATTAAGAGCATACCCTCGAAATTACGCGGATGGAGGCGGGCTACTTCGGGAGGTTTCCCCCTTTAGATATGTATATATGTCTCAAGAAGTATTATTTTATACTCACTCAATATGTTCTTCACTACTGTCTTCTTCATGTTCTAATTAAGTATTGTATCATGATTCATTCCATGAGCTAGTGTATCTTGTATAACAATTAAATTCAGAAGGAAAAGCTTTGTAATGAGATGTAGTGAAAATGTGATCCAATGAAATGTACGATAAAGTTATGAATGTATATATTCTAAAGGTCAGTAAATTACTTGTTGGGTCGGACTGTGTATCGGGCAGTGGCTCAAGGTTTTGTGTGTGTGGGTGGAAGAATATACATGTAGAGAGCTGTAAAACATTAGGAATTACTTGTTTTGCATATAATAAATAGTACATGAGGTTAACTCCACACCCCTTCATGGCGTGGTGCAAAGCACAGGGGAGTACTTTACCTTTTTTTTCATCTGGCTAGGTGAATTTCATTACTTCTCGTCGTCATAACTAAACCATTCCGAACAATCTTGCACAAAAAACATTTGTGTTGCAGTTATATCCGGGTTCGGCCATTTTCCCCGTTCGTTTCCCTTACTACAGTAAAACCTCGTTAATCCGGACTAATGGGGAAGATAAGTTGACCGTCTTAACGAAAGTCTGGATTAACTAAAATAATCTATAAGAACAGTAGAAAGTTCATAACAACAAAACACACTTATTATTGTGTATTTAAAGGGCATAGGCCTAAATACACTATACAGTACAGTACAAAGTCTGCGGGAAAAAGAATTTCATCAGTGGTTGACTGCCTTTTCATTGGGGTGTGGATTAAGTCCGGCTTATCGAGATCCGGATAAACGAGCTTTTACTGTATATTGTGTGACGTATTCATAACTGTCTGAAACCCTACAAGATGAAAATCAATGCTGTTGATACTTCAGCGGTTTAGCTGCTGCATTGAGAATTAGGCACGCCTCGTTCTGTAACACCTTGTTCGTGAGACTTTTCACACAAAGTAAATTACTGAGGGAGTCTTAAAAAGTACTCTATCGGCGTTCGGCAGGAGGAGAAAAGAATAGTGTCCTGCTTGTTTGAACAGGAAGTTAAAAATAACTGTTTGGGTGGTATTCTTGTAATCCATAGCCTCGAAATGTGATGAATTAAGTAAAACAAGTCTAACAGAGATTTAATTGGTGAATATATTCTCTAGGGCTATCGAGCAGGTCAATTCAGAAACGATTTACAAGCTTTTTAGGACTGAGGTAAACTGCCTTTTTGTGTAAGTCTATTTTATACACAGAAAGGCTAAAGTGGCACACTTTAAAGTGGAATTCGAACCACTATGTGGCCCCACCAAGTATCGAATCCGTGACACCTTGATTATAAGGCGACGACGCTATCATTGCACCATCCGGGAGGCCTGAAGCTTTCGAGAGAAATATCACTCTCATCTTCGGACTTCTACCCTTAAGATGAGAGTGACGTTAGCTCTCGAAAGCTTGGAATCATTTCCACAACTCACCTGGTCGATAGCCCGAGAGGATATATTCATCATTCGCACTACGACGCCAGGGGTCCCGGGTTCGGATCCCGGCCTGCGCATGGATGTTTGTGTGTGTCGATTCATCAATTTCATGATATCATCAATCATAATCTTCGCAATTAACAATGAGTGGCAGAAAAGCAAAGTAAAGTAAACCACATCAGAATCTTGTTGCTAATTGCGAAGATGGGTATGATTAATGATATCATGAAATTGATGAATCGACACACACAAACATCCATGATCAGGCCTGGTTTCGATCCCTGGCGTCGTAGTGCGCTGTGCTAACCACTGAACCACGGGGGCCGAATTTTAAATACAACATTGATCACAGAAATAAGCATAAACATACGTTGAATAATTCTTTGAAAGCGTTGATGGGAAAATAGCACTTTAGAAGTGTCATATTGTACAAATTTGTGACTCGTATCACACGAAAATCGGCGAACACTAGAAGCAAAGAATGGCAGGCTTTTCGAGAATGATCTGCCAATCACCCATCTCCATCAAGTTAATGGTATACCTTTATTTTTCACCATGTGAATGTAGTTTACGATTACAAATCGTCGTCTTCTTCATACGTCCAAATATTATTCTTTTAGTCTGTGCTTAAAAAAGCACAACGTAGGGACTCGCTTATCGGACACAAGTTAAACACAATCGGTTAGGTTAGGCTTGTTAGATATGGCATAAATAATACATTTTTGGTGAAGTTCAGAAAAACTGCAGTATATTCAGTGCTATGAGAACAAAACCCAAAGATGACTGAATGCATTCCACAATAACGTAAAAACACCGATGGTGTTTAAGTTGTGTCCGATAAGTGAAACCTACACAAAGCTACCATCCAATGGCAATGCTTAAAACAGTTGTAGCAGCAATCACTACCTTACAAAAATTCATTTACCATGTCACTGCACGGATCTTTTGCCGAGGGTTAAGAAGGAAACTTGAGAAGAAATATAATGTAATATATCATTAGAAAATGTTGGTGAAAGCTATCGGCCGTACGCTGAACACAGTAGGAAAGAAAAATTTGGTTTTATAATTGTAAAGGATCTAGGAATGCAATTGTTTTAAAACATCTTTGGCTTTATTAGATAAATAACACGGGTCTGGTGCGGAACACATTCAGCTGCAAAACTAATTGCTAAAAGCTCTAAACTTTGTCCTTCTAAACTATGCATTATTAGAATCAGAGGAATTATTTATTATGAATTATGTTAGGAGGCCCGGGTTTAGAACACTTAGCAATTAGTTTTGGTGACTGTTATTAGTTGGATGTGCCAGATGCAATGTATGTACTGACAAGATCATCAATTTATTGTGTGCAAAACTTTGGATTTCTTTCCTTAATTTTGGAACCGAGATTAAATATATGTATCTGATATTGAATATTCCCAGACGAGGGATCATTATACGTGTATCCATCATGCCCTTAGGACAAGAAGAATTGCTTGTTTGAGTGAGCCAATTAGTGTGTAGGTACAGGGTATAGATCTCGGAAGCCTTGTTAGTCAGCCACAAATGCAGGTTCCTACATGTTTTCTTCATAAACATCGTTGTATACCCTTAAGTGATAACCACAGAAGATTTTTTTATATTCCAAGTATCTCGTGTCTTTCCTAAACATTAAAATGAAAACATGGCACGAACAAGAAAAAAAGAAAAAAAACTAACAACAAATTCAACTATATTTAAAATTCAATTTCGTAATGGATGTATGCCATATTTTCTTCATGGGATTATTCAATTTTTACCTAAATTGATTTTTCTCCAAATGCTGAATTTTCTGCAAGTTTCAGTCTAATGGCCATGACTCTGCACAGTCACCCTCTCATGAAGCTTCCTCATCCCCGTAGAGTTATTCAACATGCATAAGGCATTGCAGGGTAGCGAGTGTTTCAGGATCTAGACGCTCAATTTTTATTTCTGGTAACTGTACAACGTTCTTCACAGTAACTGGCGCTTTTCAGACAGGCTTCCTGGTAATACCTGGCCTATACCAAGTCATCTGCCTAGGAGGTTAGCAATGTTTGGTGATGTCAATCGTTTACATGTTCCTATTATTAATTAATATTTAAAAAATGGATGTATATGTGTATGTTTGTTCCGGCATAACTCTGGAACGCCTGGAGCGATTTCAACCAAACTTGTTACGCATATCACTTGCAATCAGGAAAGAAATAGTATGTGGGTAAGACACCCCTGGAACCCCTGGGGGTGGGGGTGGAAGGGGATGACACGTAAAAATACTCGAAAACGACCGATATTAGTGTGGAATCCATAGTTTTCGGGGTTACTAAGATGAATAGTGACACTCCCAATGACGTTCATCTCCAAGTTCATCACCTATCGGGAGGGGGGTGAGAGGGGGTGAAAAATAAAATGTCAAAAATGACCTAGATTAGTGTCGAATGCATAGGTTTTGGAGTCGCTAAGATAATTGGTGACATTCTCGATGACCAAAATTGGTACACATAGGACTTATAATTTGGAAAGAAATACTGTGGGAGTAAGCACCCCTGCCACCCCTAGAGGTCGGGATTGGAAGGGGGTGACAAATATGACCTAGATTAGTGTCGAATCCATAGTTTTCGGAGTCGCTAAGCTAATTGGTGACATTCACGATTGCAATTTTCATACGTGTACCAAGTTTCGTTGAAATTGTTTCAGGCGTTCGAGACGTTTGATTGCTTTATAATTTGTATACTGTACTTATACTTTTCATGAAATTACTTGTCAATGAAATTAGTTACATTTTACACTATAGTTAGAATTCATTATTTTCCTGTCTAATAAAAGATTGGGATAAATAAATACCCGGGCAACGCCGGGTAATTTGCAAGTTTAAAATAAATCAGACAAATATAAAATGTATATTGTTCCGTATATATGAGTAGTAGAGGTCTGCGCCAAGGACTGTTTGTGCCCTCGGGCGTTTAATATTCGCAATTCATTTGCACGTACTTATAACTAATTTGCACGGGTTTTAATTAATTCGCATGTACTTAGAATTTATTAGCAAGTACTTAGAATACTTTACATTTATGTATTTGCATGTTTATAACTTTTTATGAATATATAATTATTTATTTTATGAAAAATATGTATATAGAAGGTAATTAGAGGTACTAAACGGTATGCATATGGTTTTATATTCATTACTGCAAAGTATGTAATGTATGAAACTATAATAATTAATGTTTATAGTATTGAAAATAAGTTTTCTATGGTTTATGAACCGCTATGAACGGAGGTAATGGCTGTAGGTACAGGTCCAATTACGATTGGGGACGGTCCCGGTACTCGAACCCGAGATATGTAATATTATTAATTAGTACTATGTAATAATGTATGTTATTATGGTATGAAACACGATGGTGCAACACGCTAGACAGAATACTGTCTCAGAATTTCGACTCCGCTCTGATGCCAGACAGAGAGAATGAATTAATATTCCGCGCAGGTAGAGAAGAAAGGAATTTTGGGGAAGCGCGCTCAAGGTCAAATGACGTCAGAACGTCAGAACAAAGAAGGAACCCGATTGACCAATCAGAGAACGCGTCGGTAGCTTTTCAGAACCGGTTTTTTCAAGGTTAACCAGTACGCAATAACAGGGGAAAGCTATGCAATACTGTAGGGCAGGGGGGATTCAACCAGACAACAAAGAATGTCTGAGAATGCGCAGCAAGCTATGCGTCGCTTGTAGAACCGGTTTCCGCCGCCAATTAATATTCCGCTCAGGTTTGCCTTCAAGGCACAGGACGCTTTAGCGCAGGGTTTTTTTTATCTGTACTATGAAGAAGGGAGAGCTATTAGGGACGGGGCCTACAGTTTTTACCATTTGCTTTTATCACGGGGTAACGAACCTAGGACCCTTTGATTATTGATTTAGGTAGTAAATGTATGTTACTGTGTGCTATTTAACTTAATTTTGAGTTTATTTTTTACCAAACTTTGACTTTATGTCAAACATTTTCACAGCTTATCCTTATTTTTACCAAAATAACACTATTTGTACTATTCAGGCAACATTTTTTATTAAATTTTGGACTCGCAAAGACATTTTTTTCAACTTTTAACTTATTATTTTACAATTTTATGTTAATTTTTTTTTACCAAAATAACACTATTTGTACTATTCAAGCAACATTTTTTATTAAATTTTGGACTCACAAAGACATTTTTTTCTACGTTTAACTTATTATTTTATAACTTTATATTAATTTTTTACCAAAATAACACTATTTGTACTAATCAGGCAACATTTTTTACTAAATTTTGTATTTACAAAGAGATTTTTTCAACTTTTAATTTATTATTTACAAGTTTAGGCTTATTTTTATCAAAATAACACAATTCTATCTGTTCAGGAAAGACTTTTAAGTTACATTTTCGACACACAAAGAGTGTGTTTTCAACTTCTATCTGTTTATTTCACAAGTTTAGGCTTATTATTACCAAAATAATACAATTCATTCTGTTCAGGAAAGACTTTTAGTCGCATTTTCGACACACAGAGTGTGTGATCTCAACTTCTATCTGTTTATTTCACAAGTTTAGGCTTATTATTACCAAAATAATACAATTCAATCTGTTCAGGAAATACTTTTAGTCGCATTTTCGACACACAAAGTGTGTGTTCTCAACTTCTATCTGTTTATTTCACAAGTTTAGGCTTATTATTACTCAAATAACACAATTCTATCTGTTCAGGAAAGATTTTTAGTTACATTTTCGACACACAAAGTGTGTGTTCTCAACTTTTATTTGTTTATTTCTCAAGTTTAGCCTAATATTTACTCAAATGACACTATTTATATTATTCAGGCACCATTTTTATTACATTTTGGACACACACACACACACATTTACACACACATACACACACACTTACATATACACACACACACACACACACACACACACACTTACATATACACACACACATACACACACACACACACACACACACAGTTTTGTCAAGTTTTACCCTTTTATTTTCAAGTTTAGGCTTAATATTACTCAAATAACACAATTTAAATGTGTTGTGAATTAGATTTTGTACACATGAAGTGTGTTTCGTCAAGTTTTACCCTTTTATTTTACAAGTTTAGGCTTAATATTATTCAAATAACACAATTTAATCCAGTCAGGAAGGATTTATTATTATATTTTGTATGCACAAAGAGATGTTTTCAACTTTTTTACTGTTTTTTTGAAGGGTATGTATTAATTTTTATTTATTTTGTTTTGTATTATATATACATTTACAAATTTTTAACTTAGAGTTTAGTATTTACTTAAATCTTTTCAAAATCACTAAATAAAAAGTACTTTTAGCTAAAATGTAAGCCACAGAATATATTATTATTATTATTATTATTATTATTATTATTATTATTGTTTAGTGATTTCCACTATGCCTTCTTTGTTTTGTATTTCTATATTAATTTAGGGCAGGTTACGCCTGCTACGTAGGAAAGTTTTTTTATTTTAGAGTTTACTGAGTATTTTGTTACTTTTATACTAGGTAAAGTTTTCTAAATATATCAGGTAGGGCTCCATCCATATACTTTTGTTTTTGCTGTTTGGAGATGATGCGATCAGCATCACTCTCCATCTGCTTTTTATTTTATGTACCCAATATTATTTTGAGGCTTAGTGAATTCTAGAGCCTATTTATGCAGGAGAGAGGGCTTGAAAATTTTGATCTCAGATAACCCACAACTATTTGTCAGAGTATTTTAAAGGATATTTTATATTTATTATGTGCCACTAGAATATTAAAGCTTGCTTAATTTTTATGTCTGTAACGCTGTTATTGTATTTCTAGCTAAGGCTTACTGGATAAAGTACACGAAATGTTTATCATTTCGACTATTTACCTTTATACGAGGCCAAATTTTTAGTGTAACGAAAATTATTGTGTGTCTATAAAGACTGAAATTTCTTTACCGATGGGTCCATAACTGGACGCTTACCAACATTGTTCCTTTTTTTTAAAAAAAAAAATATATAACCATTTATCAATATATTGACAATTCACAGGACAAGACGAAGTTCACAGACAACTGACTATATAGACCATAGATCCACTTGCTAAACTTTTCTCTATGCTAGAAGAATAATTTAGCCTTATGGCGTTTTTCAAGGTATTTTTGAAGTATTACTGGTTTTTGGGTGCATCAACATTTGGGTTATTTCCATTTGGTTTATTATACGAGGTTTATTTTTTACTCTAAGATCAATATATGTCTCCGAGGACTAAAATACATTTATTGAAGCTAAAAGCTTAGGCTGTAACTAGGGACTTAGTATGTATATCGACAATTTATAGGACAACACGAACCTTACAAAGGATTTTAGGTGATGTAGGCCCACACGCCAGAGCTTTGTTAACCTGCAAGAAGCATTTACAGCTAATGCTACGAGGAAATGAGGTTAATTTTTTACTGTTTCACAAGAATGCTATCTGTTATACACCCAATATTTGCTTTTTCAAGTAACTACATGTACCAGAAGCACTTACAGGCCAACTCTAACTAGACTTCGATTTATGTAAATGTAGCAAGAACTCTATTTCTGAGGAAGTACGCAAAAGCAGATTACCCGATTAAAGTATCTGAAAAACAGATTTTTCTATGTAAGTATATTTTTATCGACTGGATTATTTAACAGATCAAACAGGAAGACTGCAAAATTTATTAAATGTAGTTCTATAGTATAGGTGGTTTCAGAGATATAAAAAGAACAAATATAAGATTTAGCTTTTTTTTGCTTCTGAGGCTAATCGCGACGCTAAGGGTAAATGGCGAGGAAATGTAACGGAGGAGAAACAGTCCCAAAAGTTATGGGCTGCATGTAAGTTAATACCACAGAGATATTACAGTAGGTGTAGGTTCTACCACCAGAACATTTCTATTATAATAATGCTGGTTATGCTGTACTGTTAGCTAAAGATGCTGATAATTGAGAAACTTAAAAGCTTATTTGTAAAATTTTAGATAAATAATAATCTGTTAGACTGTAAACATATTTTATATCCATTCTGCAAAAGATCCGATGACAAAATTTAAAAATTGTAATCGCCCAGACAGGGACTCGAACCCTGGACAGATAGGTTAAAAGCCTAACGCTATACCAACTAAGCTATCTGGGCACAAGGTATTCTTTTCTTGAAAAGTTAGTTATGTTAAGAAATATATTGAAACACTTGAGAACACTCTTGGTCTGGTTCGACAGAGAAGGAGAACATTTCCAAATTTTTACAGACTGGGTGTATTTTTCCACTATAGAGGCCTTCACTATATGTAATTCGAAACGCTAAAGTTCAGCTAGCTTCCAAAATTGAGGTAAATATTGTGTTTGGCGAGATTAACAAGTTACAATTATATCCAGTTACGGACAAATAAAGCTAAAACTCTCAGATTTACTGTACTAGCCAAGTTTTAGTAACATTTTCTTCACTTTAGTACAAATACCAAAGAAATAGGTATATTTTATTTATAATTTGACAAAATGTACTAGTATTTAATTCACAAAGTTGGGTAAAAACAGTATTTTTTAAAAAATATTGTTACTGCCTTCAAATTTTATGTTATTTAGCCACTAACAACTGGTTTACACTGTTTGGCATCCTTTAAATAGGAAAAGAAGGAATTATTTGTTTAGTATTTTTACTACTTTATATTTATTTAAGAAAACAATTCTACAGTTTAACTTAATTTTTAACAAATTGTTACTAATTTATGTATCAAAGTTATGTTATTTAGAGTGTATGAAGGCGTATAAAGTTAATATTTGTACTTATCAGTTCAACTAACAATTATATTTTACACACAAAAGATAATGTTTACAGTTAAATTACTTGAATCAGAGAATAATATTTTACAGTAATTGAGTCATTCAGCACTAGTCAGTACTTTTATGCATCAGAAAGTTTTCTTAATTTTCTATTACGCATGCTATTTTGGGCTATCCTTAAAATGTATTTCTAGGGCAAACTGGTTTAATTTTCTGCTTATAATGCAAAGTTGACAGTTTTCGCACAATGCATTGTACATTTGTTATATTCTCTACTTACAATCCAAATATTATGCTTATTTAATGTATAACTAACTAACTCTCTAGCCTTCTTAAACCCGAATGTTCATGCCTGCAGCAACACATGCCTTTCATCTGTCCCTGTCCTGAGCAACATCTATATACTCCTTTCCTTCCCTACCAATTTCCTTTTGGTACATCTCTACATTATCCCTCCATCTTTGTTTTGGTCTTCCTATTGATCTTTTACCATCAGGTTTCCCAACAAGAATCCTGTATACTCTTCTTTCCTCTCCCATTCGTACCATATGATCTACACACCTAAGTCTTCTTGATTTAATCATTCTAATAATATCTGGACATGAATACAAATTATGTACTTCTAAATTACGTAACCTTCTCCACTCATCTGTCTCCTCATCTGTTTTAGGCCCAAATATTTTCCTAAGGATTTTATTTTCAAATACTCTCAATTTATGTTTCTTTTTCAATGTAAGGGATCAAGTTTATTTACTGTATTTAACTTTTATTTTTTTGTAATTAACAAAAATTAAAAAGCTTATACTGTAGTTATTAGATCTTTTTTCTATCACCTTATTTTGAAATTAATATTATTAGGTATAGTCTTTGATTTATAACTATATTGCTTTTTTATCAATTTATCTAAGAGTACACGCAGACAAACACATGTGTACACACTTTTCTGTAAATAGATATGCCTTTTTTCAATATTTTAGTATGAAGATTGCACTTTAGCTATTTAAGCAAGGGTAGGAAAGGTAGGATTTCTGAGAATTTGTTGTAGGATTTTGTTGTCCAAGTATAGATGAGAACTGAGCTGGGAGACTGTTTTGAACCTTTTCATGATAGTTTGCATGTGAACTGTATCCAAAATGGGCACTATTGACTGTGCATGCTTCTAAGTTTTGCTGTTATTTTACAGCAACTCTGTGAGACTGTAGTCAGTTTTCCCTTTTCAAGTAGTTTTTATTGATTGTATTTGTATATGTTTTGGGGACTTAGCAGTTTTATGTTATGAGGCAGTTTGTTGTAGAATATTTTTACATGATTGTTTTTAGATATTGAGTGTCTGCTGTTTTACTTGTAATTATTTTCCTTCTTGTGTTGTGTATTTGACTATATTTTGTCCAAGTTCGTAGTATTTAGAATAATTGTTGTTAACTTGTAGATGTAGGGAGTAATAATCCTTTGCAAGATGCCCTATACTTTAGTCTGAACATTATTTTTAGTGTTCACTTTTGAAGCCTTAGTATCCTGGTAGTATTATTAATGTAGAGGTAAATTAGGCTGAAATGTAGGCATTTTTCTGATAAATTATACTCACTTAGTTGTTTCAGCAGGTAGAAGTTGCATGATGGTTTACTGCTGATGATGTTAATTTGCTCTTCTTATGTACTACGTATGATGTAGCTTACTTGAGTAATTGGAATTTTCTACTGAAAAAAGGATTGCTTGTCTATTTTATTCCTATGTTGTTGAGTTTGTCCATAAGCAAGCCATGTTTTTATTCTATCCTATGCCTTGGAAGAATCTAGATATATATTGTGTTTGCAGTTTTATGTTTCTCTAAGGTTTCAGCTATGTAGTTTTTTAAACTGTGCTATGGGTGTGACTACTGATTTTTCTTTCTGGATGCCATGTTGGTTTCTGTGTATTCCTCTTGCTGCTTGAATTTGACTTAGGTTGTTTGCTTTTTTTCTTAGATCTTTATTTGTTTATTTGATAAGTATTTTTTTATTTTTTGAATTTTAATTACTTTAATTTTACATTAACTAACATATTTTACTTTAACAAAAAAAAATCTACTCTAGTATAAAAACTTCTACTAACAAAAATGTACTATTATAACTTTTAATTTTAGAAAATTGTATTTTTAAAACTTTAACTTTGAAAAATTGATTTTTAATTACTTTAATTTTACATTAACTAACAAATTTTACATTAACAACAAAATAATTTGTCCTAGTATAAAAACTTCTACTAACAAAAATATACTATTATAACTTTTAATTTTAGAAAATTGTATTTTTAAAACTTTAACTTTGAAAAATTGAATTTTAACACACTTTGACTTTAACAATGTACTTTGAATTTTTATATGTAAAATAATATTAAAAAAAATACTTATCAAATAAACAAATAAAGATCTAAGAAAAAAAGCAAACAACCTAAGTCAAATTCAAGCAGCAAGAGGAATACACAGAAACCAACATGGCATCCAGAAAGAAAAATCAGTAGTCACACCCATAGCACAGTTTAAAAAACTACATAGCTGAAACCTTAGAGAAACATAAAACTGCAAACACAATATATATCTAGATTCTTCCAAGGCATAGGATAGAATAAAAACATGGCTTGCTTATGGACAAACTCAACAACATAGGAATAAAATAGACAAGCAATCCTTTTTTCAGTAGAAAATTCCAATTACTCAAGTAAGCTACATCATACGTAGTACATAAGAAGAGCAAATTAACATCATCAGCAGTAAACCATCATGCAACTTCTACCTGCTGAAACAACTAAGTGAGTATAATTTATCAGAAAAATGCCTACATTTCAGCCTAATTTACCTCTACATTAATAATACTACCAGGATACTAAGGCTTCAAAAGTGAACACTAAAAATAATGTTCAGACTAAAGTATAGGGCATCTTGCAAAGGATTATTACTCCCTACATCTACAAGTTAACAACAATTATTCTAAATACTACGAACTTGGACAAAATATAGTCAAATACACAACACAAGAAGGAAAATAATTACAAGTAAAACAGCAGACACTCAATATCTAAAAACAATCATGTAAAAATATTCTACAACAAACTGCCTCATAACATAAAACTGCTAAGTCCCCAAAACATATACAAATACAATCAATAAAAACTACTTGAAAAGGGAAAACTGACTACAGTCTCACAGAGTTGCTGTAAAATAACAGCAAAACTTAGAAGCATGCACAGTCAATAGTGCCCATTTTGGATACAGTTCACATGCAAACTATCATGAAAAGGTTCAAAACAGTCTCCCAGCTCAGTTCTCATCTATACTTGGACAACAAAATCCTACAACAAATTCTCAGAAATCCTACCTTTCCTACCCTTGCTTAAATAGCTAAAGTGCAATCTTCATACTAAAATATTGAAAAAAGGCATATCTATTTACAGAAAAGTGTGTACACATGTGTTTGTCTGCGTGTACTCTTAGATAAATTGATAAAAAAGCAATATAGTTATAAATCAAAGACTATACCTAATAATATTAATTTCAAAATAAGGTGATAGAAAAAAGATCTAATAACTACAGTATAAGCTTTTTAATTTTTGTTAATTACAAAAAAATAAAAGTTAAATACAGTAAATAAACTTGATCCCTTACATTGAAAAAGAAACATAAATTGAGAGTATTTGAAAATAAAATCCTTAGGAAAATATTTGGGCCTAAAACAGATGAGGAGACAGATGAGTGGAGAAGGTTACGTAATTTAGAAGTACATAATTTGTATTCATGTCCAGATATTATTAGAATGATTAAATCAAGAAGACTTAGGTGTGTAGATCATATGGTACGAATGGGAGAGGAAAGAAGAGTATACAGGATTCTTGTTGGGAAACCTGATGGTAAAAGATCAATAGGAAGACCAAAACAAAGATGGAGGGATAATGTAGAGATGTACCAAAAGGAAATTGGTAGGGAAGGAAAGGAGTATATAGATGTTGCTCAGGACAGGGACAGATGAAAGGCATGTGTTGCTGCAGGCATGAACATTCGGGTTTAAGAAGGCTAGAGAGTTAGTTAGTTATACATTAAATAAGCATAATATTTGGATTGTAAGTAGAGAATATAACAAATGTACAATGCATTGTGCGAAAACTGTCAACTTTGCATTATAAGCAGAAAATTAAACCAGTTTGCCCTAGAAATACATTTTAAGGATAGCCCAAAATAGCATGCGTAATAGAAAATTAAGAAAACTTTCTGATGCATAAAAGTACTGACTAGTGCTGAATGACTCAATTACTGTAAAATATTATTCTCTGATTCAAGTAATTTAACTGTAAACATTATCTTTTGTGTGTAAAATATAATTGTTAGTTGAACTGATAAGTACAAATATTAACTTTATACGCCTTCATACACTCTAAATAACATAACTTTGATACATAAATTAGTAACAATTTGTTAAAAATTAAGTTAAACTGTAGAATTGTTTTCTTAAATAAATATAAAGTAGTAAAAATACTAAACAAATAATTCCTTCTTTTCCTATTTAAAGGATGCCAAACAGTGTAAACCAGTTGTTAGTGGCTAAATAACATAAAATTTGAAGGCAGTAACAATATTTTTTAAAAAATACTGTTTTTACCCAACTTTGTGAATTAAATACTAGTACATTTTGTCAAATTATAAATAAAATATACCTATTTCTTTGGTATTTGTACTAAAGTGAAGAAAATGTTACTAAAACTTGGCTAGTACAGTAAATCTGAGAGTTTTAGCTTTATTTGTCCGTAACTGGATATAATTGTAACTTGTTAATCTCGCCAAACACAATATTTACCTCAATTTTGGAAGCTAGCTGAACTTTAGCGTTTCGAATTACATATAGTGAAGGCCTCTATAGTGGAAAAATACACCCAGTCTGTAAAAATTTGGAAATGTTCTCCTTCTCTGTCGAACCAGACCAAGAGTGTTCTCAAGTGTTTCAATATATTTCTTAACATAACTAACTTTTCAAGAAAAGAATACCTTGTGCCCAGATAGCTTAGTTGGTATAGCGTTAGGCTTTTAACCTATCTGTCCAGGGTTCGAGTCCCTGTCTGGGCGATTACAATTTTTAAATTTTGTCATCGGATCTTTTGCAGAATGGATATAAAATATGTTTACAGTCTAACAGATTATTATTTATCTAAAATTTTACAAATAAGCTTTTAAGTTTCTCAATTATCAGCATCTTTAGCTAACAGTACAGCATAACCAGCATTATTATAATAGAAATGTTCTGGTGGTAGAACCTACACCTACTGTAATATCTCTGTGGTATTAACTTACATGCAGCCCATAACTTTTGGGACTGTTTCTCCTCCGTTACATTTCCTCGCCATTTACCCTTAGCGTCGCGATTAGCCTCAGAAGCAAAAAAAAGCTAAATCTTATATTTGTTCTTTTTATATCTCTGAAACCACCTATACTATAGAACTACATTTAATAAATTTTGCAGTCTTCCTGTTTGATCTGTTAAATAATCCAGTCGATAAAAATATACTTACATAGAAAAATCTGTTTTTCAGATACTTTAATCGGGTAATCTGCTTTTGCGTACTTCCTCAGAAATAGAGTTCTTGCTACATTTACATAAATCGAAGTCTAGTTAGAGTTGGCCTGTAAGTGCTTCTGGTACATGTAGTTACTTGAAAAAGCAAATATTGGGTGTATAACAGATAGCATTCTTGTGAAACAGTAAAAAATTAACCTCATTTCCTCGTAGCATTAGCTGTAAATGCTTCTTGCAGGTTAACAAAGCTCTGGCGTGTGGGCCTACATCACCTAAAATCCTTTGTAAGGTTCGTGTTGTCCTATAAATTGTCGATATACATACTAAGTCCCTAGTTACAGCCTAAGCTTTTAGCTTCAATAAATGTATTTTAGTCCTCGGAGACATATATTGATCTTAGAGTAAAAAATAAACCTCGTATAATAAACCAAATGGAAATAACCCAAATGTTGATGCACCAAAAACCAGTAATACTTCAAAAATACCTTGAAAAACGCCATAAGGCTAAATTATTCTTCTAGCATAGAGAAAAGTTTAGCAAGTGGATCTATGGTCTATATAGTCAGTTGTCTGTGAACTTCGTCTTGTCCTGTGAATTGTCAATATATTGATAAATGGTTATATATTTTTTTTTTTAAAAAAAAGGAACAATGTTGGTAAGCGTCCAGTTATGGACCCATCGGTAAAGAAATTTCAGTCTTTATAGACACACAATAATTTTCGTTACACTAAAAATTTGGCCTCGTATAAAGGTAAATAGTCGAAATGATAAACATTTCGTGTACTTTATCCAGTAAGCCTTAGCTAGAAATACAATAACAGCGTTACAGACATAAAAATTAAGCAAGCTTTAATATTCTAGTGGCACATAATAAATATAAAATATCCTTTAAAATACTCTGACAAATAGTTGTGGGTTATCTGAGATCAAAATTTTCAAGCCCTCTCTCCTGCATAAATAGGCTCTAGAATTCACTAAGCCTCAAAATAATATTGGGTACATAAAATAAAAAGCAGATGGAGAGTGATGCTGATCGCATCATCTCCAAACAGCAAAAACAAAAGTATATGGATGGAGCCCTACCTGATATATTTAGAAAACTTTACCTAGTATAAAAGTAACAAAATACTCAGTAAACTCTAAAATAAAAAAACTTTCCTACGTAGCAGGCGTAACCTGCCCTAAATTAATATAGAAATACAAAACAAAGAAGGCATAGTGGAAATCACTAAACAATAATAATAATAATAATAATAATAATAATAATAATAATATATTCTGTGGCTTACATTTTAGCTAAAAGTACTTTTTATTTAGTGATTTTGAAAAGATTTAAGTAAATACTAAACTCTAAGTTAAAAATTTGTAAATGTATATATAATACAAAACAAAATAAATAAAAATTAATACATACCCTTCAAAAAAACAGTAAAAAAGTTGAAAACATCTCTTTGTGCATACAAAATATAATAATAAATCCTCCTGACTGGATTAAATTGTGTTATTTGAATAATATTAAGCCTAAACTTGTAAAATAAAAGGGTAAAACTTGACGAAACACACTTCATGTGTACAAAATCTAATTCACAACACATTTAAATTGTGTTATTTGAGTAATATTAAGCCTAAACTTGAAATAAAAGGGTAAAACTTGACAAAACTGTGTGTGTGTGTGTGTGTGTGTGTATGTGTGTGTGTATATGTAAGTGTGTGTGTGTGTGTGTGTGTGTGTGTGTATATGTAAGTGTGTGTGTATGTGTGTGTAAATGTGTGTGTG